>NC_087269.1:32692383-33000314 GCF_015220805.1 Pogoniulus pusillus
GAACTTTCTCTCCACAACAGTTAATAAACTATAGACATACTCAAACACACCCCTGCTCAGAATACCAACGGTAGATCAGGCTACAAATGTTCATATAGGCCACTGCAATTTTAACCAATAATTTAGACTTTTTTTCCCCAAATATAGTATCAGATCCACTCAAGCCTGAACCCTCACAGAAATTTATCTCAATTGCTGTAATCAATTCTCCGTGCTATAGACTTGAATATTGACCTGAAACAACGTAGCCAGAAGTGTCTTTATCCTTGGATAAATTTGAGTGATTTGAAATCTGTGACAGAATATGAAAAACCTGCTTGGTTTTGGCCTAGCCTCAATAGAGCCAGAAATAAAAAATACAGATGCATCATTCTCAGCAATTTACATAGCCAAAATACTTCTATCCATACAATGTTAATTATAAACTCTACCTGAAGTCAGGTTTAGAATTGCTGTATTTAGACAAATCTCCCATAGACGTTGCTGCTAAGGTGACTCTGAGATTAACACGGATTTAATGACTTTTAGAAGCTACTTAGGATCTCTACTGGGAGGACTTTGGACAACCTCAGGCTGACCACTCCCAGCAGGGCTGTTGGTTTCATTGGTACTGTGAAAAGAAGTAGGTGTTCATTGGCATGAGAAATGTTGATATTTAGATCATCTGGCCCTAGGTTATCTGGGCAAATACAGTGGAGAGTTCTTGAACACAGTACTTTCATTTTTTCATAACCTCTCTTTGGGCATTATTAACCTTTATGTTTCAAGAGGAATTAGTTTTCAGTGTCACATTTTAAGCAGGGCATTTATAAATGCATTAATACTGCAAAATTCTGTTGCCAATAAAAAAAAGAGAAGTAGCCATTTTCTTTGCCTGCATGGCATTACACCTTCATTATTTGTTATGTTAGAATACTTCCAACCTGAAATATATCTTTGCTAGAGACAAATACGTGCATGTAAATCACTGAGGATGCATAATGTGGATAATTTGTCACCCACTGGCAAGAGAAGAACGACATGCTGATAGCATCATGAAGCTGTGTCCCAGAGTCATTAATACTGATCTCAGAACTACTGTATCACCTGGCAGGACAAACATAGTACCAGTCAGGCAAAAGCCCACAACTACGTGTCTTTAGAACCAGGCTTAGATATGGAAGGACATGCAGCTGCTAACATCATATCTAGCATACAGAATGGAAAAGCTAGCCCTGAGAGGAGCATGCATGCTGCTGACATCCTATCTAGCACACAGAATGGAAAAGCTAGCCCTGAAAGAAGCATGCATGCTGCTAACATCATATCTGGTATACAGAATGGAAAAGCTAGCTCTGAAAGGAGCATGTATGTTTTCATAACCGGATTACACTGAGCAAAGGAAGATTGATCCCTTTCTGGACCAAGGAATCTTGAGAAAATAAATGAAGTAGATTTTGTTGTTGTTTTGGGGGGTTATTTTGTTTGATTGGTTGTTTTTGGTTTTGCTTTTTTTTTTTTCCTGTTTCTGGAGTGCCTGTGAAAATACAGGTGAAGAAAACTAGGAAAACTGAAAGGATAAAGCAGTGATGCGAGCCTATGAGACAAAGTTTTAATCTGAAAACCAGTCTTTCTGCAAACTGCACCTTCCTCAAAATGCAAAAGATGACAGCAGATTTTGTGCATCTCCTGCTAGATACAATGCATATGAGACCAGCATGAAGCAGAATGGTTTTTTTTAAGTCTGTCTCCAAATACACACTCTTTTGTGATCATCTGTCCTTGAACAACAATACGATCTGATGGTAATTAGAACATCAATGAAGTAATTACACTCATTCACACCAAAAGGTTGTTGGATAGCAGACCAAACCAAAGTACGTTAATACAGGAGGAAGAGAAACACAGATCCATTTACCTCTCTGTCAGATAGATGCATTGTATGAAGCTATCTTTATATAATTTGAATGTGTTCTCATGTGTGCATTAGCACTTTTTGGTTTTTTCTGCATGGATTTATAGATATTTATGACTAAGCACAGGACACATACTTCAGTATTCTCAAATGAAGCTGCCTAAGGTTATAATTGTTTTTTCTCTCATCTTCCACATAATTAGAAGATTGCTTGCATTTCTCTCTGAGGTGATAGTAATATATGTTTTCTGCATTTAATTGAGGTCAAAGAGCATCTTTCAAGTGGCAAGACTGAAAGGAACAATGTTACCTCAAGTCAAGCTGTTTGAGTTTTCTTTTTCCTTTCTTCTAGTTTGCACTGCCACATGATGATTCTCCAAACCCAGCTTGTCCTTAACTAGCATGTAAATAAAAAGTCTTAAAATCTTGGCATTGAGGGCACCCTTAGCAAGTCTGCTGATGACACCAAACTGTGTGGTGCAGTAGGCTCACCTGTGGGAAGGGAGGTCATCCAAAAGCATCTTGACAAGCTTAAGAAGTGGGCCAGTGCAAATTGCATGAGGTTTAACAAGTCAGTGTACAAGGTCCTACATCCTGGGTTCAGGCCCTATGGGTTGAGAGTAACTCTGAAGAAAGAGACTTGAGTGTATTGATTGATGAGACTCTCAACATGAGCTGGCAGTGCACTCATGCAGCCCAGAAGGCAAACTGTAATATCGAATGGATCAAGAGGACTATGGCCAGCAGGGCAAGAGAGAAGACTCTGCCTCTTTCCTTTGCTCTTGTGAGTGCCCATCTTGAATACTATGTCCAGTTTTGGTGTCTCCATCATAAGAAGGACACATAGATGTTGGAGAGAATCTGGAGGGAGGCGACAAAAATGATTCAAGGGATGGAATACCTCTGCTAGAACAATAAGCAGAGGGAGCTGGAGTTGTTCAGCCTAGAGAAGACTCCAGAGGGACCTTAGAGCTGCCTTCCTGTGCCTGAAGGGAAGGTTAGAGAGGGACTTTTCATAGGGATATCTAGCAATAGGACAAGGGGGGATGGTTTTAAGCTGAAACAGAATAGTTTTAGACTGGATCTTAGGAAGAAATTCTTCAATATGAGGGTGGTGGGATGCCCCCTCCCTGGCGGTGTTTGAGGCCAGGTTGGATGAGGTGTTGAGCAGGTGAGTCTAGTCAAGAGGCACCCTTTCTTGTGGTGGGGAGGTTGGAGTAGGTGATCTCTGAGGTCCCTTCTAACTTAAGCCATTCTGTGAATATTGTCAAGAATATTCTCTAGCTCAAGTGCAAAATCTATTCATTCATCTCCACTATCACAATGAAGCAAAGTAATGATATTTATTTTGTCTACCTGAAGCATGATACCTTGGCTGAGTAGGCTGGTAGTATTTTAACAAGCTGTAATAAAACTCACAGTGTCTATGCACCTGCATTTGTTATAGGGGCTCCTGCATTATGAAGGCTTCACACTTTGTATGCTCAGCAAAACAAACAAACAAACAAACAAACATATCTGAGTGCTCTGAAAGCTCATGATGTAAAGAGAAACATGTTACATTCATAAAATGAGAGAAAAAGGAGAAATGACTAGTGCCCTGGTTAATTTCATGTACTATCTGTGTGAGTTTTCATGTATCAATTTTGGCAGAAATAAGATCAAATGTTGCTGTCACTTGCAATGGGAAGAAAGTGTTTAGTTAATGCTTGATTAGGTTTTAGCATTTGAAACAGAATTGCCTGGTTATGCTGATGGCTATATGCCATCATAACACAGATCTAATAGAAAAAGAAGCAAGCCATATAGCAGCAGAGCAAGTTTTATCATGCCATCAGTTTGGCACTGAAGCACTGCTTTTTACAGAACTATCAAAGCAGAGAGTTAGGCACTTAGCCTGCAACACTCAGTAACTGCTGGCTGGCATGCTCCTATAGATAAAAGTGCTCAAACAAGTCTGGTCTTGGGCCAATAAATGTGTCACTATTATCTGACTTTATCTTTTTTTCCCAATTTTCATCAACAAAATGAAAGTCTACTTATGTGAGGTACCACCAAAATAAAACTTTAGTGATGTTCACAAGTCATTTATGTGCTTTCAATTTCTTGGATTTACTTTGTCTTGGATGAGTCTGGTAGCTCTGTGAGAAGTGCTGCCTCAGATTTTGCACTAAGGCATGGAAACACAGCAGCTTCTGTAACCTTCAGTTCAGATTTTCCAAGCAGTTTCAAAACCTACAACACTGAGACATACATGAAAATTTTGAGAGAAGATGTGACTTAAAGAAATGTATGTCCAGTCATTACAGATGAGCTCTCTTCTTGCCCTTGTACTATGGGCTAGCATTTCCCACTGGCGGCTTAATTTCCCAACCATGTTTCCTGTTTCCCAGTTCCCAGAGACATACCACATCCTATCTTCACAGGCAACCACTTCTGAATTCTTCATATCTGTGCCACTGGGTTTAACTTCAATCTTAAGAGAGACAAGAAACATTTTGGAAGCTTGTGTGCCAAACAAAACCCAAGTGCAGATGTATGAGTCTCAGAGTGGCACTCACTTCCAGCTTTAGCTCCAGGCCACAACTGTGCTAAGAGCTTTGTACTAATGAGGGAAGACTTTCCCAATGAGATTAGCACACACTTCATCTTCCTTAATAAAATATGTTCTAAAATTATCAATCTGGCAGATAATAAAATATCTGGTTTCTCCTAATTACTTTAAAAAACCCAATAGCTGACAATGAGCTCATAATTTGTGATTTCTCTCTGTTTTCTGTAACTCATACAGAATATATCTGAACTGGAAAGGATTGACCCTTTACTGTGTAGCTTCAAAGTGTACTGAGCTGGACACAGCGCACAAGGAGGACTAAGACAAATCCTAAAGAGATAGTTACCTCTGAGAACAGTGTATATAGAAGAGGACAAATACATAAGTGAGTGAATGGACTAATTTGTATCACCTTGCTTTGGACTAATTTTTATCAGCTTGCTTAATTCCTAGAATTAGCCTAATATCTAAATTGACTGAGATGTGTCTGGACTATTTCACTTTCTCTTGGTTCCCTTATTATCACACTTGACAGGTATGGATACACACAGGCAAACAGCAAGTGTGTCTTTTGCATGTAGAGTCACTCCTGTGAAATGACAGTTCCAGTATGCTAAGACACATTTTCCAAATACAGTGTGATTATTCCCTATCAGACTCTCCTCAAAGACGTAGAGAAGTGTAAAAGCATTAACAACAAACCTGAGCTCTTGGAGGTGTCTCTAGCTATTATCAGCCTCAGAACTCATGAATCAGAATTTCTGTAGTAGTCACCCAGAAGACAATGATTTCTGTTACTTGCTTTCTCTCATTACTATTTGACATTTTCCCCTGCAGTATCAAGAATTAATGCTGTTTAGTGTTAGAATGTGGGATAAGAGGTGTAGGACGTTCAAAACAAACCACGTTCCTTTTGTTAACTGCCGACGAATCGCTATTAGTAGGCTGGATGGGAAAGTAACGAGTTTGCCCAGACAGGCGGCATGTGCTTTCATGGAAAGCGGGAGCTGCACTGAGCATTTGCTACAGGCACACTCAGCCTGTTACTTCCATACATTGCCTATACTAAGGGCGTTCGCTTGCCTGCCTTCCCCTGCTGCTTCCCAACGCTCCAGACTCAGAAGTGACTACTCATCATACGGACCATTTCGTGACCACTGTGTTTCGCTTTGTAGTGGGAGTTAACGGGCTTTTACCAGCGTGACAATTTAAGTGGTTGCAGAAAATCTGCCTCCCGTTTCTTCATGCTTGGTGCTACACTGACATCTTGTGGCCCCTAGCCCTGGCGAGACGGTACGCAAGGCCAGCAGATCTCCGAATGGTTAAGCAAGGTGCTGTAAAACCGAGTTTGAGAAAGCAGCACTGATTCTTCTCTCATTTCTTATCTGTCTGAATTCACGTTCTAGTGCTTCACATGCCCCATTTTGGTAACAAACTTCTTTGTTAAATATCTACGACTAAACAACAACCAAGTCAAACGTAGCAACAGATTGTGAAGATAAACTAGAAGCGCAGCAGGTGAGCTCCTTGTGCAGATACAAGCTATTTCTCACTTTGAGGAGAAAGCAGAAGCTATAGACATCCATTGCCTTTGTGTTTTACAAGTAGGCTCTGCACTTGATTTTACCAAGTTTAAGTTGCTGAAACAGTATCTACACATTACAAAAACAATCCATAAACATACCTGGGAACAAATCCAGTACTGCTATCTGTAGATTAAAGTTATGGGCATGCAATTTCATCTCATATGAGGAGATACATCAGTCACACAAAAGAGAGACTTTCTCTGGTGCCTTCAACCTAACAGTGGAGAAGACCTGGACACCATAGTGATGTGTACTACTTCTTAAGCATAAGGTTTTAATACAGCTACAAATGAAGTATGAAAAGGCTTGAAGATGAAAAGCAGTACAGATGCTATAGGAAATAAAAGAGATTTTAGCACTGAAAAACATAACCATGATACCTGCTCTTGCCTTTTGTGTCACAGAGCTCTTGCTCTTCTTTATGTATTTATAGACAGTTTCCACATCATCTTTCACCTTTCATTAGGCTCAAGTGAACAGACAAACCCCTTCTAACATATCCTCATCAGCATTGTCAATGCAGTGGCAGTGACTACGTCTAGTAGTTCAAACTCTTTTTGTTTTGAACTTTGGTGATTGGAGTTGCAGACAGGATCCCAGATGATTTCTCTTGACAGCTTTATAGAATGGCCGTAGCACCTCACTATCTCCATTGGCAACACTTGTCCCCAACAGACTAAGACATCACTCACAGTTTTTTAAAGGCTGTACTGTACAGGCAGCCCAGAGGGCCTCCTTTTCTTTAAACTGACAGTTGCTTGCTTTCACTCTCAGCCTGATACTATTATTCCAGATTTCAAGATAACTCAGAATGTAGAAATGCCTTCCTAATCAGTTTTTTTTCAGCATGTTCTCAGCATGTCTCTAGCTGACCTTTTCCTCTTACAGCCCATCACAGCAGACACTCTCTGTCACAGCAATACAAACAGCTCTCACCACAACAGTCAGCAAAGACTTCCTGTTGCTGGAGATTCTGGACATGCTAGGACATGACTTCTTCCTTACAAGCAAGGCTAGTTCCAGCAAAAGCAACTTAGACAAAAAGAGCACATTATCCCAAGTGACTGGTATATTACAATGACCAAATTAGTGAACACATGCTGGATGAAAGCATTTGAGTTGTATGTTCCAAAAAAATATAAGCCGGAAAAAAGATTATTCACTAATACCATCTCCTGGATTGAAAACTGGTTAAGAGATCAGAAATAAAGGTAGTGGAAAACTGCCACATTAGGAGTGTGAAAGATGTCCTGCATGAAATTATTCACAGATGTATATTAGTTTGCAGCAGAAATGGTGGAAGATCCACTTTTTTTTTTTTTTTTTTTTTTAATATGTAAACAAGATAGATAAAGATTGATTATAGTTAAAAGGTTACTTGTGGGATAAATATTTCATTGGTAGGCATACAAAATCAGTCAGACACCTTTGATGCCTATGATGTGCAACCAGAAATAAGGGAAAGAAAAACATCCGTAGATGAGACTATTTTCACAAGTGTAGCTGAAGCCACTTCTACACTGGTATCACTCGAAAAATCACTTTGTCTTGCTTCTCTTCCCTCATTCATTCTGAAAGGTCAGCAGTCTTTTGCAGAGCTAAAATACAAATGAATTTACTAAGCAACTGAGCATACAATGAAGCTGGCAAGCAGAATAAGACTTCAGATACACCGGCAAGCTCACTGTCACACACTGCTCCTTCTATACTACTCAGCAAACTCTGGTAAAGTGTGATGGATAAAATCTTAACACAGAGAAGTTTCAAGCAGGTTCACAGCAGTCTGAACCTGCCCTCTCTGATGATGCTCAAGCATAGGGGATGCAGTAGGAGGATATAAGCCTATTATTTATCCCAGGTTGGAAACCCTTGAAAAGCTGAGATCAGTGGATATGAGTTACAACTATTCTTGTAACAACTTGTTACAACTATTCTATTACTTATTCTTCTTGTTAGATTGGAGTTATAAAGAAAACAAACAATCTGAGAAGCAGAACTCTCTGTCAGAGGCACACACTTCTCTTTTGTGCTCCAGAAAAAAAAACACACCAACAAATCTGGTAGAGTACATAGAAATGGCCCCAGTACTACATTAAAGAGGTTGATACAGAGGACAAAGAGATTGTTGGTGAATGCTACAGAAAGAAAATAATTGCTCTTGATCCTCAAATCTTATGTCATCTATATAGGGATTTAGCAGTAATTCTGTTTAAAAAGCTGCAGGACTGACATATGTAGAGATGCTGTTATCTGACACCCACCAAGTCAACAGAGCATAATCAGCAGCAAAGCACACTCTATTTACTTCACCCTGCATTCCCACAACAGCCTGACACAGCAGAGGTGAGCAATGTGAAAAGCAGGCACATCTGCCTCTTGCTCAGCCAAAGCTTGGTAAAACCTTGAGATGCCTTTGGACAGCCAGTGATGCCAGAAAGACTTCTCAAAATGTGAACCCTTGTTTCTGAGCCCAGATACTGGTAAAGAGAAAAGAATATCTCATTATGTGAAAGGGAGATGTAATGAGAGTGATACATAACCAAGACCAAAGAGCAAATCCCAGGCTCCCAAGAAAGAACAAGGTGGAGCTGCAGCCGTTAGAACTGCACATCCAAAGACAAGTACTTCAGCAAATTTGCAGATGACACCAAGTTGTGTGGCACAGTAGATTTGCTAGAGGGCAGGGACACCACCTGGAGGGACCTGAACAGGCTGGAGAGGTGAGCCCAACCTCATGAAATTCAACAAGGCCAAACGTAAAGTCCTGTACCTGGGCCGGCGCAATCCCAAGCACAAATCCAGACTGGGTGGCGAAAGGCTGGAGAGCAGCCCTGAGGAAAAGGACCTGAGGGTCTGAGTTGATGAAAAGCTCAATATGAGCTGGAAGAGTGCATGTGCAGGCCAGACAGCAACCACGTGCTGGGCTGCACTGAGAGAAGCATGGCCAGCAGGGCAAGGGAGGGGATTCTCCTCTTTTACTCTGCTCTCGTCAGACTCAACCTGAAGTACTGTGTGCAGTTCTGGAGCCTCATCATACTGTTGGAGCAAGTCCAGAGGAGGGCCACAAAGATGGTCAGAGAGCTGGAGCACCTCTGCTATGAGCACAGCCTATGAGAGTTGGGGCTCTGCAGCCTGGGGAAGATAAGGTGCTGAGGAGACCTTGTAGTATCCTTCCAGTATCTGAAGGGGGCCTACAGGAGGATTGGGGAGGGATTATTTGCAAGGTCTTGTAATGACAAGATGGGGGGTAATGGGTTTAAACTGGAAGAGGGGAGATTTAAACTAGATGTTAGGGAGAAGTCCTTTACAGTGAGGGTGGTGAAACATAGGAAGAGGTTGCTCAGGGAGACTGTGGGTGCTCCCTCCCTGGAGGTGTTCAGGGCTAGGTGGAATGAGGCCTTGAGCAACCTGTTCTAGTTGGAGATGTCCCTGCCTATGGCAGAGGGTTGGAACTAGATGACCTTTAAGGTCCCTTCCAACCTAAACCACTCTATGATCCTGTGATTAGGAGGCCCTAACTCACCGTCAGAAGGAGATGAAGTGAAATCAGATTTTGTGCTTTGGATGCTTTGCAGCTTTGTGATTGTTCTCAAAAAGAAAAAAAAAACCAGAATATAAGAGCCACAGCATGTGAATATTTCAAGACATGGGGATGCTAGCACTATTAGAAATGCCACTGCTTATGAACTTACCCTCAGTGGCCTGTTAAGAATAATGAGCAAAACCATGATGGAATGACTTTGTTATATGGGTTCAAACGTATCTCCCTAATATTTAGAGGTACTGAAAAATGTTTTGGTGAGCACTATGCCTGTTTAGGATCAATTTAACATAAGGGGAAGCAAATTATTCAAATTGCTGCTGAGATTGGAGTAGGTTGCTTCAGAGAAACCATCTGTATGGCTTAGCACCTCCCCCACACTAGGGTAAAAAAGCCTTATTATTTCCTAGGAAAAAAGATATAGCTGTGAATTCTTTTATGTGCTTGTCATTATATTCTCTACTACAGTGCCTAGAACAGGCCATATGAACTCATATGTTATGTCTTAACAATACAGCTAGAGACTAAACTATAATCTCTTCAGTGATCTACTTTGCAAATCTGTTCTTTTTAACTTTTACCTATACAGTGGGTCTGTGTTAGTTCCTTTGGGGTTTTTGTTTCGTTTTGGATGTTTGGTTGGTTTTATATTTGTGTGTGTTGGGGGTTTTTATTATTTAATAGACAAATATCCATGAAAATATTTGGTAATGGATCTGTATCATTCCTACTGCATATTGTTTTGCAAGGTACAGCTACGTCCTTGCAGGACACAAACCATCTTCTAGTGTAATCTTATTTATATTATTATAGCAACATGGTCATTTTAAATACCACAAATCTATATTCTGAGCAAATAATGGAGGCTCAGAGTGAACAGGAACATCAGTCTTCTCTTTCTACTTACAATCACAGAATGGATTGGGTTGGAAGAGACCACTAAAGGTCATCTAGTCCAACGTCCCTGCAGTGGGCAGGAACATCCTTCATTAGATCAGGTTGCTCAAAGCCTTGTCTACTCTGACCATATGTCCAAAGATATGTCCTCAACTGTCTCCCCAGACAAACTGTTCCAGTGTTCCATCACTCTCATGGTGGAGAACTTGTTCCTGACATCCAGTCTATATCTGTTCTTCTCTGATTTCAAACCATTGCCCCTCATCCTATCACTCCAGGCCTGTGTAAACAGCCCCTCTGCAGCCTTCTTGTAGGCTGCCTTTATGTAATAGAAGGACACTATCACATCTCCCCAGGGCTTTCTCTTCTCCAGGCAGAACAACCCCAGCTCCCTCAGCCTGTCCTTATAGAAGGGGTATTCCAGTCTGCCGATCATCTTCATGGCCCTCCTCTGGACCTGCTCCATCAGATCCATGTCCTTCCTATTTTGAAGGCTCCAGAGCTGGACACAGTACTCTGTGTGAGGTCTTAATGGAGCAAAGTGGCAGAATCACTTCTCTTGGCCTGTTTATGTTCAGCTTCTCATCCACCAGAACTCCCAAGCTCTTTTCTGCAGGGCTACTTCTATCACCTCATGCCCCAGCATGTATTGATAATGAGGCTTGTTCTGACCCAGGTGCAAGACCCTGCGCTTAGTCTTGTTGAACATGAGGTTCACCTGTATCAGGATATCAGAAATCTGATCTTAAACTGATAACTAGTAGCATTTCTAACTTTCAGAAATTTTAGACTAGTACAGTTACATCACAACAGCAGCAGCAATTAAACACAATAGGTTACAACTTATAAGATGATATAACAAAGATGAATGCTGTCTGCCAGTACTGTATCCTGGGCAACTCCCAGCCAGTTATACATCGCACATTATGATCTGGGAAATACAATAGAGCAGAAGGCTGAATGGTGTTCAAGAGACCACAGCTATATTCCTTCAGAGAAAAACTTGTTCACGTTTTATTTTACATGGAGAAAGCGCTTGAGAGGCTTTTTCTGAAGTGCTCTGCTCCAGCCACAAGAGCTGTTTGGAACAACCCACTCCACTTGTGTCCTACAGCCACCACTGAGTGCAGACCAGTGTGCTCTCCTTTCCTACTAAGCAGCACAAAGAAAACTTGGAATACACCTGGGTGAGATGATCACATAGTTTCTTTTTCTTCCATTTATTTCTAATACATGCTGGAACAAGATTGACTCCATGCCTTTTGGCTGCTGCTCTTTTATGCTCTTGAATTCAGAACAGTCACATGCTGGGTATACCCAGACAAGCCTCTATTCTTTACTGTCAAAAAGCCCTACAATGTCTAAAGATCCCATATATCTTCATTTAATACTGATTAATTTTTTTCCTATTAATATTCCTGACACTTTTTTCCAACTAGTTCTAATTGCTCTTAAGCTCCCCTAAAGATTGCAAGATTGGCTGAGCTGGAAAAGAGAATACTTCTCCCCTTATCACTACACCTGTATCTGCCTCTAGGCAGGCTGGAAGCTTGTGGGCAGGGCAGCAAAACTGAGATAGGTCTGACCACTGTGTATGCTGTCTCTGCCATGTCTATTCAAGTGCTACCCCTGTAGCTATCCTGTAGCTTCTGGTGCTCCTGAATAAGACTGAAATTGACCCATACCGAGTTAATTTTTAATCTTCTTTCTATAAATTCAAGCAGAAGGAGAAAAATGAGGAGCAAATACATATTGTCATGGCAGAGGTAGTGAAAGATTTCTTAGATCAACAATATTAATTTCTACCACATTTGTTTTCGAGTCAGTAAATAAGATAGGAGATACCTTGAGCACCCTACATGGTTCTCACATTTTTTTAGAGGACAATAATTGCCCTGATCCACTGACTCTTATATTTCAAAGACCAGGTTTAGCATCAATATCTTTAAAGTGTTTCAACTAGACAGAAGTACCAAGCACTTTGTTCATGGAGGAAATTCAAAGCAAAACAAGAAACTTTACCATCTTTTCATTAAAATACAAATGTTTTCCATTTTTTCTGTGTTTTTTTTTGTTGTTGTTGTTGTTTTTGTTTTGTTTTGGTTTCTTTTCAATCACAGAGGTAGACTCCCTTCAACCTCTGGAACTTCCTAATGATCATGCTAGACATGGCTCAGAGAGTGATAAAAAGTCAGCTCACAAGATTCAGATGGCTTTTATATAGATGTCTAAGTCTGTGCTAATGTCAAGAAACTATCTGGGGGTTAGTGGAAGGAAGGAGAAATTTTAGAACAGAATTCATCTAACTTTTATACAAGTACTTTAGGAGAGAGAACTCATGCCCTGGAAATGCATACTTGTTTCTAGTGACTCTAAAGTCAGATATTGATATGTGTTTGGCCACCTGAATCGTGCCCCTGTGGTGTTAATCAAAAGCATGGACTGTGGTGAAGAAGGAGGACTTGATGAATGCCAAAGGAGATCTGAAGACTATAAGACAAGTCCTAGCTTCAAGATAACTGTAATAGATGAGAAAATAATATTTAGCTTCAATATTGTCTGAGTCTCATGTAGTACTTCCCTCTGTTTTCCAATTCAGAGTAAGTGTAGTGACTCAATGCTAAAATTAATTTTCCTGGCACTATTTTAGGATTAATCACCTTCACTTTGACCTGATGTCAATGTTCTGTAGTGAAATATGCATGAAGTGGGCAGCTTGCTTCTTCTAGAAGTAGTTTCTTTGGCTCAGAAATTCTTAACCAGAGAACTACTTTTATTGAAAAAAAACCCAAAAACTGGAAGGGAAGAAATCTTATTTTAAAAGTTGGATAAGGTCATTCAAGAACTTGATAGATTTTGACTGACCTGTTCCTAGAAGGTGTATAAATAAAATCAGCCTGTAACAATTCATCTATTTTTTTCTTCTGATCTCATTAATTTAATGACAGTTATGACACAAAAATAGATGGTTCAAGTAAGAATCGCATCTTACCTGACTCAATCCCAACCAGTTAAAAGTGCAATAAACTTATACTTTTGACATCTGTCTCTTCTTCTTGCAACTTTAAGTCAATGAACCAATGCAAGGCAAATTTACAACTGGTGTCCCTCCAGCCCTGAGCATGTGACCTATGCTTTGTTTTCTACAATCCAGACAGCCTGTAGTACATTACCTTATGCTGTTTTAGGGACAAATAAAGCAATTAAAAAAAAAAACTATTTTCTTTTGAATGACCAGCTTGACAACAGGGAAAACATTAAGAATGTCTATTGTTGGGGTTTGAGCAGTATTGAGCAGAATTGGGCAGTCTGAAAATAAGGAGAAGAGGCAGGGTAATGCTAAGGTCATTCTGATAAGGAGCACAGCTGCAGGGAAGCGGCCTTGGGAAGCCTAGCAGAGAAGCTGTGAAAGTTATCTGCTGTCTGTACCTGAGCTGTGTGAGGGGGCCTTGATGCGGGGCAGGCTGGTCAGCCCTGGGAACTGCTGAATGTTTCTGTTAATGGAGCCTATCAAAAGTGCACACGTCTGTACCAAATCCACTATATAAGTATCACTCTTAGCTTCAATAAACAGACTGACCTTCTGTGTATCATACTGGTATAAGCTTGTGTCTTTCCAGTTTCCTGCATGGTCTTAGAGGAAGCCAGCAGTCTAAGTGTATCAATGCATTTATCTCTCCTTTTTTCAGAGCTGGATTGCAGCCATCACCTTCCAAAGCTAAATATAGTGTCTGTGTAGATGGAAGCCACCTTCTTCAGCTTTATTTAATATCTCCTAAGTGTGGAACAATTCATTCTTCTGCTATTTTACAGAAATGAGTGGAATTATACCAGCAGCTGTCTGGTAAGAACCCAAGGAAATTGCAATGGATTAAGTATAGGTAGCTTAAAAAAATAAAAGCCGCTTGGCTGACTTGATCTCCAGTGTTCCTTACGCCTACAATGTTGAAGACATAAAAAAAATAATCTATGTCACTGACCACAAAACCTTTAGTGTTGTATTTCAGTATAACATACATTTTCCCATTTAAACTGTTTTCTGTAAAAATTCTCTGTGTTTGATTACATCCAAGGTCAGAAGTCTAAAAACTGTCAGCATACTATCTAATAAAACTCCCTAACTTTGCTTTCTCCTTTGTGATCACCAAGGGCTCATCTCCACGTGCAGTCAACAAGATAATTGAATATCATGGGTGACAGAACACAGCCCTGCCAAGCTCTTAGACTGACCTTGAACTCTTTGGCCACCACGTATAAAGTCTCTAAAGAATAAACTCTGAGTAAGCAGATCAGTTTCCATCCATCTTTCTCAAGTGTTACATACGAAGATGAAACAGTCTGAGTTAAATATTGCAGTAAAAATGGCCCAAACCAATAAAAGTTTAAAGTCAATATTGCTGTCAAGCTTGTTGGACCTAAAGTACCTCATCACCTAATGCCTGGACCTGTGTTATACTAAGTATATATGAACTATCTGAATATGCTACAATAAAGCCACACCTCAGGCAATATTTTTTTTCTGTGACCCAGTTCTCAGATTTGTTTTACATTGCTGTAACAGTGTTATGGATCTAGACAGTAAACATTATTGCTAACATATATCTATACACACACACACACACACATATCTACTATATACTCATTTTCTGAGCAAGACTACATACAAGGTGGTTCACCACCCAGGAAGAAATCGGTAGCCAGTTGCTTTCACATTACTCTGCATAGTGGTGAGTCTTTTGCTGTGTGTACACGCATTTAAAACTGAGGCAGGCTGGGGCACTTTGTAATATCTGATTTCAGCTGCAGCAGGAGTGCTTGAGACATCCTCTGCAAAGATTAACCTCAAGAAATTCAAAGGGTAGTTTTCTTTAGAGAAAAGAAGGCAAACAAGATATAGTATAGATATAAATATATTAATAGGAAATTCTATTATTTTCTACTGTCAGCCAGATCAGGGAATGTAAAATTATCTGATGTTATTTGCTTCTGTTTGGGTTCTTCTCAGGACAGGGTGAAAGCAAGGACTGGTAATCATGAGAGCAGAAGCCTTACTATTTTTTGAAGCATAACAGTCAGAGTTCAAAAGGCAAGAGCTGCTTTTAAGATACCCAGTCATAATCTGTGTACTTTTCTTGAAAGTAAAATTTGTAATTAAAGTTGGCATTTCTGAGCAGCCTGCTAGTGCTGGCCATCTTGATAACAAACAAAGAGGACATACTTTGTGACACTGACATACAATCCATGGGGAAGAGCCGGTGCCTCTCTTGTAGGAAGCAGACAGAATAGATGTGTGTATCTGAGATGGCCTAAAGGGAACACAACTGAAAGATGTTCAGTGAAAAAAAAAATGGTCATGTAACCACAGCAAATATAAATACAAGATGAAGCAAGGGCTTTAAGATTGCTGCTTTGCTTTCCCATAAGCTTTTCCTGTCATTTCACCCTCCTTCGTTTTCCTTCTACATATTGCATAGGAGCAAATATTTTGTTGTTGTTCTTTTATATTTTGAAAGTGTGACTCTTGATAACAAAAATGACAGCCTAAAATTCAGAATGAAGCTTTGGATGAGAAATAAGAAATAATCAGGCTCTCCAAAACCACATTATAGAGAATTAAGAGGTAAAATACACCTGATATTTACGCAGGTCACTTTCTCAGATTGAAGGATGGAGCAAAATCTGATCACCTTTTTAAAAAATTAAAATAAGTTTTAAGTAGCATGGATATTAAAGTTTTGGAGATAATTTAGTCATAGTTTCATTATTCACATTGGGATATGTAAAAAAGAATCTTTTATAGTCCGGTCACATAAATAACTTCATGTTTTATAAAGAACCTCAGCATCACCAGGAACAGATCTTAAAGCAGTCAAAAGGCAGATACTACCCAGAATCATGTTTCTATACAGCTAGTTCCTTTGAAGGAGGGAGAAAAGTTGAACCCATTGAGGTTCAAAACTGTTACCAGGAAGTATGTTAATGTGTTCTGCTTGGCTTCTCAACATGTAAAGGCAAATCAGTACTCTCAATTCCAGTCCCCTCAGAGACATGTTTCTTTAGAACAAATTATAGCACTGCCCCTTGTTTCAGGCATTCTTTTGAAAACAAGCAAGATGAGAGCCACACTGCAGTTAACAGGGGTCAGGAAGTTCAAGTACAGATAGGCTGAAAAATGAGAATATCTCTAGTATATGAAATGATTTCTGGAGCATTCTGATGGAGGTTTGTAACATGCTGAGACACATTCAAATCTATCTATCAATTCTCACCTTCAAATGGGAATAGAATAAAGACAGGCCAGAATGATGAGAAAATTATTCTGTATTTGAAGAGAGAATTCTGTTCACACCCAGGCCACATAACTAATTTATGTTAAAGTATGGATAGTAAGGCAAAACACTCTGGAGCATAGAACAGTAGCTTAGACATGCAGTAAAGAGGAGCCCTGTATTTTCTCTCTTCCATCCACACACCTGATTCCCTGAGAAGAAAAGCAAGTGAGACCGGGTGACAGGAACAGCAGCACCCTTCAGTCAAGGTCTCTGGGAGGACAACAGTGGGTGTAGTATCATGGGACAAACTTTGGCATGAAACACAGCACTGGCTGCAGATAAAGGAGAGAGACAACCACTTGCAAATTGTTATTATGGGCTTCTGAGCAAGGATGAGCATCATTACACACTCGGTTCACATGCTGTCAGAGGGTTTCTGCTCTGTGTGCAACTCACTCTTCATATTTATTACCATTCCCCTAGAACACCACAACCCTTAGGTATGAACCCACATGTGAAGTAACACTATATAGAAGCATCAAACCCCAAAGATATCTACAGATGTATCACATTCATACCTTCAGCCAAAGCACTCTTTTGCTGAGTGCCAATTTTGTTTTTAAAACCTCACTTGATGTTACATCTCCTCTTGCCACTACAATGCTTATTTCACCATCTATTATGTCTTCCAAAAAGTTTTCCCAGCAGATCATCTTCCTGCTCTCTGTGATAAATCTTGTTATACTAATTTCTCTTCCCCAGTGATGTTTGTTCCCTCAAATATTTGCAGAACATTGTTAAGTCACCTTGCAATCACTGCTTGGAGCATCTCTGCCTCATTTGCAGCCTTTCTGCATGCAGCAAGTCAGTTCTTCCAGACCCCTTTATCATTTATTTTGTTCATCTTGCCAATTAGTTTCTCTGACCTCTCCCTTCACTTTGTTTTATTAATTTTCCAACACACCCTTGTGAGGTAAGTACAGATTAGCAGCCTCCCTCCCTCCATATTGTGCAATCAGCATGGGAACAGTGAGTATTGGCTTGGTCACACACAAGCTGCAGTAACATGGCCTGTGCAATGCAGCTGCTTCAAAAGAGAATCTAAATGGCACATTATGGAACTCAGTAGTCCTTTACACAGGACACCTGTAGTCACATTCAGATCACTCTTTGTGCCACTTCAGAGTCTGGGTGACTATCATGAGTATGCAGAATTAGATTTCCTCCCAAAACTCTGCTTTTCAGTGTGAGTTAAGAGTAAACACACTCCCAGCTGGAAATCACTACTTGTTAGCCTCCTTTCTGTGCCTGGGAAGATCATGGAATATCTAGAAGCTATACTAGAACACATGGAGGACAAGAGTCAATTTGAGGCAGCCAACACAGCTTCAGCAAGGGCAAGTCCTGCCAGACCAACCTCGTAGCTTTCTACAATGGTCTAGCTACTTCAGTGGACAGGACCAACAGTTGTCACCTCTCTGGACTTCTGAAAAAGCCTTTGACACAGCCAGGCATGACATCTTTTTCTCTATATTGGAGGGATATGGATTTGATGGGTGGCCTCTTCGGTGGATAAGAAATGGGTTGGATGGTTGCATCCAAAGAGTCATGATCAATGTCTCAATGTCCTGATGGATACAGTAGACAAGTGATATCCCTCAAGGGCCCATGCTGGGACCAATGTTGCTCAATATCTTCATCAATGATATCGACAGTGAGCTTAAATGCACTCTCAGCAAGTTTGTAGATGATAGTGCCATGGTCTAGTTGATTGGCTAGGCTGGGTGCTAGGTTGAACTGGATGATCTTGGAGGTCTCTTACAACCTGTTTGATTCTATGATACCAAGTTGAGTGGTGTGGTTGATATGACTGAAGGACAGAATGCCATTCAGAGGGACCTGGGCAGGCTGGAAAGGTATGCTGAGAAGAATCTCATGAGATTCAGTAAGGCAAAGTGTGAGGCCCTGCAGTTGAGTAGAGGAAATCCTCAGTCCCAATACGAACTGAAGAATGACGAGATTGAGTTCAGGCCTGCAGAAAAGGACCTGGGGGTACTGATCTCTCAGAAGCTGAACGTGAGGGAGCAATGTGTGCATTGGCCAGTAGCATCAAGGGCCGCATCAAAGGAAGCATGGCCAGAAGGTGAAGAGAGACGATTCTGCCACTCTGTTCTGCTCTGGTGAGATCTCACCTGGAGTACTGTGTCCTTGCCTGAGACCCCTAGCACAAGAGTGCCATAAACATGCTGGAGTGGGTCCAGGGAAGGGCCACCAAGTTGATCAGAGAGCTGGAACACCTCACCTATGAATACAGGCTGAAAGAAGTGGGACTGTTCAGCCTGAAGAAGACTCCAGGGAGACCTTAGAGATGCATTTCAATATGAGAAGAGGACCTATAGGAAGGCTGGGGAAAGACTGTTTAGAAGGGCTTGTAATGATAGAATGAGGGGCAATGGTTTGAAACTGGAGCAAGATAGATTTAGGTTGGACATCAGGAGGAAGTTCTTTATACTAAGAGTGGCAAAATACTGGAACAGGCTACCCAGAGAGGGTTCCACACCTGGGGACATTCAAGATCAGACTTCATATAGGCCTGGGCAGACTGATCTAGTTGGAGGTGTCCCTGCTGCCTGCAGTGAAGTTGTACAAGACAACTTCTGAGAGCTCCTTCCAATCCATTGCAAGCTGACTCTGTTGCACAGTTTCCCCCTACTTTTTCTGGACAAAAGTATTATTTTTGGTTGACTGGAAGATAATGGAGCTGTCTGTCTGTGTGTATGGCATAATCACTGCTGCAGTGATTTTCCATTTCATTCATATGCTCTGTAGCTTCCTTCCTAGTCCTGCAACTGAACAAAATACATCTTGATATGATGTTGTTGTTGATACAGAGATATCTAGACTTTTGAAAGACGTCTGGCATATGTCAGATGATTACATTCATCTCAGTTTATCAGAGTAGTAGGTTACACATGCGTAGTAAGGAACTCCATTATCCTGTCCTTAATTTACTCTCAAGAGGTTCGTCTTTCACAAAATCTATATCAGAGTCCCGTTTCTCATTTATTTTAGCAAAAGAGGGGAGAGGTCTCTACCTGATCTGGTAATGGAGCTATTTGGCTCAGTCTAGCCATTAATCTGCCTGACAGCTTTTCTATGAAAAAATCAGAATTTCCATCCTCTGCTCCAATTTATTTCATCATCTACACTTTCCTCCTCCCATCCCTGGTTGGTGGTAATAATGAAAACTGAAAAATATAGAAAAATATATAAACAAGGCACATCCATATAAATACATGCAAAGTAGGTGGCGTGGGTTTGACAAAAAGGGAATTCTGCCTTACAAGATTTTTTACCTCAGACATTAATTGCCTTATGAAAATTTAAATCAGTCATCACTCTTTTGAATATATTCCAACACAAAAATCTCTTTTTCTCAGTTACACAAGCTCTATGGTTTTGGGGTGGGTTTTTTGGTTTTGTTTTTTGGGTTTGTTTTTTTTTTGGAGGGGGGAGAGGTTACTTCCCTTGATTTTTTTTTTTTTATTTAGATTTATAGCACTGTGTCTATCATGACAGTTCTCAGATATGAATGAAAAATATTGCATTGTAATTCCAAAGGCAGATTTATCATAGAATCAAGCAGGTTGGAAGAGACCTCCCAGATCACCCAGTCCAACCTAACACCCAGCTCTGCTCAATCAACTAGACCATGGCACTAAGTGCCTCAGCCAGTCATCTCTTCAATACCTCCAGGGATGGTGACTCCACCACCTCCCTGGGCAGCCCATTCCAATGCCAATCACTCTCTCTGCAAAGAACTTCCTCCTAACATTCAGCCTATGCCTCCCCCAGCACAACTTGAGACTGTGCCTCCTTGTTCTATTGCTGGTTGCCACAGCCTCCTTTCAGCTAGTTGTAGACAGCAATGAGGTCACCCCTGAGCCTCCTCTTCTCCAGGCTAAAAACCACATGTCCCTCAGCTTTTCCTCATAGGCCTTGCATTCCAGGCCTCTCACCAGCTTTGTTGCCCTTCTCTGGACACATTCCAGCATCTCAACAATTTACTTCATTCACTCATTGTGCTGACACTCCTGCTACCATAGAGCAAATCCGGAAAAGAGACAAGTGTACAACACGAGTGTTGAGCTCTCCTGTCTGACCTCCCACTCTGCAGTTTTCCTTAGCTGAGAGTGTTTGACAAGGCTTAGGGTTAGACAAGAAGAAATCTCTCTGAAGAAGGAATGTCCTTGCTTTTTTGGTTGGGTTTTTTTTTTTGGGGGTGTTGTTTGGTTTTGTTTTTTAAGTACAAAAATCTGCTATGTGAGGAAGCTGACAAAAATGTTTGTATTCTACACAGTACTGATAATTTTAACAGTGTTATTACTTTACAATGTCAAACTTGTTCAATTTGAAGATGCATTTCTAAATAGGAAGAACATTCTGAAGAAAATACCAAATTCTCTGTCTCTTCTCAAAACTTTTGAAGTGGAGGATAATGACTTTCAGATTCAAGATAGCCACTTATTTCCAAAGTTAGTACAATTCCACCAATAAAAATATCTTGATTTAAAAACAGATATTCATGACATTTAGTGGACATTGCTACAGATGAGCTCTAAGATATGCCAAGCCAAGCACAGGTAACACTCAGTTAAATGCTCTGAAGCTCTCTCTGACTCGGCAGCTTTGTTCCTTATTCACTATCTGAATTTCTTTTTTAACAGGTGACAGTTCAGGAAGATTTCAACCTAGGTCAGGAAAGGGAAAAGAAGGATTTTTCCTGTAATGAGATGCTGAGCAAAAGACAAGGTGGAGTTTGCCTCTTTATATATCTACATGTTAGCTCAAAAAAGACACGGCTGCAATCAAGCTCTCGTGTTTTTATCAAGTTTCTTCAGTTTGTTAATTGAAAATGTGAAAAAGGCAAACATGCCAACCTGACTGAGGACTTCTCTGGGTTTTTGAGAAGTCTGTTTCACCACTATTTTTTTTATTCTCCTATAAGTCCAGCTGGTAAGAATACACTACACAGTAGGCTGGTAAATGACATTCCTCAGAGAAAATGCTACTATTCCTCATGCTCATTGCAGTCACCTGAATGGAAACTGCACAAAGTGATACAAAAATACAGAACCAAGATGTCTCTTCAGAAGGGCATGACACTTCCATCTGCATCAGAACGGGGTCTGTCACTGTGCCTGGGGGAGAATTTTGCCAAGGTATGCACACCACATCAACAAATGTTCCTTGTTATTACTGAAATATATAATGGTAGCAAAGTGTGTTTTAATATGTTCAGGTCTACACCCTTGCTTTAAAACCTAGCTAAAAAGGTTAAAACACTTGTTTGGTCATAGGAGTTATACAAACTGGAATGTCAAAGTTGAAAGGGTCTGAAACTACCTACACTCACCCAGGGACCTACTAAAAGGATCCTGGCTTCCTCATTAGAATGTCCCACTTCTGGCTTCATGGAAACAAGATTCACAGAAGAATCACTTTAAAGAAGAACATGCACCAATGGCACTTTGAGACACCTCAGTGACCATGTCTGAATGTTAAATCAAACCACTTTCTGTTTACCTCCTGCCAAAGCATCATTGCAATGACTGGTATGTTCCCATCACTGATGTCAATATAGCTTCCCAGAGAAGGGGCTCATGGTATAAGGTCAGAAATAGAAATGCAATTAATAATCCAATCCCTATAAATATATCCCAAACTGTTTTCATAACTTTGCACATCAAGCTTGATTATATAGTGGTTGGGGGTGGTACAAAATTGTAAATATTAATTTTAATTAAAAAATATAAAAAATTAATACCACCTCAAATTAATTTCTCACCTCCCCCTAACAGAGGAGGAATAAGAGAAGCCCCTCCACAACAATCTTGTATAGAATGTTTTTCCTGTACCCCTTAATTGGAGAAAACAAGAATAATTGATGATGTGCAGAAAGGGAAATATTTGGGCTTTTGATTTCTACAAATACACAGCTTAAGTGCATTCCAGTCTGAAGGCAACTTACAGAAACCTTTGGTGTTATAAAAGTGGAAATAAAAGGATTTACATGCCCTGGATAAATTTTAAAGTACTTTAAACATTTCCCTGAAGTAAATTATCTTCTGTCCATTGGGCAGTACTTAAAGAGAGATAAGGAAAAACAATTTAATTAAGTGTTCCAAGGAGTTTTCAGGATGAATTCCTAACTAGCTCTGAGATTTTCTACTTGTAACCCAATTCTCTCATTGATTACACTTCTTTGGGTAAACATACTTACTTTTGTGTAAAATCTGTTTAAAACAAATGATGAAAATTTGCCTTAATTCTTCTCAGGATTAAATACTCTTTGCAATACTGAATGTTTCTCCTCTGCTTTGGCACTTTGTGCTCTGCAAGATCTGAGCCTTGAATGTTTTGCTTGGCAAAATGGATGACTAGTAGCACCATTGGTCCAGGCAAAGCTATGAAATGGAGACTTTTGAGAAAGCTTCTAGCTGTGCCTGATGCACATATTTTTATATGAAACTTAAATTATTGATCAAAGCTGAGAACAAATAAAGTATGTGACTGCTTAAATCTTTTACTTGGTTTGAAACCTCTAAATATAGGCTGGGCGATGAGTGGCACAAATCCAGACTGGGCAAGGAGTGTCTCAAGAGCGGGCTTGAGGAGGAGGACTTGAGGGTGTCAGTTGATGAAAAACTCAACATGAGCTAGCAATGTGTGCTTACAGCCCAGAAGGCAACTGTGTGCTGGGCTGCATCAAAAGAAATGTGACCAGCAGGATAAGGGAGGTGATCCTCCCCCTCTGCTTCACTATTGTGAGACCTCACCTGGAACACTGTGTCCTGCTCTGGTGCCCCCAGCATAAGAAAGACATCAAACTGATGGAGTGGGTCCAGAGGAGGGTCACCAATAAGATCAGAAGGCTGGAGCACCTCACCAGTGAGGACAGACTGCAACAGTTAAGGCTGTTCAGCTGGGAGAAAAGAAGGTTCCAGGAAGACATAATAGCATCCTTCCAGTACTTGAATGGGGCCTACAAGAAAGCCAGGAAGGGACTTGTAGTGATAGCATGAGAGGGAATGGATTGACACTTGAGAAGGATAGATTTATGCTGGAGATAAGGAAGACATTTATTACAGGCATCAGAACCGGTTGTCCAGGGAGGTTGTGGATGTCCCCTCTCTGGAGGTGTTCAAGGCCAGGTTGGATGATGCCATGAGCAACCCAGAGATTATCAGTGCCAATGGCAAAGGGGTTGGAAACGGATGATGTTTTAAGGTGCCCTCCAACCCAAATCATTCTATGAACCTATGAAATAACTGTGGGATTTTTTAAAGTCTCTTTAGAGCCTAGGTTTATGAAAACTCATAACACTTTCATATGATTTGGGGAGGAAAAAAGGACAATTCTTGTTAATGTTCAAGCTATTTCCTGATCAAGCTGTTCCTTACCATACAGAGAGAACCCTCTACTTCTGAAAACCCACAGCTCTTCAAAGTTCTTACCATGATAATGTGAACTTAGTTTTATTGCTTTTGATGGTTTGCATACAAGACAGGCTGCTATGAAGGGGATGAGTTGAAATCTGAGTTTGGGGTAAAATGCAACGAGGCCTACTTAAAAGTTATTAAATAATTCATTAATATACACAAAGTAATTCCCCCAAACTTACTTACAACTCTCCACACAAGGTCTTGGATGCAGTCAGCAGAACTATTTCACAGAATGTCTCTGTGCAATGCAATTTTGAAAGGCTCCAGAAAATGTCTCTGACAGAGACTCTGGAGGCTTCATTCACTGCTTGTGAGGTCGATTAAAACCCTTCAGCAACTTGCACAAAGAGCTAAGAATACTCACTAGTCCTAATGTCCGTGGCCCAAAACACAGGCAGGAAAGTATTCAGCAGAAGTCCTGTGGCAAATTCCAGGTGGGCTGCAAGATGGAATCAGCTGCTGGCTGAGGGGCCTGAGGCAGCTGAGGTGACTTGAGGCGGCCTGAGGCAGCTGAGGCGATGGCTGAGGCGAGGGGCAGGTGAGCGAGGAAGGAAGGAGCACACAAGCTCCTTATTGCCCTCTTCACCCCCATTTACAGGGTAATGGCCGAGGCCAATGGTCTCATCGGCCACACAATCACCCAATCCCCTCTGGCAGTCGCCCAAGTAGACCCAAAAATGGCAGACCCCACAGGCTGTTCTCCTCCAAACATGGGGGCGCATTCGCCTTGCACGCCACAGGGCCTGGGCCCCATGGAACCCCTCTCAGGCAACCGGATTAAACCGGACCAGGCTGCCTGGGTTTCTCTGTCCTGTTTTCCCGCCTCTGGCTGCAGTGCAGGCAGGCAGGTAAATAAGACAGGACTTGCTTAAGCCCATTTTAGGCAGGTAAATAAGACAGGACTTGCTTAAGCCCATTTTAGGCAGGTAAATAAGACAGGACTTGCTTAAGCCCATTTAGGCAGGTAAATAAGCCAGGACTTGCTTAAGCCCATTTTAGGCAGGTAAATAAGCCAGGACTTGCTTAAGCCCATTTTAGGCAGGTAAATAAGACAGGACTTGCTTAAGCCCATTTTAGGCAGGTAAGTAAGACAGGACTTGCTTAAGCCCATTTTAGGCAGGTAAGTAAGACAGGACTTGCTTAAGCCCATTTTAGGCAGGTAAATAAGACAGGACTTGCTTAAGCCCATTTAGGCAGGTAAATAAGACAGGATTTACTCAAGCCCATTTTATGTCCTTTAGGACTATTCACCACACAGGCAACACATCATATATGCTTTCCTATGCACTCCACTGAAATTGTTTTCTTCCCAGACTTTTAAAAGCTAAACAAGCAAAAAAAAAAAAAATCAGTGATAAATCTGACCAATGAAATAAACTGTTTTACAAAGTGTCCTACATACAATGGAAGTTTTATCCCATTTTTTGTTTTAACCCTCAGAATCATGCTGCTGACCTCTCTCAAATTAAACCAGTGGGCCTTAAGAGAGAAACTGATGCATTTAAGTTTCCAAGTGCACTGAGCTTGCACAAAAATTGGGCCGTCACATCATGTCGATAGCCATCACGTTGCATGCACTTCCACTAAGCTTTAGAAGAGCATGGCACCCTCAGTTTTCTTTTAAGGCTAAAAGAACCACGAGCTTACAAAAAAACGTGGCACCCTCAATTTTTCTTTCAACTCAGTGTCCTGGACCCTGAAGCATTGCACTCATATCTAACATAAATGCTGCAGCAACCAATAGCAAAAACTGCCTGCGACTCCTGTGTAACCTACAAGCAATAATTATTTTTTGTTCCAGTTTGAAAATTCTTTTTTGCTCCTTCTAAACAATTTCCTTCAAAAATCACAACCACATCAAGGGGGGCTTTTCTAGTAGCTATGACATTTGTGAGGTGCTGTATTTCTCATTCTCGCTTTCTGCCTCCCTTCCTCCTTCCATATCACACACCATCAAATTTACTGAATGGACAACACTTTTAAGACATCAATATTATTGCTGAAGGTGAACAGAAGATCAAAGTCAAGTACCATGTTATACCTGCCTTTTGAGATTCCTCAACTACCATGCTCTGTATTTCACTCACTAAGATGAGTGAAAGTTACATAGTCTGCAGAAGAGAGAAAACAACAGAGAGGAGAGAAGAAAAGGCTGGACACACTTTGCCTGTTTACCTATACAAGAATTTGAAAAAGATTCCAGAGTCTGACAGGAATCACATCCATCTAGACATTGTCTAACACATGAATAATGCATTGACATCAGCTGAAAAAAGGCTAAACTTTCTGGCTTCCAAAGGCTATTTTATAGCTTCTGTATGTATCTGACATTAGGGAAGGGGAGATTGCACCATCTCAGAAATATGGCAGCTGCTTTCTGGATTGACTTCAGTGATAAACGTGTCACTTCTGGAGGAAATTGATGTGAGCCAGAATTGTCATTTTCCTAATTCATTCTTCCCAGTCACGTTGTCCTTCTAGTTCCAACCTGCTTTGTAGACTAAGATTTGATGCATCTATCGATTTCTCGTGTGTGTGAAGGTAAAAATGCATTTGAAAGTCTTGAGTGAACTGGGCTCTTGCTACCTCAGTATTTTGGATATTTCCCTCTTAATAAAACAAATTGAAGTTGAGGAAAGAAAAACTGACACTTGTAAAATTTAGAGACAAAAACATACTCTTGAAACTTCCAAATTGATAAAACAGATTCTACAAAACCCTGATTCTCAGTTCATGGCTTTGTCATAGGAGAAGGCAGAGGCACAGCTGGACTGAGTAGAGCTGAACCCTTCTACCCTTCTCCCAAAAAACAGAACTGTCTTTGTGGCACCCTGTACTAACTCCAGCAGCACTATGGGGATGGAATGGGGGCAGACTGCAGAGCTGCCACATATTTAGCTTTGCTACTCTCCACAGGCTGAAGAGAAATGCAGAGTACCAACTCTGCACATGAGGATGCCTCATTGAGTCAAACCAATTCAGAGGTCTGGGCAGTACCTGCACCAGTTATATAAAACACTGGCCATAAGACTATCAGCCTCCTGGCCAGCACTAAAGACCAGGTTCTGCATTTAGAGAGCTGACCATTGTTTCAAATACTGTGGCGAGGCAGAGATGCTGTGCATCCTTCTGACCACTCTTTAGCTTTCTCCCACTCATTGCCTGAATGAAACTCTCTACTAGGAGTAGGGAAAGCAGGAAGCACTGGATACAAATTGCCATCATGATACAAATTACATCCCTTTCTCTCATTATTTTCTTCCCATTTCCTCCCCCCCCCCCCCCCCATGTTTGCCTCAGAGTACAAGTCCTGCTTTTATCTAAGACAGTTACATCTGTCAAACTTATCATATTTTGCATCCACTTCCTCTGGGTGCAAGAGTTAAAGTAGGTGCCACAGATGCTTGTTTGATTAGTTCAGTCTGTTGATATTGTTTCTTGTTATTTCATAAAACAAAGTGAGAGAGAATGAAAGAGAAAAAGAAAAAGGGTAAGCTGTGTCAGTACTGAACGAGATAAATGGGTTGAAAGTGCCTTGCTCTGCTGTGATGACTTCCATCAGACATGCTTAGCAAGATAAAACAGGCACTTTTCAAACAGATGGTCTCAAAGTCCTTACAGCATTATGGCTCACAGTAACAGCATACCTCACTGCCACATGCTGGGGAGGTAACTGTGCCGTGAAGGAGATGCACTCAATTTACCTGCCTGCTTTATTGCATCTGAATTTCTGGTCTGTTGAGGTGTTAAAGTGCACCTAGATAAAGTGACATAGTTGAGATTGTGGAGATTAAATAAAAGCCTTTTGTTAATCCAGTGGATTTACATTCTAAGGATAGTGAACAAAACTGCATAATCTGCGGCAATGTTTATGCCACATAAAACATAGCTTGGGGACAGCGTGACACCAAATCCAGCCACTTTCTTTTGTTGGAGAAACTACAGAGCCAGCTTATCATAGAAACTCTTTCATGGAGGTTGAAGAAGTCTGATTACATCCAAAGGTCTGCAAATAGCATATTAGTTGTGTTGATGACATACTGAGCTAGACTGCCAGGCGTTTCTCTGTACACATAGTAGATTTTCTGAAGAGAAGTCTTTAGTCAACATGGGAGACTTATCTCCAGTTATCTAGATAGTAAATCTGGATTTGCAGTAGGTCTGACTCCATAACAGCGGCGCAAATATAGTCTGAGTTTCTGTTCCCTATCTGTAGAACAAGGATGATAATATCTTTGCCTTTCTCTCTCTCTCGACTACTACATTTTCAAGTGCTTTAGGAAGAAAAAGAACTGTGTTATCAAATGTGAGCTAGTTGGACTCCAGATGCTTCAGATTCCTTCATCTAGAAGCAGAAATCAGTGGGTCAGTTGGATAGGGCTTGAGTCGGTGCAGAGTATCTTGAGACAGACAGAAGTGAGTTCTGATTTGATTGGGAATTTAATTTGACAAGGCAGGAATTATAAAAATACAGTTATTTTTATTTTCCCAAAAGCCCTGTCCCTAAACTATATGCAAAACTAGTTGATTTTTATTTACAGATTCTAATTTGATCAGAAATTTCCACAAGGATGTTATGGGCAAATCTGATAATTTGGGAATGTCAGAAAGTGGAAAAAGCTAAACCACAAGATAGTTTTACCCCACTTAGAAAATCAGAGACAGAGCAGAGCCTAGGAAAAAGCTGATTTACTTACAAGGGCAGAGTAGGAATTTGGAGATGTTCCCTGGATTTCCTTTGCAGAAGCCTCTGGAACTGCAAGTAATAATCCACGTGGCTTTAGTCTAATGCACTTAAGACCCACCAAAGTCATAAGTGTCTGCAGACACAGCTTTCACGAGGCAGATCTCATGGAGTGGCACTGCCTGAGCAGTGCAGGGGAAAGCCAGACTGCTGGCGTGTTCCTGCCAAGAGTTGCAGTTTATGGCAGAGGCAGGGTCCTTCCAGCTCAGGGTAGTGAGCAGGAAGCCAGGATACGCTGGGTCTGAGGACAGCTGTGTCCGGGTGCCACAGGCAGCTCTCCTGAATGGACCTAATGGACTTGCCGACTTGCATGAGAGCAAACTGCCTGTGTTTTCTCCTCACTCCATTTAAATCTTTCCTAGAGGATGCCAGGATATACTGGGTGCAAAGAATCCACCCAATCACAATCCCAGATTCTGGCATGGGCTTTCCCATGAGTCAGTTTATGTGTGGGAAAAGGGCATCTTTTGCCATTCGCGCCCACAAGGGTCAGGACAAAGCAGTCCACGCTGCCTTCTTCCCCTATTCAAACCTCTGCTGATGGAGAGGAGGAGAGGGAGTTTGGAGTGCCCCACAAGTGCCTTCTACCAATTTAACATTTTTTATCCATTTATTAAAAACCCTACAGAGAGCCTTTAGAAATAACAGTTCTTAATTCAGAATACTTCAGCCTCTCTCTGTAGAGACCAATGCCTAGATCCAGGTAACTATGAAAAACTTACTGCTAGCATGAGGATTTCTGCCCATAATGGAGCTCACTGAAGTCCCTTCCCAAGCACGTTACAAAACCATTATGAAAACTCACAGTTTTTCCTTCTGTTGTGGAGCCATCTCCTTCCATAGGCTGGAGAGGCAAGGACAAGCTTTCCACTGTGGGATAACAAGTAGAAATGTTTAGGCTAAGAACACTAGCTGCCAAGCCAGATATGTCCCTCCAGCATGCAGGTGAATGGATGCAGCAACAGGCCAAGAGCCATGACAGAGTTCCACGAGTTAGCAGCCAGCTGGCCAGAACAAGGCTAGCCTGAGAGGATTGCAAGTCATGGGGGGCAGGAGGTATCTCAACTCTGGAATTAGCCCAAGCAGTTTCCAGAAAGAGCACTGCCAGCCAGGTCTTGAGCCTCCTTACCAAGGTTTTGTACAGTACCAATACACCCTCAAGCAAAAGAGAAGTCTGTGGGACAGTGCCACTCTGTACATTATCCCATGACACCAAGCAGCAGCAGACTCCCAGCCAGCAACCCCCAAGGTGATTTAGCCTTAAAATACAGGCAAGCTATGGTAACAAATCTATTCACAACTCAAACTGATGGATGAAGGCTTATCCCTTGAGCGGTGGATCTTGTTGCCATGCACTGCACAGGCCATAGGTCTATGAGCATGATGTAACAGCAGACCTGAGGAGATTGTGGTTCCATAAAAGAGTCATTAGGAACTTCAGCCCAGTGTCACTCTTTTGTTCAGGTGTCTTACTGATGTGACATCCCACAGTCCTGATTTTCAGCATCTTGACTCTCCTGGTTTTGAAGTCAGAGGTCTTGGAGACTAGGACACCAATTAAACTGTTTGTTACCCTAAATCAGAACAATTTCTTTTTGCAACAAGAGATTCATTACAAGATACTAGAAATCCACAGCATCCTTTCATTTCAGATGAACTGAGGATGCTAAGCACATTTGAAAATGAGGTGGCTAAGGCATTTCCTGCTGTTATTTTGAAGCAAATATCTAGACTGCAACCCTGACCTCCATAGGTAGTATATCAACTCTCCTGTACCAATGACTCTCTGATATCCTCAGCAGGCTTTGATACACAAAGGATTATTTTGTTTAAAGAAGAGGCTCTGTCACTGTTCCATTGCATCAGAAATGAGCCTTCAAATCATGTTCACCCTGGGCCATGAAGATGGAAAAAAGCCCCAACATTTTCCCTGAAATTTGCCTAAATTGGCATGCTATTTTCCAACTGCTGTCCCCTATTTGAGTGGGATTGAAAGATTTATGCATTCAGTACGTGTTCACTTAAACTACTTCTACCTAATGATAAAGGAAAATGTTAATTCATAAATAACCTTGGGCAGCGAGAGGCCTGAAATGTATACATTAGTTATATCTGCATTCAGCAAGCTGAAAAATGACAGTGCCCCAGCGCAACCAGGCAAAGCATAAACCACTGAGCTGTGAGAGATGGAAACTCTATGCTGTGCTCCCTTTACAGACTTAAGCAGGCAGCTCTTAGTTATATTCCTGCAGATTAATCTGGCTACACAAGCTGCTAGTGCCTGAGTCAGCAAACCAGAAGATGAAACAGGGAGCCCTCAACCACACCTACATGTATGTGGTTGCCACAGTGAGTCTGGTAGGTTGTGGCCCGCTATTGAGTCACTGATGGGTGTTGGTTTCCTCTCACCCACCCACTGTCTCAGATCAAATGTTTCTGCTGCAGCAGACAAAATCTCATTTTCCTTGAGGTAAGAAATGCAGACACTTTTAACAGATTTATATATATATATATATAACCATCAGGTTTACCAACCTTGTAAAGGTAAATCCCAGAGCTGCTAGGCTGGATTACCTCAAATTTCTGCAGTCAGGAATTTTCATGAAAATTGCTGACAGTGCAAATGGCTCCAGCAAAGGTTTTTTAGTGACCTTAGTAACCTTTCTATTTTGATCAGATAGCAGCTTTTATCTTCGTGCACCATTTGTTTTTTTGGGGGCTTGGTTTGTTTGTTTTTTATTGCTGAGCGAACCTCTACTGCTGCCACTACCAGACCAGAACAGGCATAAGAAACTCTGTCATGATCTGCTAAGGCACTTCCTTACAGAGGCACAACACCTCAGCCATCCCAAGCTCAGGCATTCACATTAAGCACTTTACTCACACTGCAGTGTCTCCTTTTAGTCCTTTACTGAAGAAGTAGAGCACCTCACCCAATAAAAAAAGGGCTGTGCTTCACTTATGGTTCAACCAACGCAGATTGATCAACTTGCTGACCAAACTGCAGTTATGATGTCCTGTTTGCTTTCTCTTACCTCATTTCAAATAAAACTAACTCCTTAAAAATAGACTACCCTGTCACCTCTGCATTCATAACCTCTTTCTGGATTACCTATGTATAAACAAAGCTCTGCAAAACATATGAAGACTACAGATAAACTGGCTTATGTTTTCCAGCAATGACTGTCTAATTCTTAGTGTTGTTTTTAAATGTGAACACACTTGCACAACAAAAAGCACAAAAGGATTTTTCTCTATTTCCTCAGTACATGTACAAATCTCTACTAATCTCAGAGTCTCTCCAGCAACATGCAGCCCATTATTTCTGAACTTTTGGTACTTTCATACTGTGAGCTCTGGAGCAGTGTGACCAAGGAGACAGTCAGCTTGGAGGGTTTGGATACTAATGAGCTACAGATGTGATGTGTAATAGGCCAAGAACTATAGTGCTTTTAAGTTTATATCCACTCATTCTGCAGTGAATACCAGAGTTGGGAAAACACAAAGAGGAAAATAGGAACATGGAACAGTAATCTCTGGCATCAACAGTTTGCATCTCTTCCTTCCAGGTGAAAGTAAATCCAACACCTAGATACGGAGTTTGTACTTTAAATGAAAGATTAATGGATTTTCTTCAGTAATTCTCTGAGGTAATAGAATTCCATCAGTATACCCAGTTCTTATGTAGTGTTCTAAATAAATGTTCTCATGTACCCTAATCTGAGGATTATGCTGGTTGAGAGACAAGTAAACAAATGAAAATGAACAGTGTGCCCACTGGGTGTGTGGTGGCCAGAAACCTGCTCATGCTGACACAATATCACTAAAAGGTACTGGGCAACTGATGAAATGCAAACAATCTCTGCAAGGGAAGCCAGCAGCCCTCATGCTACCCCAGCAGCCACAGAACATCATACAGAGAAGCAAACATGTAAAATAACATATGCATGAAATAGTTGAGTGATGAATCATATTCTAGTCAAGCTTACTGTAAAAGGTCACACAAGTGCAGTGGGTACCTCAAATTCCAATACATGGAAAATACTGGATAAAATAACAAGATTCTACTCCTGATTTCAGCAAGGATTTTGAGACATACTGTGCTTTACGGTCATTCATACATAATTTTCCGACAGATCCTGTCAGCACTGACATTATTTGTGCTGGTGCCACCATTCAGCTTCTAGGATGGTCCAACACCCTAGGAGACTGACTATAGAAAATTGTTATGCTTTCTGAACAACACCTCACAAAACAGAAAAAAGGGCAAAAGACAGATCCATACCACTTGAACAAACTGTAAGCTTTTTGCAAACTTATCTTCTCATTCACATTGCCTGAGTATGCTGACCTGAAACTGCTGTAAGCTGTTTGCAATTCGTCTCTAACAAATAGAAATATTGTATTCTTAACCAGTGGAACCAAGCTTTAATTTCACATTCAAATACCTCTTAAACCAGCCACCTTGTAATGTGTTTGGATGAGTTATTAACACTTTTGAGAAGACCTGTCTTCTTTCAATAACATTGATTTAACAGTAATGGCTTCTTAAAATATTACCTCTAGTCAAATTAACACAGAGAGAATTGAAGCTGCAGAAAGCCAGGCAGGCAATGTGAACTGCACTGCTACTTGGACACCATTTGTAATGTTTGGTGGCTCTCTGACATCTGCATTAACTAACTGATAAAGACTTGAGACCACACCAAAGTACTTGTCTCTCTCCAGTTCACTAACCGCTAATAAATATACTGAGGGTTCCTTCCTTTAATTTCTGAGTCAGTTGAGGGGGAAATAGGTTTGCTCCTTGGATCAAAATAGCCCTAGAGAATTTGAGGTGCTGTTTGCCTCTCCTTAAGGCTTACGTCCTTGCTGCATGTTTAAAACAGAACTGTAAGTGCATCTCTGAGAAACTTCCCAAGCTCTTCATCTACCTAAAGATAATAAGAACTACGAAAAACAGTTCTGACAAAATAGGAGGAAAATAAAGCTAGCAACCTGTGAGCTTATACAATAGTTGCAAGACAGGGCCTTTCTTACAGCAAAACTTAGTTTAAGGGTTTCCACCTTTCCATGAGCAGCCCCAGACACTACTATAATCTTCCTTTAGATTTGCAGCTCTTTCAAGGGGTTTACATGGCCACAGCCTAACTCTGATCTCTGGGGAAAACAACCAACTTGCATCACTTCCCTGCAAGGGTTCACAGCATGGTCCTAAACCTCACGTTATCCACTCTGTGGAACAAGCCATGAACTGAGTGAGGTGTTCCTGCAAAAGGGGTTTGGTAACTTCTGTCTTGTCTTCACAGCTGAAAAATATTTTGTTCAGCAGCACACTGAAAAAAGGCAAGAAAAAGGGAGAGGAAAATGACTTCAGAACTATTCAAGAGTGATCCAAGAAGTAAAATCTCCATGGAATTAAATCCTGAGAAAACATATTGAATAAGATCATGTATGGTACAGCATACATAGGACAGCAAGTATGATAGAGAAACTGAGAGTTGAAACCTGAGATTTCTCAGGTTCACTTCTTGTCCTTACTAACGTGTGCTGCAGAATAGGTTTGGTCTCAGCTGATTTTGTTGGAGGGAAATATCCTTTTAAAATTCAATGGAGAATCATTACATTTATGTAGGCTTATATTTCTGGTAAACAGTTCTAAAAGATGGTTTAAAACCAAACAGCATGAATTGGTTTAAAATCAAATAAAAATGTTTATCTTTCTCAATGATTAATATTGTTTGCTGCTTTAAATTCCAGAATCCTTCACTACTTTTTGTTTGTTTCTCTTTAAAGAACTAAGTTTTTCCACAACCATTTCAAGATAGTTTTGCAGCTGTTGCAGATATCTGACTATGGTAACCTTATTTGGAGTTTAGTCCTTTTGTCTTTGTTTATGCTCTTACATATTATTGATCTGAAGGTAGCGAGATGCCTTCCATTCAGAGATCCAGCACACTTCTTTCCTGGTGAATTTATTTAAAAGCTAAGTAGCTATTTGCTCTGATCTGTAAAAGAGACCCAGAATTTGGAGTTTCAGACCCAGAAAATGCAAAGTTGATACTCTTAAAAAATGAGCCTGAATACTCTGCTAGATCACTTTTCTTCCTGAGCTTTCCTATGAAGATTTAGTGAGGAATTGTCATGGCTGGATACATATCTGTAAAGAAAGCTTACCAAAACCTCTGCAGACCTGGGGTTGCTAAAGAAACTACAAAGTATCAGCTGATTGTTTTTATTCATTTTTTTCCTAGTTTTCAAAGGATCAGGTTTTAGGATTGCTGCATTCTTTGTGGATATTTTAACTTCTTAGCAGAAGAAATCACATGGCCTCCTGCAATATGTAAATAAGCAGGGAAATCATGCACACTGTGAAGCAAATTCCTTCTAGATTTCTGTGGTTTTCCTTCCACAGAAGACAGGGATCATAATGTCTGAAACAGGAAAAACGGAGTAAAATTAGATGAATTCTGGTTCCACTGACCAGAGCACATACACAAGGTTGAGAAGGCAGAAAAAATGACTCAAGGGAAATGCCGAGAGCCCTGAGAAGTGGAATGATGGAGCACGTATCTAGGATTATGTGATTTAGCACAGACACCAGGAAGTAAATCAATAGGAAACTGCAAAAACGAGAATGCTGCTATTGAATCAGAACTTTTGAGATTTACTTGAAGGAGATTTCCTCTTGTCAGGTGCAAGGGAATTGCTAGGATCTTGGCAAACCATCCTGGATATACAGAGAACATATTCACCCTATTATAATAATGCCCTTGTGACCTTTAGAAACTTTTGCTTTGATAACTATTAAAGTTTGAGAACTCGTTGTTGTTTGAAGTCCTTCTTCCTGCTTCTCACATTGGTAGAGAAATGGAAAAAGTTCCTTAAAAAAAAATAAATACAGAAACAGAGAGTTTTTCCCATAGAATATTATAACATTCATGCATTTCCATGAATAACTTTCTTCCTTGGTCCTCCTCCAGGTAACAATGGGAAAAGATTTCACTATAGATTATATATTAAAATCACTGTAGGCTTTGAAAAAGTCTTCAATGTTCATGCAAGCTGGGATTTCTAACAGTGGTCTCCGTCAAGAGTAGGACAAGCAAGAACTGGACTGTTTTCTTCCAGCTCTCTGAGTTTTTTCTGCCTATCCCTGCTTTAGTCTGTCCTTCCTGAGTCAGATCCAAAGCCTGATCCAAATGGAATGGTCCTCTAAACCTTGCTAGGCTTATGGAAGAAACACCAAGCACTTTGTGACAACACACTCTTTCCCCATCACTGCAGGCACTTTGCTGCAACAAGATTTGCTGTGTAATTAATGCTAGACTAGTTCAGTGATATATGCTGATGGAAAATAGAATGAAGTATTCAGCTCCTTTTCACCAGGGAATTCAGCCAGGACAACTTGCTTTCTAATGGACCTGTGCCAAGGTCTGAGAAAAGCTGTGGATCAGAGTCAAGCATAAATTATTTCCATTGTTTTTGTTGCTTCAGAGGGGAAAAGGAAAAAAAAAAGAAACGACCCAGAAATAACATTCTATCAAGCAGCCTATCTGCAAAGCCAGGACTGCTCTTCAACAAGCTGTGCTCCCAGGAGCTCTTGCTCTGAACAGCGGCTGGCACAAAAGTATTGACAGGATCTCAAAAAACATTGCTGAAACGTCTGCAAGAGAGACAAAATACTAAGTAGGCATGCAGAGAGAATTAGTCTTTCATTTTCAGCACAGGGGGAGCAGAAAGGAGCATATTAGCAAGCCAGTTTAAGGAAGCTCATGCTTCCTTTGCCTTTGGAAGTAGAGCCTTTTTCATAGGTGAGAGTTGAACATCAAACACCTGACCTGTTCTCCTGTACAGCTGGGAAACTAGCCACAATACACAGAATTTAATTCACTTCCTCCAGAAAAGTCCTTAATACATTAACTAGGCTGTTATATGCTCATATAGACAGGCAGAGGCAGTCCAGTTGCCACAGACATCAATTTCTTTTCCTGCTCTTGTGCTGATGCTTTGCAAAGCTTCCATAGACAGAGGATGATTGTTTGTTCCCAGTTAGATTTTCCAAGTCTCCCACTGAATTTTCTATCCCAAACATTGTAGTGCTATTAACTGTTGGTTTCTAAAATTCTACATCAGCTTGTTCTCCTCTTCTCAGCCTTTTCATTTAAGACTTACACCACAACAAGGAACTATAGGAGAGGCAGAAAAACAAGTCATACCTTTCCATTAAAATAAAGCACTTGAATAATTTCTTCCCTAACATGGAAGTGACACTAAAGCTATGCAAGTCCTGAATTCTAGGAAGAGAAGGAGAATTTCCTCTGTTTTCCACAAGACTGTTCAATGGAATAATCAGCCCTACAACCTTCAGGGACTAAGGAGCCCAAAGGCATGGCTGCAATATTTTAGTGTGGAAGGGTTTCTGGTGGAGAACAGTTTTTTTTCCTAGTTAAACTTCACAAAGAGTGTCAAACTATCAGAAAAACCAACAGCCCAGGCCTGAGGCCTCCTGCTGTTATTAGTCATGTCTATCTCATGCTGCTTTTCTATTCCTCTTCTCTAATAAAGCAGTACAATACCTTCTGGCTTGCCAAAGACCTCACTACTTCAGGGAAATCTATGTTCTTCCTTATTCCTGGTAGAAAATTCCTCTGCCCCAAGCAAAAGTCCCCTTCTCAAGCAGCAAAGCTTTAAGTTCCTGATCCTGCTACAGCCAGCCACCCTAGCTGCTTCCCAGTTACCATAAAGCCATAATTAACACCATATTTCATCAGAAGGAAGTAATCACACCCTCAGCAAGGTTGAAAGCCCTTGACAGTACCCTCGGATAGGTAATTGTTGTAGTCTATGCCCCCACAAAACATCTTTTTGCATGTGTATGGTATTGTTTCAGTTCTTGCACCACTCAAGACTGTATCCAGCAAATGCAAGTCTTGTTTGCACAAGCAGGTAACTAGCAGAGGCTGGGTCATTAGGTAAGTACTCTTGGCAGGTTGTTTACCACTAAGTATATGTATCACTCTTAAGTCAACTAGGCATATGGCAGCAATTATGCCCAAAGCCAAGCAACACTTCTAGCATTTACAGGCTAATGAAAACAAGTAACTAACATGCTTTCAAGGGTGTGCCACTCTGAGCTAAGGTGCATGCTCCTTGGTGTTGTGGGCAGTAGGTGACTCAAGTCACAGTAATAGTTGCAAGTTCATGAAACCAGGCTAACTCCATATTTGTAAAAGGAGACAGCTCAGCACTGCTAATGCAACATTTCACCTTGCTAAAGGGTTCTCAGTTCCTTTTTCTAACTTACACCATTTCCTTGTTTTCCCTCAATAGGGAGTGAGAAAACATGAAGACTGTGGAGTTGTGGCTTCCTCTGCATTTCCAGGTAGTATTAAACAGAATTTTTCTGTACAACTAGGGATCCTTCAAGTAAAAAGAATGCCAAGAGGTCACACGGAAGTCAAAGAGCAAGGTAAGGCTGGAAATTTGAGGGGCAATTATAGAGGCAGGATGGAGCAGATTCACTAATACTTGTAATCTGTGTGTGTACTTTCACAGGCAGCAAATGGAGAGTTGGCTCTCTAGGTCATTTTCTCAAATACAAAGGCTTGTTGCTACCTCTAGACTGTACACTAAACTCACACTAGACTTCTGGTTTATCTAATCTGAACAGTGTCCGTACAGCAAGGACAACAAGGTGTGAAACTATCAAAGTGCCACTCATTGAACAGCCTTGATGTTTTGTGTCAAGACACTTCCCAAATACATCTAGGTTTCTGTTCCTGATGGAAACATCAAGTAAGATGCTGATGTCAGGAATAGCTATGTCTCATATAACTCAGAAGTGTGATTTTTGCCATAAAACACCCACAAACAATTACTAGTTTTCTCTATCAGAGAAATATAAAAGCAAACTGATGGTCAGTGTGCATGCATCAAGGTCTGTTATTCAATGGGCCAGTTTACGTCCTTCTGCTCTCTGTGCTGGCTTCAACACTGTAATTAACTAAAGCAAGCCCTGTACTGGAGGCATGTGCCCGCAGAATATTTTTCTCTAGCCATATGTGTATGCATTTAAGCACATAAGAACACATTTTAAATATAAAACAAGTTTTGAAAGGATATCAGGATCCTGTTGGGCAGGGAATGATAAGATACACCATTTCTGAGGTTCCATTACTTGCCTATCTGTGCATTATAATCTACCTAGCCCTGTAGTGTCCATTCCTACACATACAATGACTACTAAAATGAAGCTAAAACCAAAAATATCAGGCAGAGGCATGCAGGCATGTTTTGTGCAGCTCCAGTTGCCAGGGAGATGCCATCCACCCTGTGTCCAAATCAGAACATCTGTCTCATTTGGAACCTGACCTGCAGGCTACAGTGAGCATGCTGTGGCCATTGGTGAAAAAATGAGCAAAAAGAGGAAAAAGTAATTAGACACCAATAAAAATGGAAAAAATAACTCAACCCCCCACCTTGCTGCTGAAATAAAATATTTGACCTAGCAAGACACTTTTAATGTAAGCTAATGAAAGACAGAGTTTATTTTCATGGGTGTTGAAAAAGTATGTTTACCATAATTCCCAGTTACATTCACACATAAAAATATGCCTCCCCAAAGACTGCTGCAGCTGATTTCACATTCAGAGGGCTTTGGAGGAGCAAAATGAAGGCAGTATTTGAGAGTGATGTTGTGCAACAAGCTGCTGAGAACTATGCAGATGACAAGAATGAATTCCTACCCAGGGTTCCTCTTTGAGAAAATCAGACAAGCCAGAGCTGTCACCACCCATTGCTGTTCATTCAGAATCACAGAAGGTTAGGGGCTTGAAGGGACCTCTAAAGATCAGGTGATCCAACCCCCCTGCCAAAGCAGGATCACCTATACCAGATCAGGATCACTTATACCACATCACAGAGGAATGCAACAAGGTGGGCCTTTAATACAGCCAGAGAGGGAGACTCCACAACCCCTCCGGGTAGCCTGGCCCGGTGTTCTGTCACCCTCACAGGGAAAAAGCTCTCTCGTGTTTACATGGAATTTCCTATGCCTCAGTTTCCACCCCTTGCCCTGTCATCAGGCATCACAGAGCAGAGCCTTGCTCCATCCTCTTGGCATTTACCCTGTACATATTTATTAAGAGTGGCATGATTTATAAATGTGGCATCAGTGTCTCCCTATATCCAGAATTTAAACATATTGAACTTAAGAGAGAGCCTTTAATGTGCTTTGCCACTCTCACACTAAAGAACTCCTTCCTCACATCTCATCTCAACCTCCCTGCTTTCATTTTAAAGCCATTTACCCCATGTCCTATCCTGAATGCAGGTTTTAGTCCAGGAGATGCTATGATGAAGTGGAGTAATATTTATCTAAAGCATTACAGACTAGTCCTGGTGCACATCTGAGAAGCATAACATCCTTATAGTCTAGGTTTCAGACTACAGCCTTGCCAGTAGCTACTTCTCTATCAGCACCTTCAGTCTATAACAAGACAAACACTGGTGCAAGGATATTATTTTGCCAGACAACAATAAGCTACTGTACTCCATCCCACTCTGACCACCAGCTATTTTGCTTCCATCCACAGCTGGAATTGGAGGCCATCCAGTAATGGTTGCATCAGAAGGCTCCACCACATCCCATATTTGAATCATAGAATCAGATGGGTCTTACTTCTATTATCTTAAAACATTAAGGTCTAATGTGAACCATTGTTAACCTTTTTTAATGATGCTACTGTATATTGCTGCTCACTGGAAGGAGTCCTCCACACCTGTGTTCAATACATAATGAAGCAATGATGTGATTTTCTGTATATGAGAATGGCAGATGGTGTTATTGTTACAATGTAGTTGTCCCTATTCATTGCAAGAGTCATTGTAAAATAGAAATATCACCTTGCAATGCTTGCGAGTCCTCTTAACAAGAGATTTTAGAGCAAATACTTCTTTTGTTTTCTTTCAATCAAATAAGTCAATACATTGACCCCTAAGGCTCCTTCATCCTTTGCCTAGCAGACATGTAAGCAGCCTGAACTTCCTTTCTTGTTAACCACCAACCAAATTAAATCTCTTCCACCATTCCAGCTATCAGTACCTGTATGCACTAGGAAAGATTTCAAATTAATATCTCTGCTTTTGAATTTGTAACACACAAAATTACAGACCAATAGATAGCCTGAAAACAGTACTGCACTCCTCTAAGCAATGTTGATGACCTCTGACTTAATTAAAATTTTCTGTGTAACATCCTTAAAACTACATTCAAAATTAGTTAGCCTGATTTTTTTTTGGTTGGTTGGTTGGTTTGGGTTTTTTTTTAAATCCCCAGCAGGTAATGTGGTCTGACACAGGTAATGTGGTCTGACTGCAGTGAAGGAGTTTGCAAGGGAGCCTGCCAGTTTCAGTGAAGCTAACAGAGAATTTTCAGAGACCAAAGAGGACATTTTGTTCCAGCTTTCTCAGTTTCCATTAGACTACTTTACGTGAACACAAGCACACAAACTGTACAAGCATGCTCAGTGCATACTGTATGTATGATTAATTTCCAGGTTATCAGAAAGAAATGTTTTGATTACTCCATTTTTATGTTTGCATGCTCAAACCAGAATTTATACTATGTGTAAAATGTCATTTCTCCTATTTCCCAGCAAATGTTCTTAAATGGGATTTCACATTCTTTATTTCTCCAGATTCTCTTTTCAAACATATCCCTCAGATTTCCCTTATCACAAGAGTGGTGTTTCCTGTGCTATCCTACAATAAACAAATTGTCTGCATTTAACATCAAGAAGTAACTGTTTAAAAACTAAAAAGACAAGCCAAAACAGATTTTAATTTCAAGCTCCTTAGAGTCTTGTTAAATAAAGAACAGCCTGAGGGGAGATATCTTACAGATGATAGGATGATCTTGACAAGTTCCTTTAGACTGAGATCTTGTTTTAAATCTATCTTTATCCTCACATTGCACAATTTGATTTTTTAGAGTCAAAAGACAGACAGTTTACTAACAAGTGTTACATTTCATTATACTTGTCTGCACTCCTCAGCTGCATTCTTCATGGATTTAAATGTTAAAGAATATCACAAATGTTCTAAAAAGGCCAATGATTTTTTTTGTGAGTAAATACTTTTGTTCGCAAGGTCACTGCTTTACTGGACTGAAACAAGAACCTGGATTATGTAATCCCAAAGAGGCTAAAGATCTCTTGACCCATGAAACTCACTGGTTTGCAGATCTGCAATTAGGGTGCATCTGACATGAGCAGCAAGTGTAGAAGAGAGAAAAGGAGGTAGTCAAAACTATGAATCAAAGTATGTCTTTTCTCAGCACTACAGATGCCATAGTTATCAGTAGGACAGTGTAAAATTCAGCTTCATTTACTAAAATAAATCAATAATGCTTCCTGTGTGGTAAAATACATTTCATTATTAAAAAAAAAAAACCACCATAGAAAGATGTGTTCCTTTTCCTTTTGCATCCCTAACCTCGTAGGCAGGAGTCTCATTAAACCAACCCTACAGGTGCAGGAATAAATTCTCACCTAGCAGTATGTGCTGTTGCAGGCTGCAGACAGTCTCTCTTGAACCAGGCATAATGTTATTTCTGTGACATTACTAGTCCTCTAATGACCAATTAGGACTGTGCTGCCAACTAGTAATATCACCAGATACTTCCTAGCACCTTTTTGGTTCTCTACATTTGGACCTAGTGTTATGGTTTAAGGATTAGCTTAGTTTTTATATCTAACTGTAACCAAGGAATAGGAACTTTTCCAGTGATGTTGACTTTAAAAAAATGTTTACAAGGGAAATAATTGGCCATTGGATGCAAAAAGAATAACAAATGTAAATCCATATCATTCGTTTTGTTTGATAATTGGGATAAAAAGACAGTGTACAAGTAATTCTGTCTTCTTTACATCCTTGGCTTCAGACTCCTTGCAGATTTCTGCTCCGCACTGCTCCCCTTGCCTCTGTCCTAACCTTCTTGCTGGTACAAACCATCTGGGAGGTAATGGGATATGGAGGAGGGAATAGGTCTGGTTGCGGGGAACCCTTCTGGGCTTCAACCAGAGGGAATATTTGTGTTATTTCTCAATCCTAAATATATTTTGTACATAGGTGCTGTATTCTATGCTTGTACAGTTTAGTTAGGTGTAAATATATAGCTTCCTTTCCTTCTAAGCCATCTGAGCTGGTAAATTTGTTCAGGGGTGATTTCAACCCACCACACCCAGCTAGGAATTTACTGTATGGAATATTTAATGTGTGAAAAGGGGCATTCACTTCTCTGTGCAACCCATTCTAGTGTCTCACCACTCTCAATCTAACATCAAATGTAAATGTAGTATTATTTTTGATTTATATTGCCATGGTGTTGACTTAGGGAAGATGAGACCCCACATCATGCAAAGTGTTATCAGGTAAGGCGCTGGCTGACAAGGGAAGGTCATTCTCCAAAGCCCTTGCACAACTTCACTTTGCTCAGGTGAAACGTGTATAGTACAAAATCATACATATTCAGTACAGGGGTGGGGTTGTTATGATTAGTTCTGGGAACAGGTGGAGTTATTACAATCAGTTCCTGGAACTCATTTCCATAATGTCCCACCTCTTCACGCATGCTCATTGCCATCTGGTGGTTGTCTTTTGGGGCCTTTGGGAGAAAGGCCAATGTCTTCTCTTCCTTAGTCTGACAGCTCTACCTTTCGTCCACCTGGCATCAGTTGTGGGTCACATTCTTGGCTGGAGCCTCCAATGTCTTCATCTTTGAATACAGTATTCTTCTTCTCCATGAGAAGGTTTCAAGACCCTCTCAAGCTTAACCCACCTCCTTTATGTTTATCTCATTGACAATGCTTTATATCAGTGCTCACACAGTTAATGATTTAACTAGGTTCCTACACTCTGTGTTTTCTATCCCTTTTCCCACATCAGTGTCACTGGCTCATCTAGCTGAATCAGCTAATGGTGTTCCATAAAATGCTGATGTTTTATAACACAAATGATGTTGGAAGAGAAGACTAGTGGGGCCCTGGAGTTCAGATGGTAACTGTGACACTCCCTGCTTCCGGAGCTTTGTTCTGGCTTTCATTTTGTGAGGGTTGGGGCTCTTCCGCTTTGGTAGCAGTGGGCTTGGCAAAAAGGTGGGGTAAGTAACCCCCCACCCTAAAAGAATTACTGAAAAAGAAAATAAGAGAACAAAAATATCTGGAAAAGTTATCGACAGAGCATGATAACATGCTTACATCTGTCTGTAAAGTAACTGCAAAAATCAGGTTCAAATTGGTTTTCACATGTACAGTTCTGCACTCCTTTGAGCAAGAAGAAAGAAGAGGAAAAAATTTGTGAACCTGTGGTAATCAAATGTGTTGTAAGCTTGAATTATGCCTGAATTTTACAAATGGTCTGGGGCTCCTGTGTCTCTTAGTTTGTTAAAGCTTACTGGAAATATCTAGCATGAAGCAGCCTGACTATGAGCTTCAAATTCAAACAACAACATGCCTTACATATTCATCACTACAGTACATAACATAGCAGTAAAGGAAGTTTTGTAGCATATTTGATTGTTTGCTGGTTGGACAATGCAGAACTGAGCTGCTGGACAAGATTTTGTGGTTTCATGCCTGCCAGCACATTTGATTTAGTGACAGCAGCAAACCTCATTGCAGTTGTTTCTCTCTGCTACATAGAAGAGGGGCCACTGCACACGTATCAAGAAAGCCCTATGTGTGCAGTCATTTATGCTCACACGGTGGACTGTGAGCTGTGGTGTGTCAATAGTAGGTACGTGTTCCAGTCAACTCTGCTTTCTGCAGTTAACACCCAGTGGAGTAGGTAGCTCAGATGAGAAACTATTTCAGTTGCTTTACAGTCAAATACAGAATCACAGAACGTATTTGGTTGGAAGAGACCTCAAAAGTCATCCAGACCAAATGGTGAACCAGCTCTGAAGGATCAACACTAAACCATGTCCCTAAGCACCAGGTCTGCACACCACTTGAACTCCTCCAGGGATTGTGACTCCACCACTGCCCTGGACAAACCATTCCAGTGTTTGATAACCTTCTCTGTGAATAAGCATTTCCTAATATCCAGTCTGAACCACCCCTGATACAGTTTGCAACTATTTCCTCTATTCCTGTCACTTGTTGTCAAGAACAGGCTGGCCCCCTCCTCGCTCCAACCTCCCTTCAAGTAGTTGTAGAGAGCAATAAGGTTTCCCCTCAGCTTCCAATTCTGCTCCTCTTGGCATCTGTAGCCTTCAGGAAAGAAGTATATGAAATAAACTAATGCTGTGTATTCAGAAACTTCTATGAAAAAAAAAATCAATAGAAAAAAATCCTTTTTAGTATGTCTATGAATTTTGTAACTGCAGGTGAAAGACACAGTATTGCATAGGGTACATCAACTAATGGCAACTTAAGACTGAATCTAGCAGTCTCTTAGCCTCATGTGAATCACTTCAAAGTTATTTTATGCTCATAGGTCTTTTGACCACCATTTAAAAGTCATCTATTTCTAGCTTTTCACATCTCTCTAGAGGCAGTTGACAACACAAAGCAGGGAGAGTGTTTTTAAGACAGTGTCTTACAGGCATTAGAAGTTTCCCATTTACAGCTGATATCACTATGTAGAAAGCAAGTATTGGGGTTGCCTTTCTTTTGGGGGCAGTTGTTTGTGGGGTTTTGTGTTGTTTGGTTTTTTTCCAATGTAGGGGAGCAAAGGACATCTCCTCCATTGATATTTCAAATTGTTATTTGATGAAGTTGTCAGACTGAAGCAAGCAACGATTCTCTGCAAAGGCCTGTTCTGGGGATTTCATTGGCCACCTGTCACTCAGGAGGACAGTGTGTTCCCACACGTTTAGGCTTCTGTACAAATCACTGCCTTATCTCAAAATGAATGCTCAGCCTGGTAGATTTGAGAGACAGAGAGAGCAAGAGTGTGTCACCCATGCTATTCCATCCATCTCTACCACACGATGGGGAATGTGCTGACTTTTTTTACTTGCTGTGGACAACTATTTCTTGCTAAATTGTGTTCTTAGCAGGTGGTGTGCTTCAAAAAGCAAAATGGAAGAGTACACTACAAAGAGAAGCAGATTCTCTCTCAGTTGCATACATACACAGGAGATGTTTGCTGGATGAATTGTTCCTAAGTGAACTGCTCCCATAGTAGGCTTAACAGTCTGTGGGTTTTTGAGTGTGTTTTTAACTTTTATAGACCTTGATTTGAGGAACAATTCTTACATAGGTATGCACCTGGACTCTTGACTCATCTAGCTCTTTGCACTCCTACTCTCTGCTTGGACAGTGAAAAATAGAGACTGGTAGCAGTATTAGGGTTGCTCTAGCAATAACCTATGTTATGAAAAGATTATCTGCCTTTCCAAAAGATTCATACCTGCATGAGATAGGCATACTGACATCTATTCTTCTGACTTCAAGGTGTCACATGAAACTCATTTTAGGCAATAATCTTGAAGACAATCAAATGCAGTGATATATCTGATAAAAAGTACTTCTAGATTCCTGGTTAGTAAACTAAACCCTCCTGGAGTGTTTCTGTCAAGGAGTGGCATAGCTAAGAATAGAAATAGGCACAACTTCATTGAAGATCACTTCCAGAAACAAGTTTTTTTCAGCCCTTTTGCTACTTTTCACTCATCTTTGACCTTGTGATCAGAACAGGTCAAAATCTTGAGGTGCCTGTTATGATGAAGTGTTGGGGAGCTGCTGGTGCACACAGTAAGTTCAGTTGACAAAAGCTATGAAATATGTATGTGGGGGCTTGCCTCTGAGGATATTTTCACACCTCTGTCACAACCTTACTCCCATTTAGATCTCCTTGGAGCTTTCATCACCCTGTCTAATTTTTTGCCAGATGTCAAGAAGTGTCATTTACAGTGGCCTCCAGATATATTTGCTGTTTCTTTACAGTTAACTAGAATAAGCCTGCACCATCTCAGTGAAGACCTCAACAGCTTGTACGGATACATCCTCATCTCCAAGAGGAAGGCAAGGTGACATTGTGATTCTCCTGCTACATTGCTAAATGACTTTTATAAGCCTACAAAGCCACTTACATGCTTAATACATTGAATAATAGCACTTGCCCTTGACAAGCAATGAAGCGTGCCCATAATCCTAGAGTGAATCAGCACTAACCATGGATATAGTGCTCAGGAATTCTCCCCTCCACCTCTGCCCCTTTTGTGTCTCAACTGTCTTCTTGAGCATTCCTGGGATTGCTCGCAAAGGAGAATTTCTCATCAAGATAAAGCAAAATGATGCTGTTGCAGTAACAGTGACAGTACACTAAGCTCAGCTGGCTGGAAACACAAATCAGTGTTTACCAAATAGAAAAAAAGACATAACTTGGAGGAGAGAAAAGCTGTCTATAAGCATCTTGTAACTCACAACTGAGTTCTGATAAAAGCACTGTAAACACGACTTGATTGTGCATTACCAACGGCTCATTATGGTGTCTTAGAATCAAGCAGGTGGGAAGAGACCTCCAAGATCATCCAGTCCAACCTAACACCCAGCCCTAGCCAATCAACTAGACCATGGCACTAAGTGCCTCATCCAGGCTTTTCTTGAACACCTCCAAGGACAGTGACTCCACCACCTCCCTGGGCAGCCCATTCCAATGCTAATCACTCTCTCTGTCAATAACTTCCTCCTAACATCCAGCCTATACCTCCATGGGCACAACTTGAGGCTGTGTCCCCTTGTTCTGTTGCTGGTTGCCCAAGAGAAGAGACCAACTCCCACCTGGCTACAGCAGTTGTAGACAGCAATGAGGTTACCCGTGAGCCTCCTCCAGGCTAAACAACCCCATCTCCCTCAGCCTCATACCTATGACAAATGTCACACGATTGTGAATTTAATCATGACAATATATTCAGCATCTGAAAAGCCCCTTTTGTAAAGTCTATCTTTTAGGAAAGGGCATACAGTGTGGAAAAACATTTAGGGATGGTTAAATTACTTGTGATGATGCTTTCACCTCAAAGATGCCACATCTAGTCTTACCCTCACTCTGTAGCCAAAATATTTTTCTTCTCTTAAGTACATTTAAGATTTTTAAGAGACTGTGTGAACAGCAAGCCCACTGCAAGAAGAGAATGAATACCTTGCCTACATACAATGCTATAACATTACAATGCCTGCACAGCAGATTATACATTAGTGTGCTGGGAGACTGAACTGCCTGTTACTTACTAGGATAAGAAAGTCTTGATAGAATGGTTTGATCTGGCTTTCTTTAGCTATATTGTGTAACAAAGGGATTTAAGTCAGACTGATACTAACAGTTTGGAGTGGTTCTCACAGATAAAACACAGCAGGACCGACTATGCTAGAGTGAGTAGAAAAGGATATTTTTCTATACCATTAATGTTTTGTATATTTAGTTTTTTCTTCCCTCTCCCTTCAAGATCAAAGATGCCAAACACTGTTGAGTCTCCCGTAAATCCTACCAACAATACAACATAACACAGTCACTTGAAAAGAAATTGTGGAGAAGAAGTAATTCCTCTTGCACCTGTATGATTTACCCCCTATCAGTCCAGCCTGAATTTGTCTTCTATAAAGAAATGTTGGTGTTTTCCAACATTTGTTGGAATATGATACAAATTCTTCTATTAATTTATGTTTATTTGTATCTGCCTGAAATGCTGCTTCTTCAGCTTGCTTTTTCAGTAATAGATTTATTTGTACCTCTAGACCACCTCTGCACAGCAGAGATTTGCTAGTTACAAACAACTCACAGTTACAACAAAAAAATATCACTGATCAGAAACTCTAAGCATGCATATTCTGAAGTCAGATCATCTTAAACCCGGTTATAATGAGAAGGGGCTCTGAAGGGATATGCAGGTTTAAAGAAGGTAAATAATGTGTGAAATTTCATCATCTTATATTTGTTGTTTCCCTGTGAGGAGCTGGTTTTAAGGGGAGCAAATTAATTTTGCAACACTGTACCAGAGGTGTATGCCAAGAAACAGGTCTTTTTGTCTTACCTCCTCCTCCTTCTCTCTCCCCATTTTAATTACTACAGTTTGGCACCTGAACTTGCAAAGAACCAGACAAAAGCCACCGGGCCAGCTCTTTCCAGACAGAGATAAAAGAGGAGGAGGGAGGAATTAATTAACTTCATTTAAAATCTTTTCAGCAAGTTTCCTTCTAAAGTCTCTGTTCTGATGTCTGCATAGCTAGTACAATGACACATGGTCACAAATAACAAACAGCTCCCTGTCTCCTCCTGTTGTCTTTGCTTTTCCATCCTCTGCAGAACCAAACAAAACAAGGTTATGATTCTGGTGTTATAAGCAAGCCAGGCAAGATCCAGAGGAGATGCATCTGAGCATGTTTCCAAATCACAACATAGTGCAGAGCTTTTTAATGGCCTAGATGATTCACTCTTCTGGGTCACAGCTTCCAGGGTCTGCTTACAGATTAAGTTTCAGGCACAGAAGGGTAATACACTGTTATTTTTCCCCTCTCTTTTTTTTTAAACTTATGAATTTACTACTCTAGACATCCTGTCTTCTCTAAAGGAGTGCATTATTTATTTCTAAGATTGTTAGGAATAATAATATGAGGACTGGCTGCAGCAGCTCAATAGCAGTGGCTTCTACATTCTTTTCAAGTAGTTTGTTGATGCCTTTGAGTGGTTTAACTGTAGGGAAAAAAATTGGCCCATTTTCTGCCACTTATCTCCTCCACTTAGTAGGGCAGAAAAGAAGCAAACTTGTCTGTCCACACAGTTGGAAAGTGGGACAGAAAGAGGGCAACATTAGAAGTCACTAGCAGCAGACCAATGAGGCTCTCTTTAGAGTCAAGCAAAGCCTCTAGATCTAGCAATTCTCTTTGGGCATTTGGATTCTGCCCTCAAGAGGGTTTAAGGTTGCCAGAAGACTAGTGTCTTAGGAAAAATCAGGGCAAATCCTGGCTGAACCACCTTTCCCCTTGATGCTTACCCAAGAAAGTTTCTGTACAGACACCAGCTTTTCATCCAGCACAGGTTTTGTTCCTCATTTTGGGCTCAGATGCATTACTGCTAAGCTTTCAAAAATCCATAAAATTAAGAAAACTTAGATTTTATACACAGGGAAGAAGACAGTGCAAGTCTGAGAACCTAGCTACTATTTCAAACATCCAGGAAAAGGCTCAGGCTGATGTAAAAATGGGAGACTGTTCTCCTTATGACCTGTAACATCTGATAGTGGTTCTGTCTCCTTATTTTCTTAAGGTCATCAAGTTTGTAGTCTGGGTTTAATTTATTTGTGCAAGAGCAAGTTACTACAGAATCTAATTTCTCATTATTTCTTCAGCATGGACTTTTCCAAGTTGCTTCTTGCTGCCCATTTTTAATTCTTCAGTATACCACAAAACCATAGGCAAAATACATTAAGTCACTGCAGAGAGTATTTGTAAACATGTGGGTTACAAATAAAACCACATTGATCTTAGAGTTGAAAATCCAGGAGAAGGTTTCCTGTCCTGCTCGTACGCCTTCTACCAGAGTCCTTTCATTATCTGCATTGAGCAGGTCTGACCCAACTGGCTGCTGCTTCTCTCAATACAAAAAACAAACAAGCACCACAAATATAATCAGGCAAATGCCTGATGTCTTTGGATCTGTTAACATTAGCACAGTAAACACAAGCAGAGCCCTTGAGAAGCCACAGTAGGGAAGCTTATGTTTTGTACTAAATGAGTAAGTCTTTTAACTACTCTCTTCTAGCACATCAAAAAAGAAAGATGCAATTGTAGCAGGCCAGCACCCTCCATCGTGACCAGACACAGTTTTCCAGCCTAAGCAAAAGTGACTCTGAGAAAAGCAGTAGATTGCATCAGCAATTCAACATTGGACCACACATGAGAAAGGCTGGAGTGTACAATCCACCATGTCATGAGAGAGAAAAAATAACACATCGGTTTCCAAATAGTTTGTTTTCCACTTAGATGTCTACCACACCTCTCTATCTCCATGTCCCAACACCTGTGTCAGTAGGACATTCTCACCATGCAGCCTGCCCACCACAGGAGACAGCAGGCTCACTACAGCATGAGGGGGAAGAGATCAGGTAGATCTTACTGCAGTTTTTGATTGCTTACTGACACACACAGACTAGAATAGAGAATATTGCAAGTGGCTTTTTCCTCTGGAAATAACCAAAAAAAAAAAAAAGGAAAAGAAAGGGAGAAATCAAGATTAAATTTCTTGTTTCTTTCTGTTAGTGTAACCCTAGGTGATCAGTAGGAGCTGTACTCAACAAAAATCAGTCAAGTCTTTTTCTGGCTTATCTCCTTTTTTAATGATACTGGGATGCTTCCTGAGAAGAACTCTAAGTTAATAATTTTCTAGCTTGTCAAACTTCCATTCTCTGTATTAAAAATTACAATGAACTGCTCAAAAACAACCTGGTTACATTTGTCTGGGAACCTAAGACAGAAGTTGTCTGACCACTGAGCAGAGGTACAAATGTTATAACTGTTGTGCAAAGTTGTCTCTAGGAAAAGTCATGTAGTACCCACAGTATACACTGAGCCACAGATGCTGTCTGGTCTCTGCACTAGAACTCATCAAAATTCAGACCTTCAGTTCCCCAGAAGATCCCAACATCTCAAAACATCCTTCTGTTTCAAAATAGAATGAAAAAAGAAAAAACACCTCAAAAAAAATCAAAACCAAAAAGGATCCAAACCAAACAAAGTCAAACCAATGAACTGCTGTATATAATTTCCAAATTACTTTTAGTTTGCCCAGCTTCAATATCATTAAAATGCCATGTCAGAAATTCAGTTTTCATATTATATCATAAGAGAAAACCCTCTCCTTTTTTGGTTAGTATCACAGAAATGTTGTGCTTCTGAAGAGTTCCTTCTGAAGGGCCAAGGGTGGAGAGCAGGACAGAGTCCTAGGTCAGCTTCAAAGCAGCTGCCTCAGCCACCTGAGCTAGGCTCCTGCTCTTAGGCTGGTGCTACAGCCAGCAGACAAGACTGATTTCTCCAGAAGCAATGCAGAACACTTAGCAAGGATAATGCTATAAATCATAATATTGGTGCATTGGAAAACTTATAACATCTGACTAATAATTTCTTAAAGAGTCTTTCAATCATTTAGTAAGTCCTTCGTAAGAAATGTGCTGGTAAAACCTTCTATGTAAACAAGTGCTTCATAAGAATTAATGAGGTTTTGAGTATTAATTAGTTTAAATATGTGAAAGGTTGTTCATCTTCAAGAGATGCAGAGCTAGACCTTAGGTCCATTATTAACACCCAGACAATGCATTACGTCCCCACGCCAAACATCATAAAGTAGTACATGAATTCTCTAAGGTATCAGGTTCTTAATAATGTGGAGGAATGCCAAGAAAAACTTCAAAATTACTTAGAAAATAGCAGAAATTTCCTAGGAATCATTGGGATGGAAGGTCTACCGTATAGGTAAGCTACTCTAGAGGTGTTTGCAAGGGGAGATGATTTGTCCCACCGACCTTTTTAATCTAGGTACACAGCTCTCCAACTGTTGCAGTTCTCTGTGATAAATAAATCCTCAAAGGACCAAGACACATAAAGCCATATTTTGTATTTTGCCATGTCTGTTCAGGTAAACAAAAGAGAGCTGGTGTGTTCAAAGACACCGAACAAACCATTTTAATTCCACAGAAACAATCCACAGTGTTCAAGACGAAAATAAAAGGCCAGGCTGGATGAGGCTGTGGCCAACCTGATCTAGGGTAGGGTGTCCCTGCCCATGGCAAGGGGATTGGAACTAGATGATCCTTGTGGTCCCATCCAACCCTGAGTTATTCTATGACTCTAAAAGATTGTCTAAGCATTTTGGATAATGAAACAAAGATTTCTCTAAGCCCTCAAATCTTTCAATCTATTCTGTTCACATTTTACCCTGCTCAGTCTTTCTGGAGTTTCTGGTGTAAAGTTTGTCAGATATTTCCATTGGTCAAATATCCACAACAAAAAGTAACAACATGACTGATACACAAATCCTGACTGTGTTAGAGAAGGTTTTAATTTCTTATGTTTGTGTGTGATAATACATATCTCTGAGTTGCTAGAAAGTTTCTTTATAGATTGAACTTCACAATTCAAGTTAATGTTACTATGTGGAAGGAGATGGCATGTGTAGCATCAGCAGGATGGTAGAAAGAAATCAGACCAAAAGTTGTATCTTTTGATTAGAATATTGTCAAAGTGAAAAAAAAACTCCAATATACACAGCAAGCCCTTGGGAGAACAAGTTTTGTTACTGAGAAAACTGTATTTACATCAAGACTTTCAGCAGACTTTGAAAGAGCACACTAACACTGTGTCAGGAACCCACAGCCAAGTTTTAAGCCTCTGATGCAAAATATGCAGGCTCCAATAAGCAAATTCTACTGTTCAAACTCCCTGCATGTCATTGAAAATTTTAATTCTTAACTTTGCACTTGCAAGAAACAGCCTCTGAAGAAGGAAGATGAAAGAGAAAGAAACTGAGGAGCAGCATGAAAGAGCTGCTTTGAAACAACCACATCTAGCCAGGTTTTTCCACAATGTATGATTTGTTTGCAGCACAAACACCATAGATAGGAATGGATGTTAGCACTTTCTACATGATGCACTAGTATGCAACAAGCTTCTGGGCCTTACTGTGATGGGGAGACATGAAACCAAATGCTTACAGCTCCCTCAAATAGCTGAATCCAGGCAGAAAGGAAGCAGAAAGCTCCACAAAGTCACTGCTTCCTCAGATGAATGAGAGGCAAACAATAGGCTGAATTAGTTTTATGCCTTACCCATAACACTTCCAAACAATTAAACTAACTAGAAGCAGTCTTGCTCCAAAAATTACTAGATAAAATGACAGGCTTCATTCATCACCAGAGTCTGCAGAACTGGCAACTTCAGAACTGCAAACACACCAGGATTTTCTAACAACTTTAGGAGATACAGAAAACCAAAGACAATTTGAAATCCTCCTTCCTTTGTAGGTGAGAGAAAATATTTCTTAAGAAATTATCCCTCAGTCCCTTCTGTGTGTAATTCAATTCTTTGTCCATCGTTGTAGGGATTTTTGAACATCCTTGCTATACAAATATGAGAGAGTCTTGTAAATTGGCACAATTGTAGTGACTTCAGTGGAATTTCACCAGTTCTTCCTCAGCAAAACATATTTCTCTCATTTGACTGTCATTATGGAGAACATATTTTGAGCACAAAACCAACACAACCCATTATAAGAAGGGCATAGAGCTTCTGGATCAAGTTCGAGGGCTGGAAAATCTCTGCTGTGAGGATAGGCTGAAGGAGCTGAGGTTGTTCAGCCTAATGAGGAGACTCCAGGGGGACCTCTTAGCTTCCTTCCTATACCTGAAGGAATCCTACAGGAAAGCTGGAGATGAACTTTTCATAATGGTGTCTCAATAGAATAAGGGGGAAGAGTTTTAAACTGAGGGAGAGTAGGTTTAGACTGGATCTTAGGAAGAAATTCTTCAGTACAAGGGTGGGGAGACTCTGGAATAGATTGCCCAGAGTGGTTGTGGATGCCTCCTCCCTTTTGGTGTTCAAAGCCAGGTTGGATGAGGCCTAGAGCTACCAAGTTTAGTTGAGAGGCAATCCCTGCCCATGGCAGGCTGGAGTAGATGATCTGTAAGGTACCTCCCAGCCTAAGCCTATGATTCCAAGATAACAGAACATGTTAATAATTGCTACTTTAGAGCTTAATTAACTTTCTCTTTTAATTAACACATTTTAATTATATTCTAAAAAATTTCAGACTGCAGTTATTCTGTCTCATAAACTGTGGATGCATGCAACAAAGTAAAATAGCTTCTGAGTTGATCACTAATATTTAGCCAGGGAAACGCTGTTTCTTTTGAAGTTGAAATGGTGTTTCACATGTGAAAGAAAGATTTATTATTGGAATGCACAGGATAAAAGTCAAACACAACACCAATTTGTGTGTGTCAGTGTGTTGTTTCTATCTAGTTAGGTGCTCCTCTATGTAAGGAAATGTCTGGAGTTAATATTTCTATTAACTGTATTTGGTAGTTTGCCCAACACGTGTATACACACAGATCTATGTCAAATTACAACTCCTAATAAGATTCAAGCAGGAATTTTCTAACAGGTACTGATAATGAAAACTGTATATATCTTATTCAAAAAGTCTTCCCACCAACATCACATTTGTTCTTAGCATCAATTAAAATTTTGATGTAATGCACAGAAGTTGTGATTTACTTCATGTTGGTTCCTATGGATGAAAAAAAAAAAAAAGCTCAAAACAACAAAACCAACCAAACAGAAAAAAACCTCCAAACCCCACACACTTCTTTGTTATCTTGGGAAGAGACAGCATATTGCTAAAGTCTGGAAAGGATTTGCAAGCATCAGTTCAATAGCTCGTGCAAATACACAGGTTTACTGGTAACTTAAAAACCAACTGTCTAATGCATACAGCTACATGGAGATGCAACTTGCAGCTGAAGCATCCCTGCCTCTCTCTTTGGATACTGACAGGATAGGAAAGGGCCAAAGAACTGAGAAAGCTGTTAAATATCACACTTGTGAATTCATGTGGACAAACCTGCATTCATTCCAGATGAAAGACTCGATTCTATGTCCTTGAGTTATCTTTAACATAAAAGAGTTGTAAGGCTAAAGCTTTGTGACGGCAAAGATCTAACCTAAGATCCACATCGTGCCATTATTACCAGTTAGTTACTATTAGCATCTGATTTAAATATGAAAGAGTAGTTAGGTTAACACAGCTGAGCACAGGCACAAAATCATTTTGAAGTGGCCCTTTGGCACCAACATTTCAGAGTTGTTTCAGATCCAGTTACATTTTTCCTGTGGTTCAAAGTAACTAATGACTATGTTAGAGACATAAAAAACCCTTTGGTGCCAACATTTCTTTAGAGCAGTTGTGAGGGGGGATTCTGTACATTTTACCAGGCAACCTAATGTATATGCTGAAATGCCATTGATGTAAAGATAAAATAAGAAGGGTGTTAAGTAGCAAAGATGTCATAGAAGAGGAGGAGAATAATGAACTTCTTCATCATTGAGTCGGGTATCAGAATGCTGAATCAAACCCTAAGCTACATGTCCTCAACCTTTTACCACTGCTGGTCAGCTGCCTGTAGGTATTCTCACTGTGAGAAGGGAGAAACCTGCTGTGATCCTGCATTTTGTAACAAGTAATTTCTTTGGCTTGGAAAGAAAGAAAACAGGGTCTGTTCATAAATAATGTCTTGAAACCTGAAGAGTACAGTGACTCATACAGCTCAGTTGATGATATCTTAAAGCAAGAAAAGAAGCATGTTCAAAATGAGGTGCCTAAAATGAGGCAGCTGTTTCTAACCTGAATGCTTTGCCTTACACTTAGACTAGATTTGTGAATGCCTGGTTTGGGATTTAGGTACAGGCTGAATACTTTAGAGTTAAGATATTTGGAAATGTAAGCAATTGTTAAATGTTAAAACAGATGTCTGGTCAGCTCTTCTTGTCTTCATTTGCATTGCAAACACATTGCCTACTCCTACAAATACAGGCCTTGCAGATTAATAATTGAAGAGCTACGTAGGAGGTTGCTGTGTTCTGAGAAGACAGTAAAAAAAAGAAGCAAAACAAGCCAAAACCAAACAACAAAAAAACTCCACCAAATGCTTTCTGGGTATAAAAACATCCCCCAGTACTTCTAGCTTTGGGATCCCTATAAAACCAGCCACAAGATAAAGTCACAAGGCTTGTTGTCCAGGGGACTCACCTTAAGGTTCTTCAAAGATCCACGGTCATTAGGGAAAGTTACATGCAAAAGGTTTGGAAGTGGAGCCTAAATGAAGGAGACACTCTGTCTGCTAAACTTTCCAGCACACCACCAGTGTGACTGAAGCTGGGTGACTTCTGTCGTTTGTGGCCAGGTGAACATTCGGTTAGGAATTCAAACACTAATAATATTTTTGGACAGCTTAGCACTAAACTATTATTATTCCAGAATCACAGCAACATTTCAGTGCAATGCTTTGCAGTGATTATAACTAGATTTCACATACAGTATCTACAATGTTAAAATAATAATACTAAAAAAAAAACCACTTTATGACTGGTTTCATCCCATCACATCAAACATTTGAATCTCTTCTCTATTTTCTTTTAAAGCATTATTGTTTATGGAGTCCTTTCCTGAAAGCATTCATAGGAATGATAGTGGCATGCAAATTACAGCAATTTCCATGTTTTTCATATTAAAACTCCTCAGATTTCCTATGAAATATAGATCTAGTGCCATTTTCTTCTGACAGGGGAAATAATCATATTTGGAAGACATGAACACATACTCCATGAGATAAATCCATAACAGTTCAGCTTAGCCTAGTGGACTGGCAGATTGCTTTGAGTGATGAGGATATTAAGAGGCAATTTATAACCTGCATTAGTTCTCTCATTGCATCTGTTTATTCTCAGTGTCACTTCCCATTTATGAAATAGCTGCAAGGATATTTCTGCTCTTAAAAAAATCAGAACCAGCACCCACAGTCTTGTGGGAGACCCCACTATAAATAGCAACAAAATAAACAAATCACGCTGCATACAGAATGGAAGACAATATATGAAAAAGTTGCTCTGTGCTGTTGTCTGCCAAACAGTTATTAAAATCAAGCAGACAAGTAACATCACTTAGAAATCACAATGCAAGAGAAAGCCCCAACAGAGTATTTTAACATAATAGTGTGTCTGATAATTCAAAAATATTCCATGAAGTTAAATCATCTGGTGCTAGCTGGACATTGACAACTGTACCTGACTACAGACAGTATTTTAAACAACCCACTTCCAGGGTATGAGAATACAAACTGCAAGCCAGAGAGATGTGGGCTTGGTTTTTCCCCTTTTGAGGGTTAGTTGTTAGGTAATACATCATGCAGTACACACATTTCTGGACCTAGAGTAATGAAGACAGGTTTAGCAAGAGCTGTCGCATCTGTGTTACTTAGACAAGTGCCAGATACGTGCACTTAAAGGAATCTCACTGTCTAATGTACTGTCAAAAAGTCCTGCCTTATGAAAGTGTTTCTCACAAGCCAGCTTTTCTAAACTGGTTGGTTTTCATCAAGCACTTCCTATGGCTTAATTATTTATCACCAGATCACAGAGATTAGCAAAGCAGCCACCTTCCAATTTATGAGCCAGCTATAAAGTGTTTTGAAGTGCCTGTGCTTAGCCAAGATGACTATTTCAATGAGCCATGTTTTGAGGAACTAGTCCACTCTTTCAGCACTTACACAGGAAGGCAAAAAAATAAAAAAGCCTACCTACTACAAAGAGCCTCAAAGCAAACGAGATGCCACAAAGCCTAACATATGAATGAATGCAACAAAACCATAACTGTAGGGAAATCAAAAACTTTTTGACAAGCTACAAGTAACAGCAGATATGTTTTGCCCTGTGGCTCCTGCCTCTGGCTTCTCACAGCCAGAAATAGTATGAAGTTTCCAAAGTACTTATAAACACACAGTAGGAAATAATCTTCTCTGGACCTAGTAGGTGTTTACAACAGCTGTAAATTCTCTTTCAGCATACACAGCTACAATGATTTTCAGATCACATACCTGAAAAATGAAATTGTCCACTGCTGAAAAGATACTCAGCTTGTTCTTTTTCTTGCTTCCAGTTCTCACTGTTTCTGCTGTAGCAGCTTGACTACTCCAGTGTTTGCCTCTAGATCAGAAGCTTGGTAACTGTGAAATTATAACAGAAAATTTCATCAGTAAATTCCTATCCACTCTTTTCAATCTTTGCTAGGCTTTCTCTCATTTCCTTAGAGAACCCCCCTAGCTTTGTCATTCTTACAGGAAGAGGATTAGCTGCACATTCTTTAAATCAGGACACCTGCATCCTACTCTAAAAGCAGCTGTGTTCTGGCACATTGCCCTACTCCGGGCTCTTAAAACTGAGATACCTTTCATGGGTATGCCATTTTTAAAGCAGAAAGCCAAGTAGACAAACCAACCTTTTGGATTTGTTACTGAAAATTCAGGACTGTGTTTCTGTAAGAGTTCCTCTCACACTAGGCTTCTCGTAGGAATGCTTCTTTACCTACAGTGTGTGACTGATAGGCATCATTCATTGGAGAAAATATTAGTCTTAAAAAAAAAAAAATTCACAGCATCACAACTCAGTATTGCTCATCAAAGAACAACAAAGGACTTTCAGGATAACTAGGGCTATATGCTACTCAAGACAGCCACACAGTTCCAAGACAACTAAAATCTACAGCACAATTGTCTCAGCCCTGGTCACTGATTGACTTTGTTCCTTTTGGGGAAGGAGGTCACGGGCTTTAAAGCGGATCATGACTTGTTTTGATAACCACCTGCTGACACTGCAGCATGTAAAGCCTAGGAAAGTCCAGCAGCTGCTCACTGTTAATGGCAATCATAAAACTAGGCCCTTTGTTGGCTTCTAAGTAGCAGTTTAGAGATCCCACAAGGCTTCTTCTAAAAGAGGAGCAAATGACCCTGATATCTAGACCAACATTAGATTCTTCTATAAAATTCAGGCTATAATGTACAGAGCTGTGTGAACTATTGCTGAGCACATAACAACTGAGTTAATCGTCTATATAATCACTCCACATCAGCTGAGTAGCCTGAGATAGTCTGAATGGGAAAGTCACTATTTAAAAAAAAGTAATCAAAACTTAGGCTAGCCTAAATTTTAATTACTTAGCACCTCTAAATAATCACAGAATCACAAAATCAGTTTGTTTGGAAAAGACTTCTAGGATCATCAAGTCCAAACATTATTTACCAAGTCTGGGGCTAAATCATGTCCATCAGCACCACATCTCTGCCTTTTTCCACCTCCTTTAAACACCTCCAGGGATGGGGACCCCACTGCCTCCCTGGGCAGACTGCCTCAGGCTTTGAGAACTCCTTGGGGAAGATTTTTTTTTTTTCTAAAATCCAGCCTAAACTTCCCATGGTGTAAGTAGGGGTCACCTTGTCATGTCCTATCACTTGTGATAAGGGAGAAAAGACCAATGCCCACCTCGCACCAACCTCCTTTCAGGTACATTTGAGATGTTGTGACAGTCTTGATGAGATCTATTAAGAAACTGTCCTGGACAGAGCAAGTGACCTCCACTACCCTGAGAAATACCCTAATACCCGGAGAAACAACTCTGTAAAACACACACACATATGCTGTAATAAATAAATAAAGTGCTCTGTGTGTACCATTAAGGAACAGAAAATCAGTTCCTAGGAGTTCATCCTGAAAGCTTCAAGTAGCTAGAATGTGTCAGCTTGTATGTAGAAAAAATCCTTGAGACATTCACTTGCATTCCAAAACTCCAAGCCAAGCTTTCCCTTTCCCTAATGTCAGTGATAATTTCTTACAAGCCCAACTCACAGAACTGCTGCAATAATAATGATGGACCAAGGCAGAGTCTGGATATGCTGATTGCTACAATAGCCCAGAGAAGGGCTAGATGGCAAAGGAATATATATATATTTTTAGAGAAGAAATATCAACCTTCAGTGTGTTCTACTAAGACACTGGAGGGTTGGCAAACCAGCTGAACCCGCACTTCTGTTTTATTCACGCTTTTACATCCGATATAGCAGACTGATACAAGAGACAGCTGTGAAGGTTATGACACTTCTTTTCTCCCTTATACCAGTTATAGGTAGGGCTAAAAGAAGCAGTAGCTGCAGCACTAATTGATTCAAGCCAAAGCATTTCCTATTAAACCTTAAACATTAAGAATTCATGGGCAGAACCAGAAATAAATCATGTGTGGGTGTGAAGGTATGTGTAGTGGTATAAAGCTAAGCCTGCATGAAATTATATTAACTTCAGCTGACTGGAAAGATCTTTAGTTAGTTTAGAAAACTGGGGGGTTAGGGTTTGGTGGCTTTTTTGATGGTTTTGGAGTTTGGTTGGTTTTTTTTTCCATTGGCTTATAAGAAGGCTATTGTTAGACTGTTTGGCTTTGTCATTACTGTTCTAGCTTTTAATCCAACAAGGTTTTATTGCATGCAACATTATGCCATTTCACATCATGTAGCTAATAGGATAATGTCAGACAGGATAACATCACACCATCTGAAAGACATTGGAACCACTCTATATTCATCATAAATTCTTCCTGGCAGAAGATTGTAGAATTCCCTCATAATTTAATCCAGAAGGATCTCCCTTCGACTTTGACTTGACATGCGTTTTTGAACAGTTAGTCGATTCAACCACCAGCACGTAAAACAAAGCTAGTCCAGCCCCTCAGAGTCCTGTTCTCATATTTCACAGTATCACAGTACCATCAGGGTTGGAAGAGACCTCACAGATCATCAAGTCCAACCTTTTACCACAGAGCTAAAGGCTAGACCATGGCACCAAGTGCCACGTCCAATCTTGCCTTGAACAGCCCCAGGGACGGCGACTCCACCACCTCCCTGGGCAGCCCATTCCAGTGTCCAATGACTCTCTCAGTGAAGAACTTTCTCCTCACCTCCAGCCTAAATTTCCCCTGGCACAGCCTGAGGCTGTGTCCTCTTGTTCTGGTGCTGGCCACCTGAGAGAAGAGAGCAACCTCCTCCTGGCCACAACCTCCCCTCAGGTAGTTGTAGACAGCAATAAGGTCTCCCCTGAGCCTTCTCTTCCTCAGGCTAAACAATCCCAGCTCCCTCAGCCTCTCCTCATAGGGCTGTGCTCAAGGCCTCTTACCAGCCTCATCGCCCTTCTCTGGACATGCTCAAGCATCTCAATGTCCCTCCTAAACTGGGGGGCCCAGAACTGGACACAGTACTCAAGGTGTGGTCTAACCAGTGCAGAGTAGAGGGGCAGAATGACCTCCCTGCTCCTGCTGACCACACCATTCCTGATGCAAGCCAGGATGCCATTGGCTCTCTTGGCCACCTGGGCACACTGCTGGCTCATGTTCAGGCGGGTATCAATCAGCACCCCGAGATCCCTCTCTGTCTGGCTGCTCTCCAGCCACTCCGACCCCAGCCTGTATCTCTGCATGGGGTCGTTGTGGCCAAAGTGCAGCACCCTGCTCTTGGAGCTATTGAACGCCATCCCATTGGACGCTGCCCATATTTGTCTGCTGGAAAACAACTAGGAAAGTTGGTAAGGATAGAAACAATTACCACGAGTTAAACGAGCATAATATGAAGGGAATATATATATGTGTGTGTATATATATATGTGTGTGTGTGTGTGTACATATGTGCGTATATATGTGTGTGTGTACATACATACATATATACACACAGATGCCATAGTCCTCAAAGAAAAGCCTGCTCTCATTTAATTAGCTTGAATGTAGCAACCAGAACTTGGGGATGTGCCACAGAAAAAGTGATGATCATATAATCCAAAACTGCCATAGATAGCAATCTACAAATGGAGCCATTTCCCTAGGATGCAGAGGTCAGAAGGAGCATTAATTTTACTTTTCTAGTGAGGAAAATTCAAAACCAAATAAAAAGACCTGCCAAGTTGCCTGTCATACCACTGCAGCAAAATCAAGTCAAAGCTCACTATTCCCTGAGCCACATCTGATCTATAGACAACCACAGTTTGCACTGGATGGAAGACTTAAGACTTTATCTTTCCTCATATGGAATTGATTTGCACTGGAGGGGCAGTTTAGGTAGCCTGGTTAATAAGGTTTTATGAATATCTCAGTCAGAAAGTAAATAGCATGACTTTATCTCAAAGGAGACTGAAAAATCCAGATCACCTGCAAACACAGAGAAAATTTAAGGCATGTTCTTTGTCCAGAGAATGTAGTGAAAAAATTTGCTGCTGAACTGTTCTTACACTAACCCAAACAAGGTGTTTATAATTTTACCCTACTGAAGTTTCTTCAAGTGTTCATCTTTGGCCTTAAAATCTCAGGCTGCTCTTTCTGAATGATTATTAAAAAATAAGATTGATTGTGAATATTTTCTCTCTCCTTCTTATGAGATGAGCAGGCTCTACCTCTTATAGAAATTGCTCAATTTCTTTCTTACTTTCCAGTTAAAAAAAAAAAGAAAAAAAAACCACAGAAAAACAAAACAAAACACAAAATTCAGCAATCACATTGATAATTGACAAGAAAAAAAATCAAAGATAACTATCAAGGTGTTTGTATACTGTGCAGCAATTAAAAATGTCAAAATATTTTGAAGAGTCTAGGGGAAAAAATGCATTCATAGAATTTTTACAGGCTACATTAAAAAATACTAACATTTAGAGAGAAAAGAATTATTTGAAAATTCATTTTCTCCAGTTTCTACTTATCATGTCCCCATATAAGTTTAGCACTCTATATCCCTTTTTACCCTAGAGGGAAATACAGAGAGGGATTTTTCATTCTTGGCTGGTTTATTTGTCATTGAAGAACACAACAAGCATGATAACTTTCCAAGCACATTTACTTCCCTTTGACTCCAAGTTCAACCTTAACAGACTTTTAGCAGTCCACAAGATTTCAGTCAGTATAAAGAGATAAGGAAGTATTGCTCACATGTCCATTTAACATGCCTTTCTGTTCCAAATGTACTTTGGATATTTCTTTTAGAGTTTATAGCAAATAAAAATCCTGTGCCTTTAATAGCAACAAAAAAGAATGAGATCACGACAATTACATTCATTTTTATTCACTACTAAAAAGACTTAAATTCAGGCACGAAATCAACTGTTTAATTATCTTACCCTATTGACATCTTAGTCATAAATGAGGAAAGTAATTAAAAGAATACTTTTAAAGTACTTTATATATATTACTGGGTTATTCTAATACAGAATGATACCCTTCCTCTGCCCATTTTATCAGATAAAGGATGCCAAAATAGCCAAAGATTATGAATGCTGAGAGTTTGTAAGATCAGGAGCACAACGCTACTTCACTGGTGTTCAGCTCCCCAGTTTGAATTATTTTCATAGCAGCTGAGGAAGCTGACAGTGATGTGAAGCAAATGAACGAGACCAAAAATATAACTGAAAATTCAGCCACTAACTGTCCAAGTGCACTGTATCTCCTCTCCTTCATGCAGGGAAATTCAGTTGGCCCTTCCAGTGGTATACTGTGAAGTTCACAAACCTTCATTGTCTCTGTGAACCCCTCACCTGCTAAACTGTAGAGTTCATCTTGTCTTTTATGCAGCACATCATGGAAAACTTGGGCATCTTTCATGTCTATTTCTCCTGCTGTTCTAAAGAAGATAGGTGTTGTTATATCATAAACTGCTGTTTGAATCTAATGGTCTAATCTTACAGTTTGCTTTCAGAGATGGTATCCCAGTGAGTGTTGCACTCCCATGGATTTTATCTTACTTCATCTGTCTATGTGGAGTCCCACATTTCTTCAGCAGTGTTTGACTTGTTTTGATTGCAGTTCTCCTTTAATGAATAGTGTGTAACAAATGTCAGCACTCAGTAGCTCAGTCATACCAACATCACTGTGAAAACCTTCCAGCTTCGTTTCACAAAATGGTTCCCTGTCACACTCAGCAGCTGTCAGCAGGGAGCCAACCTTAACCTTAACTCCTCTGTTTCTGCTCAAAACTAATTACTACTCTTCTATTCCTCTCCAGTACTCAGGGTAGATGAGTAGAGTCACGAGTTCCTGCTCATCCTACACTGCACCAGCATTTACAGAAAGGTACAAACTGTCTCATCTTTAGAGGTTCCTTCCAAACAAAACCATTCCATAATTCTGTGATTCTATGATCTTGCTGCCTTGGACAGTCCCTGCAGCAGCTATATCGCCTGCCTGCCTGAGATGCTTTGGTGTGACAGAATGAGCAGACATAACTGGACTCTGGATGTGCTTTTGGCTTTCATTATTCACTGTGGTTATGAAGCAGAATGTTTATTACAAACAAACATAACAGAAAACTTATTCTGTATCACTAAAACATTTAGAAACAATTAGTCCTTTGCAACAAGGAGCTGATAAAATTAACAATACAACCCTCACTGTCTCAGGAAACTCAATGACTCCCAGCCTTCAGCCACACATGACATCAAGTCTTAGACACTACAGTATGTGCTGTCACTGACATGCTATAAAATAAGTTTAGTGTCATTACTTCAGTAGCAAAACTCAGCAGAAAAAAAAAACTGCAGTCTATCAACATTACAAATGAGATGATTACTGTTTGTATGTGTTCAGCTGCTTGCTGTCCCAAACTGAAGATGGGGGTAAAATATTCTGAGTATGCTTTCTTCCTCCCTTTCTACTCACCCTGTATTTAACCTCATTCCAGCAGTACAGCAAAGTGATGAAGTTTGAATCATTAAGAAAATCTCAATGGAAAGTTGTATTGTCTCCATTCCTTTCTTTATTGCTTTCATCTTCAGACAGATAGAAAAACACCCTCCCATTGTTACCTTGCCTTTGAATCTCCTCCTGGCTAAACTCTGCCTCCTGTTAAAAAGCCTCAAAGCATTGCTAGAGCCCTACATCCTCTGCTTTTCCTGAGGATCTCTGTCCTGTGTTTTCAGAGCTGACCCTAGGAGTTTCTGTGTAATCTCATTAGTTACATTTTCCACGCGGAAAGTAGGAGAGTTCTGTGACTCAAAGAAAGAGCAGAGTTAAAATAGCTCAAACGAACAGTGGAAAAGTTCAACATACTTGTTCTTGACTCTCTACTACCCCTGTTCAGTAAGTTTACTTCAGTACAAAGGAAGTATAATATACAGTGAAATATAAATGCATTTGCTACCTCATATTACCAGAGGCATGTCTAAATCTTCCTCAACAGTGGGGAGGTAATGAGCTCTTATTTCCCTTCCTTACACCTTTTTCATTTTTTATTTTTCTCAGCTGGAACCTGAAGGGAATATTGGGACCTGCAGCTAAGGGAAGCTGCCTTTAATGCAGTGACTTTTCACACAAGCTGAAGAGCTACCTCGGAAATAGTTACCCCAAATTTAAATGCTGGTAAATTCCACTGATCAGCAGCAGATTCAGGATTCCTTCTATTTACTGATACTATCATAGAAATCAGATGGTTTAAGCTGGTAAGTAGCTCACTCCTTAAAGACTTCTCAATGAAATGAAACAAAAATTTGGGGGATTTTTGGATTTGAGACTGCTATTCACTGATAGCAAAGCTATCTGTAATATCACCACTACTCTTCTTTGGAGTTACAGATGATGGAGCTCTGCACCCTCACAATATGACTTCAAGGCATAATTCAGGAGTGACTGCTGTGCTGTAAACTGATTTACATTTCACTGTGGAAGCACACATCCACAAGGCAAAGCTGGAAATATGTTGCAATATAGGGATGTTAAGAAAACCCTATTGTAATGGCTTAAACAGGAACAGTTGGATTTATTAATTCTCAGTACCAACATACAAATTAAATTTACTCACCTGCATGATAACCAGTTCTAAAGTACATGCTTCTAGGTTTCAAATCACAAGTTGATGTTACTACCGACTCTGTTCTGACAGTGTTGCCTTGCTAAGACGACCAACACAGTACTTATGCTGCCTAATAGGTTTCATCTTGAGAACAGCTATTGTAAGAGCACTTTGTCTTCTATCCTCACTCAGTGACACTTCCATAAATCTGTTTATATCCTGTTTTCTCCTAGTCTGCTTTCTAACTTTTAAATCCATTTTCCCCTACTTACTTCACAAGGTCAAACCATCTACCTCAAGTTACTCCAAACAGCAGTACAAGTTTGTGATATGCTCACTTCTGTACTAGACCTTTTTCTTTTAACTTCCATGGAGCAAACAGAGCAATTCTAAGAGCAACCTGTTTAATGAACTAAATGCTGGGTGAAACAGGCACAGTTTTGTATATCGAAGGATGAAAAGAATTGGCCATAACTAAACCAACCATTTCAAAAGTGAAGGCAGCACTAACGATAACTGTTATAGCAAGACACAACCACACTGCATTTCAAAGAGTACAGGTGGCTATTCCTACACAGTGTCTCATCTAAGCCATGCTCAAAACACACACCAGAGCCAGGATCAGGAAGCCTCTGTGAACTGCAGCACTTCCTTTTGCCAGATGGCCATCAGCCCCTGAACTCATCTTACTGCCCTTGCTCTAGAGGGACAGGATGCCCAACAACTTAACCAGAGAAAAGGCAGCATTGAAGGGATGGAGAGCACAGGTCAACAGAGGGCTGCAAAAGGTAGTTAAATTAGAACAAGATTAGCTATCTGAAGAGAGATGAGAATGGGCAACACTCAAGGGAAATTAGTAGGGAGGCAAGCTGAGGTAAGAGATGAAAGAAAGCCACATTTGGAGGCAAGGTGAGATAAATAATGGACAGGATGAGACTTGGAGCAAACAGCAGACCAGCAGCAGTAAGAAACAGTACTGAAGAAATATTCACAGCTCTTCAAGATCCTGGATTCGACATCATCCAGTGCCTCCCAGTTACTGCGGAAAGACAATCATGTCTTGCTGCTGTGTGTTTCTAGTGCTTGCTTTAGGGGAGGGCAGGGAGGGAAAGCTGCAGTAGAAGAGGGAGATGTATATGAAAAATACAAGCAGTAGACAGTGTGACAACTTATTCAACCAAAGGTAAGAGAGAAAAACCATAGCGCTTTGTTCATTAAAATAAGGATCACAACTGCAGGAGCTGATGCCAATTTTCCCTTCTAGTTAGTTATTATTTTTTGCACATGTGTACTTTTTTTAATGCAACTCCATGCACAAAAAGTCATGTCCTGTTGTTAATGTACATAAACTAAGCAGAGGCTCTGTAGCAGAGGTTAATTTGGGTTTAAAATTAATGAAGTGCCATGTAATCACACACTGCTGATTAAAAGCAGTGTCTGGGGCAATGCCTCATTTTTTTCTGACAAATTTTTCATTACTGGATACAGCATTTTGTGAACTGAGATTATGTCATTTCTATGGTCTGTTATCCAGGTCCCCACTATCAGCAGGCTCCTGTGACACAAGGTACAAGGACATCTTGTGATTAATTCCAACAACTCTATATAGCAGCTGACTAATTTTCTCATTGGAGGCTATGGTGGAGGGGCAGCAGCCCCAAAACTGAGGCTTCTCTATGCCTCTACATGCCTGGACATGTTTTCCTACCAGGACCCACGAGGCAGTAAACAGTTGTGTAAAACATACACGCCCAGCCAGTGTGCCCCTGAGGTCCGGGCAGGGAATCTCCCATTGAGAGGTCCAGGCATGTCTCTACTGCCTATTGGGGCAAGGTTTGGCTTACTGCCAACCTGATTGGTCATTTTAGATGTCCAAATGAGCCACAAATCTCAGCCCAGAGCCTATAAAGAGGAGTGCACAGCAGCACCGAGTGGTCAGAGGTTCAAACTGTTCATTAGTTTAGAGCATTCAGACTCAGCTCTGATCCACAGCAGCATCCTGCTGCCCTGACCTGCTTGCATGGCCTAGACACAGGATCAGGCCTTACTCACTTGTAAGCACTACAGAGGCTCAGACTTCATGCATTGATTCCAAGGTGCAGTTAAGCTGTCTGCAAACCCTTTGAGAAGCAGAGTGCCTGCACACCTGCACTTCATACATATATGGGGAGCCGAGAGCCCCCTGCCTAAGCCTAGAGCTATCTTGATTTAACTACAGAGCTCGTCTCCCTGCAGCATGGCATAGACCCTGCTTGCCAGTTATTCCGTAAGTCTGGAAAGATCCAGGCCCAGGAGACCCTCGGACTGTCTGCAAACCTACGAACACAGCCTGCTAGCTGTGAGACGGTGTCAAAAGCTACACGGACAAATCCTTCTCCTGCACCTGGGAATTCCTGCCAGCTGATCATCCCTGGACACACAGCTTCCAGAAGAAAAGCAGCATCGAGGCAAAGATCACACCAGGAGAGAAGGTTAGAGAAATTCTGTTATCCCAGAGACTGGGAACACCTTATCATTTCCCCCTGGAAGCCGGGACAGATATCAGCTTCACCAAGACCCCAATACTGAGGCACATGCTGAGACAGAATCCCGGGAGGGTGATTAATGATTAATATTCAAGAGCAACTCATTTAAGCAAGCTTTAATTCCTTTGTAATACAAGTTATCCCTATCTGAAGAGCACACACAGCTTCAGCCCATGCTGGGCAAACAATATAGTTGTTAAGAGGCATTAAGCCTAAGAAAATCTTTCTCTCTGTCTATAGTTGTTAATAATTTGATATTTCCATTTAATAATCAATCCCTGTATATATATCCCAAGCTGTTTTCATAAACTTGCATAATGAACCTTATTTCATAGTGATAGGGGGTGTTACAAATTTGTAAATATTAATTTTAATTTAAAAATATAAAAAATTAGCACCCCCTCAAATTAATTTCTCACCTCCTCCTAACAGGGGAGGGATAGAGAAATCTCCTCCACGACGGAGGCTGTAACCTCAAATCATAGAATGTTTTGGGTTGGAAGGGACCTTAAATACCATATGGTTCTAACTCTCCTTCCATGGGAGGGACACCTTCCATTAGGCAGATTGCACAAAGCCCCAGCCACCCTGGCGCTGAGCACTTTCAGGGAAGGGGTACCCACAATTCCTCTGGGCAGCCTACTCCAGGGTCTGACCACTCTTGCTGGAAAAGAAATTCTTTCTAGTATCTAAAAGTGTTACTCCTCTTTAGGGCTCTAGGCAACTTGATCTAATTGAGAATGCCCTTGCTTACTGCAAAGGGAGTTGGACTGGATGACCCCCGCAAGACCCTTCCAACTCAAAGCACCCTATGATCTTGTCGCTACATGCCACTCTTCTGCTTTCCTGTAGACCTCTTTAGGTACTGGATGCCTTAGGTACTGGATGAGGTCTCCCCAAATCCTTCTCTTCTCCAGGCTGAACAACTGCAACTTTCCTAACTTCACAGAAGAGGTGTTCTAGTCCATTGAACATTCTTATAGTCTTCCAATAGATCTTCTTTATCAGGTCCATACCCATATTATGTTGGAAGCCCCAGAACTATACACTCACAAGAGCAGAGGGGCAAAATTATGTCCCTTAACAAGGAGCTTTTGGGGGGAGTTCAGAGGAGAGTCACAAAGATGATTCAAGGAACATCTCTTCTGTGGGAATGGGTTGATGGAGCTGGGGTTGTTCAGCCTAAAGAAAAGATTCTAAGAGGACCTCTTAGTTGCCTTCCAGTACATGAAAGGTTCTTGCACAAAGGCTGAAGAGGCAATTTTCATAAGGGTGTCTAGCAATAGGATGAGGAGGAAAGGTTTTAAGGTGAGGGAAAGTATTTTTAGACTGGATCTTAGGAAGAAGTTTTTCGGTACAAGGGTGGTGAGACTCTAGATTAGGCTTCTCACAAAGGCTGTGGATTCCTTCTCCCTGAGTGTGTTTGAGGCCAAATCGGATAAGGTCTTAGGCAGCCAAGTCTAGTTGAGAGATATCCCCGCCCATGTTGAGAGGTTGGAGTAGATGATCTCTAAGGCCCCTTCCAACCTAAGCCATTCTAAGATCTGCTGGTCACAATTCTTCTGATACAGACCAGGATATTATTAGTTTTCTAGGCTGCAAATGCATATTCCAGATCATGGCTTGCTTCTTGTCAACCAGTATGCTCAAGTCTTTCTCTCAATTCATTCTTTTTGCCCAGATTATAGTTGTATTTGAGATTGCCCTGACCCACATGTAGGACCTTACTCTTGGCTGAACTTTGTGAGGTTTGCATGGGCCCACTTCTCAAGACTGTTCAAGTCCCTCTGCATGACATCCTTTCCCTCAAGCATACTGACTGCACCACACCTTTCCCCTTCTCTCTTTCATCTGTCTTTGCATAAGACTTTTTTTTGTTCCTGTGATAAATGGCAAAATGTGTGAATTGAAGTGCCTGATTAAAAGTAATTCATCTAAATGTCACAGAAACAAAACTAAACAGGAATGAATCAAGAGATATTATCACAGTTTATACATCTATTGTTGTGAAAGGTGAAAGGCAGTGAATCAACTGTAAGAGAGGCTTGTTTAATCCATTTCACCTGTTTCCGGCCATTTAATGTAAATTAGTATTATGCTAAATTAGAACAAGTTAAGCCTAACCAAATGATCTGAAATAATGAGGTAAAGCTGAATTATCAAAGTAAAATGTTCTTGCTCATCCTCATGTTCACCATTTCTTCTTGAATCAACCTTACATGTTCATGTTTTCCTATGAGATTCCATCCCTTTTTAGAATGTTAAATGGGTAATTAATTATTCAGCTTCCAAACCTTACTTAATGGTAAAGAATGTGCGTCTCTGATGCAATGACCCTGCCAAACTTCTAGCCCAAGCACCGAAATGTAAAAACCAGTGCCATATTTTTGCTTTTTAAGCAGAGAAAAAAAAACAACACAGAATTTCCTGTTGATAATCAGAGAATAGAGCTTGGAGCTGTTCTGTCCAAATAAGTTCAGAAAAATTTAGCATAAACTTTTTTTTTTCCAAGCAAAAAGGAGGCTGGGTAACCACAGTGTGGCAGAGAACCTTGAAGTATCCAGTGCTTTTTTGCATTAATGGCAGAGGCTGGCATTTTTCTAGTGTGGTATAATAGACATTGAAACCGACTCCAGCACAGATCTGTGTGATTTGCAGCTCACAGATGACTGCGATATTCAGTGAGCAAAGTTGAGGAAGGCAGAAATTTTTGCAAGGCAGGGTTGTGCTGCTCAAATTCATTCTATCACACAAAACTCTAAACCACAGAACTGCAGTTAGTCACTATAAGCCCAGAAGATGGAGCAAGAATAGTTATCTTTACCCGTTGAAAAATTCATTTAAATTATTAAGTACCTTTTCCTAATCCAGATAATTAATTAACCCCTGAGAAATATTTTCTCCTATTCCTGTAGTACATCAGTCTTTCTTGTTCTAATCACTGCAGTCTCTGATACCAGAAGTAATGCATTTTCAGTTTTATTGAAAAAATATTAAATAAAAAATATAAAAAAACCCCAAACAAACAAAAAACCTCCACCAAAAAAAAAAACAAACCCAAAACAAAACAACCCAACTCTCACAAACCAACAAAACCACCAAAACTAAAAAACAAACAAAGCTTAATGGTAAGGATAAAGAGATACTTTGCTATAGAACTCACAAATTACCTAATATATCTACTTGAATTCAGTTCTCTTTGAAAATGGCAATGTTGCAAAGCCATAACATTGACCACAACACTAAGACTCTTGTAGAGAGCTACAGGCCACAGCTGAGGAGCACAAGAGCACTTTAAAAAAGTATCTAACTTCACACAGTGCAGCCCTCATTTTTAATAAAGACATTCAGTAATTATCATAAGGGATGTCTCTTCAAAATTGTAATCCCACCCAAAACCAAAGGTGTTTAAATGATTGAGATTTCAGTTGACCAAGGTGTGTATATTCACAGAGGTCACATCCATAATCAATTCCATCTGAAGGATAAAAAAAGATACAGCTGAATACAGCAGTGGTCAGCACCACAGACTGCCATGAGAACTACTGGAGAAATCCCTTGCATATCTTCTGCACTATGTATTTTTCAGTTGTATTCCCTTTCCAAGTCATAAAGATGGGCCTAATTAGACCTGTACATGGAAGTCATTCCCTACCTCATCATCTTTGCTGCCCTTGTATTTGCTTTATTTATGTCCTTTCTCAAAGAGTGAACAGAACATTGTATTGTGCAAGCAAAGCCCACATTTATAGATGACATAAAGATGCTTTCTATTTTGTTCTCTTTTTTTCCTCTCATAATTTTTATGAGTCTATTTACCTTTTCAGTGTGGCTGAACACACAGGTGATGTTTGCAGTGAGCTACTCAGAGTGACCTATAAGGCCTCCCTTGCAAATGGGAATAGCGAATTTAAAACTTAATATGGTATCTGCATCAGAGGTTCTTTTTCCTGGGATCATTACTTTGCATTTATCAATATTAGAAATCATCTTCCATTTTACCACCTAGTCATTCAGTACTGGAAAACAGTCCTGCAACTCTTCCTAAGCAGCTTTACGTTGGACTATCCTTATCTATTTCATGGTAAACATTTTTCCTTTACTCCTCAAACCTCATTTTTAGCTCAGTTACAAGAGCAGTAAAAAATAAAATTCCCAGAACTTATTCTCATGGTAAAGAACCTCTTCCTAACATCCAATCTAAATCTACTTTCCTCTGATTTCAAACCAGTGCCCCTCATCCTATCACTTTTACAATCTTTGCAAAGGCATGGACCTTTGTAAACAGTCCCTCCCCAGCCTTCTCTTAGGTCCCCTTCGTGTAATGGAAGGCCGCTCTTAGGTCTCCCTGGAGCCTACTCTTCTGTGGGATCAACTACCTGTCCTTGTAGCAGAGGTGCTCCAGGCCCCCAGTCATCTTCATGACTCTCCTCTGGACCTGCTCCCTTAGTTCCATGTCCTTCCTGTGTCAACGGCTCCAGAGCTGGATATAATACTGCAAGTGAGGTCCTACTAGAAAAGAGTAAAATGTCAGAATCATCTCTCTTGATGTGCTGACCACACTTCTTTTAATGAAGCTCAGGATACTATTGGTCTTCTGGGCTGCAAGAGCACACTGTTGGCTTATATACTTATTATCATGCACTGACTATGTCTAGTTCTCCCCTCTTCACCCCACAGAGTCTGAACACAAGCCAGCATTAGTATTAGTGTGACACATACACCAGACAGCAGACTGGCTTGGTTTCCAGACTGGAGCTGACCTACTCTTTTGTAGTTCAGAGCAAGAGTAAAAAAGTGACATGCAAGAGCATCTGAACCTGACAACATTTCCTTGGAAAAGCAGCTGGTCTCTTACAGTGGTCTTCCCTTTGCATTGGAAAAAAGAATTCACCATGTTTGGTGGGGGCAGGTGGGTTGTGTCTTTTTGTTTGTCTGCTTTGTTGTGGGGTTTTTTGTAATGAACAGTCAGATAATGTTTTGTTATTGTTTTAAGTAAAAACAAAACAAACCAACCATTAAAATAAAAACCACAGTATCAGCATGAAAGTCAGGAAAGGTAAGGCTTTGGGCTTAAAATGTCAGTGTGAAAACACAACTCAGAGAAATAATCTGGGGACCCTCTTTTGCATTATTTTTGTGACACTTCATTACTTTTCCACGTCGTATCATGATCATCCTTACAAAGTACTGACTGCAAATCCTCTGGTGAGGACCTGTGAACTTTCATTTTAAATAGAACAAGGAGGTAAACCTGCTTTTGGAATTGTATGGATACAACAAGAAAGCGTGCCCTTGACTGCTATGAGGCCGGTGGTGGATGTATGTGACCTGTTTTGCTATTAATAATCCTTGTAATGGAAAACTTTCACAGAAATACCACATATGAGTTCATTAGTTTTGTATTGTAAAAAATATAAATTAAAAAATAAATTCATACTTTACCATTTGCAGTGGTAAAAACCTTTTTTTTTTTTTTTTTTTTTTTCAATATCCCAAGGAAAACAGATTGCAAACTCAGTCTCAATTAATTCCATTCTGTCAGACATTTGCTCATTTTTGGTATTTCTTTCCAGGTCATGCTGATGCAAAATTCAGACATGCCAACTGTCCTGCATGAGAGCTGTCAGACAGATTAGCACTCCTGCACTGACAGAGCTACTACTTTGTCAGGACTGGGAACCAGTGTGTTGAAAATGAAGCCTCAGCTGATATGCCTATGGGAAGAAAGCAACTGGCATTATATGGGCTTTGATGCTACTGAATCTTGGTGTCTAAAACTATGCTGACCTGGATACTTTACCATTCTTTAAAAAGGATATTAGCAGGATAACTCCTGAATTCACTCCCAAGACTACAATACAGCTCAGTGGTTGATTTGCTATAGTGGGATCAGTAGTTGGGCTCAATCTTGAGGGGCTTTTCCAACCTAAATGATTCTATGGTTCTAAATAACAGATATACATCTTCCTTCACTTTGTTATTTCTTCTGATAATTATGAGTTCCCTTTTTGCTTGTTCAACTAAAACTAATTTTAACCCTTTCTTTTTCCAAATTCTCCCTTCCCTTTAGATTTAGACTATTCATTACAGCAGCCCTAGTAATGTGTTGATGTTTCTCAATATTTTCCTGATGGCAAGTACAGATTGAAGTGCTCAGGCAGGCTTTCAGAGTTTGTCATATTGTTAAAAATACTTATCTATGTAAAACCAACTCTCAGGTACAGGATGAAAAGAACTTATAAACCACCTTCTCTTGTGATTTTTGAGCATGGTTTAGATATGTGTATGTAAAATGTCATCTTAGTTCACATTGAGCACTGGCATTAGTGTAACAGACTTTACAACTGAATCTGTGTCATAGAGTAGCACATCAATAGCATTAAGAGTATTTACTGATCTGAAAAGATTAGTTTGGAGGCTGAATATCTATGTGTCAAGAATATTTTCCTTTCTATCATTCATTTATTGGAGCTTTGGAACTTTACCATCTTGAATAAATGTCCAAATTCCTGTTGCACCTTGGCATATTTTTTTCCCTTCTCCCACAACTTTTGACAGAAGATGGTAAACCAGCAAAGTTCCTCACTTTTTATCTTGTTCAGGTTAAGCCTTTGGCCATTGCTAGGTAGAAGGCATATACTGGCACTTGGTTGCTTATCCACATCAGATCTTGATCGTATGAAGGCCTGCATCATTGTCCATGCTTCTATGGCTTGCCTTAAAAGTACACAAGAAATAGATTTTATGCAATGCCTGTCTTCTCTAAAGCAAAAGAAATGCTAATTAAAAGCAAGAAAGAACACCTAAAGTTAATGGAAAATAAAAGCTTTGAAGACTTCTATTTCTTGATTTAACTTTAAAAAAAAAAAAAGAAAAGAAACATGGGAATTGCATGTCCAATATAAATGTAAAGAAAAGAATTGTATCACATATTTGTTTCTACTCCGATACACTTCAGTCCATCAGGAATGCTTTTAGTGTAAGTGAATGCACGTAATTACTGCTTTGCTGTTCTGATTACTCCTCACACAATATAGTGTTACAAGGAGAAGAGATCGTTTGGCTGTCAACATTTAGTCATAGTCATTAGTACATTGCCTTTGTCTTGATGCAGAAGAAGTTTTACTCTAAGCTGCTAGTGGTACATTACACGCATCACTGCATTTCCTAAACAGGGAATCAATTATAACTACCATTATCTTGTACCCTTTCCTGGTGTAAGTGGAAGCTAATTTTACTCCGCTGAATATTTTTTATCATTGTTATCCATCCTTTCTGCCACATCTAGGTATGCACAAGCACAACATAATGGAAATGTCACAAATACTACATTGGAATAAGAACTGACAGATGAGGTAAAGCACAGGTATCCACTTCTGATTCATTTTGGGAACACAATTTTTTACTGACTGCCCAGTGCCAGAACTGTATTACAAAGAATCCAGACTGCATGCAATGAAATTTGATAACAGAGTAGATTTTATTTTGGGTAATCTTTTCTGATATGTAAATGTATCTGGTTCTTACCAGATGTTTTGTATAGTTTTACTTCCTCTTCATTGTGAAGGTATTTGGGTATCAGTGATGCTCAAATTTGCCTGATCTGTAAATTCAGAATAGGTTTTGGTTGGTATAAACTAATCTAGCTCTGGTGGCTCAAAGTTTTGATTTAACATGAAGCACTAAAATTAAATAACTATACTTGTCCACATTAGGAAATTTTCAAGCACCTTTATACATTTCAAAATCAAAAAGTTCACTGTGACAATTTTAGATCAGCCCTGTGAGCACTATGCATGCATTCTCTTTCCCATTCCTAATTTGGGGGAACTAAAACTATTACATTAGGAATATATTCCTTCCTCCTTACACATGTTCATTTCTTGCTTTTTCTGTTGACATTAGCAGCAAAAGTGCCAGCAATAGTGCTTTATTTAGTTAGGTTTGCTTTCGCTGTCTTTCACAAAAGAACTGTCTTAGTGAGAGAAAAAGTTCTAGTCTGAGGAGGAGGCATGAGGTCATGTTGGGCTGTGCTGGTGGAAAACAGGATAGAAAAATGTGAATACATTGCAAAATCATCATCTAGTACTGTGCTACCCTCAAATTCAGAGATGCTGTTGCACACGTTTGTAGAACATGGTATTTATTCAGTGAGATGACCTCGAGTATTGTGTTCAGTTTTGGGCACTGCAATACAAAAGAGATGTGGAGGTGCTGGAGTGGGTCCAGAGGGGGGCCACAAAGCTGGTGAAAGACTTAGAGAATAAATCTTATGAGGGGCGACTGAGGGAATTGGGGGTGGTTAGTTTGAAAACGAAGAGGCTGAGAGGAGACCTCATTGCTGTCTACAGCGACCTGAAGGGACAGTGCAGAGACACTGATGCCAGTCTCTTCTCACAAGCTATTGGAGACAGAACAAGGGGGATAGCCTCAAGTTGAGACTGGGTAGGTTTAGATTGGATATTAGGAAAAAGTTTTTCATGGAGAGAGTGGTCAGGCACTGGAATGAGCTGCCAACGGAGGTGGTTGAGTCACCAACCCTAGATGTGTTTAAGGGTCATTTGGTGTGGTTATTAGGGATATGATTTAAGGTGAATCTTGTAAAGTAGGGCTATAGGCTGGACTTGGTGATCCTGAGAGTCTTTTCCACCCTGGATGTTTCTGTGTGATTCTGTGACCTCATGGGACTGCTCAACAATCTGTGGTACATTATATTTTGCCTGGGCTTGACTCTTAGTATCAGAATGAAAAGAAGAATGAGATTAACTAATGCCCTTTGACACCAGTATATCCATGGGAAATCTAGCTGTCATTACTGAGACTGTTGCAGCAAATGAGGACCTGCCTCAGAGGGAATTATGCAGGTAGACACAGGAGTAAGCCCTCTCCCAGATCCTACTGCACTATTGGGTACTGATGTGCATTAGTGATGAAAGCAATAAGGCAATACAAGGGCAGGGAGTGTTATTTGCCTGCATTCAAGGCTTCTGAGTGATGCAGGCCCATGTTGCATGGGCATATGCGTGATCTCCATGCATTTTCAGAGGTATTTTTACCTTTTCATGTAGTGTACTTTCTGTTCAATGTGAATTTGCTCTATATGTCTATTTTCCTTCAAGACTCCTTGTAGTTCCATCTGAGACAGAGTTAAGGCTTTTCTTAAGTTTTTTTTTAGTTGTGGGTGGAAGCTAAGGCAAGGCAATCTACACAGCATATCTCACTTCCTTCAATCACATGTTGTCAGGCACTCATTGGCATAATACCAGCAAATACCAGCAAATTCAACTTGGCTTTGTTCATGGGGCTTTTTTTGGCTCAGTGCCCAGGAACAGAAATATATAATTTCCAAGTGTGGAAGAATGCTCACAGCAACAAAGTCTTTAAAAACTCTGAGAGTAAGTGCCTGGGAGAGTGCCTAGGGAAGGGCTGAAATGGATGCAGCATGACATTTGTGCTGTCAGTTTGGAGAACTACAGCCAGGCAGTTAGGAAAAAGCAGCAATAACTCAGGTGATCAGTCTGAAAAATGGATTACAAATAGCATGAATAGGAGTCATTTGACATATTAGTTGCAGTGGATTGGTTCTGCAAATTTGTATTCCTGTACTGAGTATTAGTGAAATAACTGAGTATCAAATTTGTTAATGACATGGTTTGCTCATGATTAATTTTTGAACAGAAAAATGAGCTACATTAGTTATGTAAATGGTGAATACTTCTGGCAGAGGCGTTTTGTCAAGCTGGCTCACTATTTTTTAGGTGTTAGTCAAAGCAGCATCTGATCAGGGAATCTGTGTAACTCCTTAAGGCACAAAGGGAACTAATGTTCACTTTGGTGGCTTATCTGAAAGGACAACTAGATCCACAGAAGGATTTAGCTCCCTTAGTCACGTCCAACATTTTTTATGGTTGCCTTGTTAATCTTAATATGCCAAGATTATGTTGAATTTCCCTTTGAAATAATGCTCAGATTGAAGAGCGGTCAGTTAGCACTTAAAGTATACATCAAATCTGTTTCTCATCCATCATACTAAAACTATGACAGGAATGCCTACTGCAGGAAGGGGAGCATCCTTTATTGCCCTACACCAGAGCAGATGCTTTTCTTGTTTATCCAGACATGCCTGGTAGGACTAGGGTAGTATGGTATCTAGGAACATCACCCCAGTGAAAATTCCAAGGAGGTGTCCTCTTTTACTTATATGATGTACTATCATTTACGTGCTTTGCATTTCTCTTGAAGCTGTGGTTAATCCTCTAGAATATCCAGGTTTTATTTGCCATCTAACCCCTATCATACTTCCTACCCTCACACATGAATGCAAAGAGCACACCAGAGAGACCAGCAGGGAAACTTACACAACTGATTGATCTTTTAGCATAATACCTTATTGTACTGATATTTAGAGGGGCAGAGACAAATCTCTAGGTAAAATAGAACAGAGTTTCTGACACTGTGAGTCTGTATATACTGAATTCTTAGCTGTGTGTATTTCTTGTGTTTAAAGCAAGAAGCTCTTTAGTGAGAGAAAGAGCACATGTGCATAAGTGGAAATTAGGACTCTTTCAACAGGAAAGCAGTAGTCTACCAGAAAGACCTGATGCCAAGCAGGCATCAGGTACTCAGAGGAACCGGTGAGTATTAAGAATATGGATTATTTTCTGTATTTTTTCCCCCTTCCATTTCTCTACCCTACTTAAGCTGCCAGTGCATAACTGAACAATGCTGTCTAGCCATTCACATTGGATAAGTAGACAAATCTTATTATGCACATTTAACTTGTTGTGGTTTGTGATTAAGCCAGAAAGCACTTGTCTTCCCCCCTCCCATCCCTCAAGAATGTTTGTTATCAAATGAGATTTAAAATTCAATCTGTGTAAAGCAATTCACATAGCCTAGGAGATTATCCTGGGAAATGTCATTTGATGCTGGAGCCCTTTAGGCGTCATAACAGCAGGAGTACTAGCATATTAAAAGGCTTTTCCCAACTATTAGTAACAGCATACCTAGATCAAGCAAAATTAAAACAATGGTCTGAACAGAAAGAAAACAACAAAAAAACCCCAAACAATAAAAAACATCAGACACAAGTAGCTGTGCTACAAAGTGTTATTAATCCAAGAATGTTACATACCTCCTGTGGTAAAATAACATTCTTGGTATTTTCTGAGGAGTGTTTTCTCAAAGCAATGTTGAAGTCAAGTAACACTTGTAAACAGATACTGTTGGCAGCATATATTTTTGTTTTGAGTTATAGTTTTATTTCTGCTAATATCTTCTGCTTCTGTGCTCCAAAAGATTAATGCTGAATGGTTTATAAATAGATTTTGGACTGGAGTACAAATGCTATTAGGAAAGAGGGTTTATTTTACTCTCTACAGGAGAGAGTTCTGGTGTTCTGCAGCAAGTTCTCCAGACAGAATCATAGATTTGTTGAAATTGGGAAAGACCTTTAAGGTCATTGAGTCTAACCACTAACCCAACACTGCCAAGAAGCACAGAGCCAAGAGATTCAAGATGGTAAATCTGTCAAAACAACAACCCTCGGTCCTGTGTTGTGTATCTGCACACTCTGCTTGATAAACAACCAAAGTAACTGGCTCATTGTAACTTTATCCTCTGGGTTTTAATTTACTGTCAGATTTGGAATGGAGTAAACAAGGGTTGTAATTCCTATGCAGCCCAAAATGATGAGTCTATTGAAATATTAAAAAGAAAAAGAAGCTTAAAAAAAAACAAACATGTTTCCCATTGAACTGAAGCTTCTTCCTCATCTTGCTTATAAAATAATCTTGAAAAAAGTAACATTATCAAGAAAAGTTTATAGAACCTTAAGAAGACCTTGCCTTTTAAGAGGTACAAAGTAAGAATTTCTCTGGATCTAACAGAATGTAACACAGGAATTCCTGGAGAGCATCCTGAAACATACATAAGAGGTGAAACAGTATCTGCTCATGTAAGAGAAAGAACAGATTAACAGAAGGGTAGTGGTTGGAAGGGACCTCTGAAGATTACTGAGACCAATCCTGCCAAGGCAGGGCCACCTAGTGAAGGTCACACAGGAACATATCCAGCTAAGTTTTGAATGTCTCTAAAGATGGAGATTCCACCTCTTCTCTGGGCAGCCTGCTCCAGTGTTCTACCACTCTCAAAGTGAAGAAGTTCCTCCTCATGTTTAGATGGAGCTTCTCATGTTCTGATTTGTGCCATTGCTCTTTGTCCTTTTATTGGGCACTATTTGCCCCACCTTCTACATCCTCCTGACACCCACCCTTTAAGTATTGATGAGCAGTGTTGAGATTTCCCCCCACCAAGTCTGCCCTTTTCCAGACTAAAGAGCCCCTGTTCTTCCCATGAGATGTTCCCTCAGCACGTTTGTAGTTCTGCTATCCTGGGCTGGTCAAATACCCTGAGCTAGTCTAGCACAGACAGTTAAACTGGTTATTAAACTGGGAGGTGGAGAATTTCAAAGACTGTGGGTTGGGGGCTTTCTCATTTCAACCAGAAAGCCATCAAATCTGGTTTGTTCCAGGAGACAGCATAGTGGCCACACCTAAGAATCACTTCAATTCTATATTTAGGCTTTCACAATGTGTTTAACAGAGGAGCTGATGAAAGTACATAGTTTGTCAACATCTGAGTAGAGAGCATAGAGAAATTCCAATGTCATCATAGAGACATTGTCTTTCACCATGTACTTTTCATGATTTCTGCTCTTCCACTCCTTGAGGAAAGTATCCACAAAAATCAAATCCCAGTCTGAGACTTTTCATCACTAGTGTGCACTTGCACAGAGGCAGACAGAAGTTACTTATGGTGTACATTTCACTGTCTACTATATTTTATATAAGGAGACCTCAAACATCTGTTGTAATATATAAAAATCCTCTAACTGCATGTTGTTCTAGCTTCTTTTATCTTCCCTTCTGTCCTAGAGGATTACATCTATATAGTTAACAGAAATTGCATTTTGCAACAAGGAAGAGCTGCATGGCTACCAACTTCGTGATAACTCAGCTGTGGTTCATTTTATATGGTTCCAGATTTTTTTTCTTTACACTTGAATATCTCATGTTTGCCAAAGAAGTTAAAAATTATGGCAGAAAGGGTAAAGAGGAGAACTTGATCTCTAGCTCTCCACGAAAGAGAAGCTCTAAGAGGATTATCCATCAAATTGTAAAACTAAAGGATGCTGTCAATAGCAAAATTCATATAGGCGAGTAAAGGATGTCTCCTTCTGTGCATATTCTTCAAAATCAGAAAGTTTGGGAAATCTTGTCAAAATTCTTATTCTTTCATCTAGAAAGCAAAACAGATTTGTTTGGGGTTTCTTAGTTTTGTTACTAAATAGATGAAATCTACTTATACACAAAATTTCATAGAATTATAGAATGGTTTAGATTGAAAGGGACCACAGAGATCACCTACTCCAACCTTCCCACCACGGGCAGGGACAGCTCTCAACTAAATGTGGTTGCTCAAGACCTCATCCAACCTGGCCTTGAATACTCCCGGGAAAGGACACCCACAATCACTCTGGGCAACCTATTTCAGAGTCTCACCACCCTCACATTGAAGAACTTCTTCCTAAGATCCAGTCAAAAACTACTCTACCTCAGCTTAAAACTATTCCCTGTGTCCTTTTGCTAAACACCCTTGTTGAAAGTCTCTCTCCAGCTTTCCTGTAGGCTCCCTTTAGGTACTGGAAAGCAGCTATAAGGTCTCCTGAGAGTTTTCTCTAGGCTGAACAACCTCAGTTCCCTCACCCTATCCTCATAACAGAAGTGTTCTAGCCCTTGGATCATCTTTGTGGCCCTCCTCTGAACTCCATGCAACAGCTCCTCTGTGGGGACACCAGAAGTAGATGAGTATTTGAGGTGCGGATCTCACACAAGCAGAGTAAAGGGGCAGAATCCTCTCTTTTGCCCTGCTGGCCACATTGATGCATCTGAGATTACAGTTTGCTTTCTGGGCTGCATGACTGCACTGCCAGCTCATGATGAGATTTTCATCAATCAGTACACCCAAGTCTCTTTCTTCAGAGCTACTCTCAACTCACTTTGCACCCATCCTGGATTTGTGTCTGGGATTGGCCAGATAAAACTAGATGCAGGACCTTGCACTTGGACTTGTTGAATGTCATGAAGTTGTCAGTGGCCCACTTCTCAAGCCTGTCCACCTCTCTGGGTGGCATCACTTCCCTCCATAGTATCAATCAGATTGCACAGCTTGGCATCATCTGCAGACTTGCTGAGGGTGTCTCAATCCCACTGTCCATGTCACCAAGAAAGATGTTAAACAGCACTGGTCCCAGTACCAATGACCTAAGGAACTCCACTTGTCACAAGTCTTAACCAGAACTTCAAGCCATTGATCACAAGTAGTGCAGGCATCTAGCCAGTTCCTTGTATATCAAGCCATTCATCCATCAGCTCCCTGTCTCTCCATCTAAGAGACAAAGATGTCAGGTGAGACTGTGTCAGATGCCTTGCACAAGTCCAGGTAGATGACATCAGTTGCTCTTCACATATCTACTGGAGCTGCAACTCTGTCATAGAAGGCTACCACATTCATCAGGCATGATCTGCTCTTTATGAAGCCATGTTGGTTGTCACAAATTACCTCATTATTTTCCATGTGTCTTAGCAGAGTTGCCAGGGGGACCTGTTCCTTTCCATTATCTTACCTAGCACAGAGGTGAGGCTGATTGATCTGTAGTTACCCTTTTTAAAAATAAGGGTTTCATTTCCCTTCTCTAGTCTGTGGAAACTTCATCAGACTGCCACAACTTCTCAAATATGATGGCTAGTGGTCTAGCAACCTCATCTGCCAGTTCCTTCAGGACTCATGGGTGTGTCTCTTCTGGTCCTATTTTTCTAGAACTGAGCTGAATTGCAATTAAATAGTTGTATAGATAGAAAAATCAGGACCCTTGTCAACTAAGCAAGTTTCTCCAAAAACAAAATTCAGGTTTTATTGTTCTAACACGTTCAGATTGCCTTACTCTGAATACTATACTCTGAATACTATAGCTCCACTTGTGCATTTTTCTTTGGGACATTGTTGTTAAAAAACAATTACAAAATGAAATGGAGGTATTGAAACACATTTCTTCATGTTTCTGTAGAACATAAAATGCTAATTAAGATATAACTAAAGCACTGCTTTGCTGTTCTGATGAAATGAACCATCCATAGAATTAATTAGGACACTTGACACATCTTTCCTCCATCAGAGAAAGATTATTTGACCCAAACACTTTTTACCTGTCAATTAAAGCAATTTCCTACACTTAAATTATCCTGCTATTAAAGTGGATTTACAGTATTTTCCTTCAATATGATTACACCAATTTTAATCTTCTCAGAGGAACACAATCATTTGCAAACATTAGAAAATGAAAAGGAAATTGAGCTATAACAAGGAGAAGGGAAGACAAAGTGAAAAGGTGCCACAATCCATATGACACATAGAGCTAAAGTAAAGATATCAAATCTGTAATCTTTTTAACTTCCCATCCTGGGAAGATGCCTGACTAATTTGTTTTGATCTTTATTTCCCTTCTTACCAAGTTTTTCACTTTCTTCTGTGTTCTAGGATTAATAATTTGTATTGCAAGAGAGATATTTAAGAAGGAAAAAGAGAGGGGCTTTTAGACTATTGCAAACAGCAAAGGACCCAGGACTACTTCCTAACTTTGGGGTCTTAACTACCTGTAAAACATGACTACACTCTGGCCAGGATATCTAGCTTCCACTGAGAAATTTGGACAAGCAAGCAAAGAGAGTAGGGTCCATGCTTCAGAAGGCCTCCAGTCAAGGTAATTAGGGCAGACAGGCAAAGAGTACTCCAGGAAATGTATCTGACCACAGCACAAACATAGCTACATAGCTTTACTTCAACAAAGATCAGAGTCCTTCCAAGACTCTTAGAAAGGCCTGAGGAAGACAATAAAATAGGGTCTTAAGAATCACTGGACACTGCCTAGTTTTTATTCTGTGAAAAGACCCAAGAAGGCAGAAAAGGAGGAATTTTCATATGTTGTTATCTCTGTTGTTTAAACAGAATTCTTTTCCAATAAAGCTGAAGCAAGTCAGTCTGGAGAGATAAAGAAAAAAAAAAAAAAAAAAGAAAAGTAAAACACCCACACACACAAACAAAACCAAACCACCCAAACAACCAACCTACCCCATTAAAAAATAAACAACAAATGACACATAACCAATCCAGCTAACTACTCCATTCAGCACGCCCCTTCTTAAAGGATACCACTTAATAATACTCCTACAAAGTTTTCCTGATGCCCTTCAGTCATCATCCATCCTTCTTTTGACTCAGTGTATCTTTCATTAATTAATTACATTAATTAAAAAGCGTTTTGAAAACCAGTGCTGAGCTCAATCAATTTGTGCTTTCAACTCAGGATTTCTTAACCACATCTACACTCAATGCAATCATTTTCTAGTACGTAGATTGTTGGGTTTTGTCATTTAAATGAGACACTGGCTGTAATCACAACACACATTTATAACAATTAGTAGATTGTAAGTGGTCAGGGACAGAAATTTTGAAAAGACCTCCCCTCTTGTATGTGAATTATAAAGAGGACTGATTCCTCCTTATTTTCTTCTTATTCTTCTCAAAATTAAAATGTACTATACAAGGTAGCTAGCAACAGCAGGACTAACTTGTTTTGAGTCTGTACTCTTCAAAAGTGTGCTGAAGTGAGGGAAAAAGTGATGAGTAAAGAAAAATAATTTACCCAAAAAGAAAACTCCTTACTGCTGCTTTTTGTTGCTGTTTGTTTTGGGTTTTAATTTTTTTTTGGGGGGGAGGGGGGATTTTTCTTTTCTTGTTTTTTTTTGTTGTTGTTGTTTGTGTGCTTTGAGGGTTTATCAGGTCATTTTGACCCAGAACTTTTGCTGATATTTCTACAACTTTTTTTTTTTTTAATTCCCCTCTACCAATTGTCTTAATTTATAGATTTATCAAGTACCCATTGCTTCAGTAAGTTTGTGCCAACAAACAATTCAGTTCACTATACTGTCATGATTTCTTCTCTCTTTTGGCATTTTATTTCACTCTTCACTGAAAAAGCTACCTTGGAAAGGGGCTGCAGCTTCACAGAGAAGCCTTTTAGAACTTCTGAGTTCAGACTTTCCCCAGATCAACATTGACAGAAAAGGCTCTTCCATTTAAAAAGCTTCCATGACACTGGAAGAGATCCCATTAAGAATGCCAAATCAAGCTGTCCAAGTGACAGACCCACCAGAGATGGCCAGGACTAAATTAATTGCCCTTTCACCACAGATAAGACCCTTCAAGCTCAGTGTAGAAGTCTATTAAGTAAGCTTGTCCTATTGCTACTAGGCACAGGCCTATTGTAAAACTAAGAGAAATACAGTAGTTTTTACTTCACCAAGTGCTGGTGGCAGTAGTAGGACTCATCATTATGCAATAGTTTGTTCTGCATACAGAGAGGATATTAGACTGCCTCTTCAGATTCCCTTGACTCCTGCTCAGCTGTCTGCTTGGTACATAATGGTTGAAAAGAAACTGTCAGTACTGGACTCAGATTAGCACATCCCCTGGTAACTTTTAAACCCATGAGCTCCACATGGTTTTGTAGGCAAGGATGGTATCCTAGCTCAGGGTAGGTGTCTGCTTAATTGACATTAACATCAGTTTCCTATAGTTACTGCTGTGGAAGGTCACTGTTTTAGAGTCCACGCTTTCTATTACAAGCCATGTAACCATTTCTGGCAGCTAAGCCAGTTAGAAAGAGGTGTGTCCTTCAGGTCTTTATAGAACTGGAGTTCTACAGTACAGTGATTTCTTCTGGTGGTGGTGGTTTTGGGGTTTGGTGTTTTGTTTGGTTTGGTTTTTTTTCCCGTGGTGCATTTTACCAGTACTGCCAAAAGCTGATAGGTGCTGTACTGGCCTTGGAACAGCAGGCTAGGAAAATCACAATTCTAAATAGCATAAACCTGAGGGTTTAAGGGGTACCTGGAACACGATGGTGATTCTACAGGGAGATAAAGACACAGGTTTCTATAAAGCACCATCAGTCTGCACTTCTGATAGGAAGCGTGAATTAGAGGATGTGAATCATGTTTCCACTGATACATGCCCAATGAACAATCAAAACATAAAACAGGAAGTGTGAGCCTGGTACTCTGAAGATCTGGTGTGCATTCTTACTCTCAACTACTTCACACTATGGCTACTACTTCAGTCTTTAAATATGTCACCTGAACTAAATAATCTCAATTAACTTTCCTCAGAAGTAAAGGAAACTCAGTGGCACCAAAGCTTTTGCTGCTGACATGTTGCTGTTGGTGCTGTGTAAGAACTACACAATACATTCCTTACTTGTGCTTAGTACAACAGCTGCAAGGAACAGATGAATAATTCTTTGTTATAGCAAAGGGATGTTTATAATATACGAACCAACTTTGTGGGCACTAAAGTCAGTCCCAAAAGGTATTTCTGGAAAACAGTATTTACTAACTCATTTTCCTATCTGTTGTCTCATCAATTCCAAATAGGCTGTAATATTTTTTCCCTGCTTTCTGACCAATGCCTCTCTTTCACTAACATTGTCACTGTTGTTTTCAGTGCTTTCAGTGAATCAGAAGCAAACATCTGTCCCCTACTGTTTGTTTAGTGGGTTGTTTTTTTTTTTTGGCATTCTGCAGTGCTCACATATCACTCACAGTTAACCAACTCATTATTGCGGCCTTATGCTGACAATTAGAGTACTGCAGAATTTGTAAGTGTGCTTGGTGTTGCTTATCTGAACCACAAGAGCTAAAGCACTGAGCAGGATCCCAGGAAGAGAAAGCAGCCTTGACATTTCTAGGCTGAATTTCTATACTTCCCATTGGGGATCTGAGGAATATTCTCTCTTGGGCTTGATTCTTTCATGGTTGCCTAATACAAATGGCTTTTCATCTTTCTCAGAAATGCCTAGTACCAGATCATAGAATCAACCAGGTTGGAAGAGACCTCCAAGATCATCCACTCCAACCTAGCACCCAGTCCTGGCCAATCAACTAGACCATGGCACTAAGTGCCTCATCGAGCCTTTTATTGAACACCTCCAGGGACAGCAACTTCACCACCTCCCTGGGCAGCCCATTCCAATGCCAATCACTCTCTCCATGAAGAACTTCCTCCTAACACCCAGCCTAGACCTCCCCCACCACAACTTGAGACTGTGTCCCCTTGTTCTGTTGCTGGTTGCCTGGCAGAAGAGACAAACCCCCACCTGGCTACACCCCCCCTTCAGATAGTTGTAGACAGCAATGACGTCTGCCCTGAGCCTCCTCTTCTCCAGGCTAAACACCCCCAGCTCCCTCAGCCTCTCCTCATAGGGTTTATGTTCCAGGCCTCTCACCAGCTTCGTTGCCCTTCTCTGGACACGTTCCAGCATCTCAACATCTCTTTTGAATTGAGGAGCCCAAAACCAGACACAGCACTCAAGGTGTGGCCTGAACAGTGTTGAGTACAGGGGAAGAATAACCTCCCTCGTCCTACTGGCCACACTGTTCCTGATTCAGGCCAGGATGCCATTGGCTCTCTTGGCTACCTGGGCACACTGCTGGCTCACATTCAGCCTACTATCTACCAGTACCAGCAGGTCCCATTCTTGCTGCCTGCTCTGCAGCCACTCTGTCCCCAGCCTGCAGCACTGCCTGGGGTTGTTGTGGCCAAAATGTAGAATACTTTCATGCTATGTTATCAAACCACACAGTTGATGTTTCATCCAAAAGAGTGTTTTCCATAATGTTTACCCTTCAGTTTTAAAAGGCACACACATACCAAAAAAAAAAAAAAAAAGGATAAAAAATGGCATCAGAGCCATGATGTTTCTCTTAGACTGTCTCATCATTGTTACACCTTGGCAGTTCCGGGAACAGTTTGACAGAAAACACAAACTCAGCAAGGAACCTGTGTGAAAAGGTAGCTTTTGTATGATCATGGAAATGGGAGTACATCAGTTCTCCTCAAGTCAGCAGAGACTTAATCACACTGACGTGGAAGGCAGGTAAGATACATCAGAGAAGTGACCAACTCATTACCACACATTATTTGTTTTTGACTCAGAGATGCCTTAATTTTTTTTTTTTTATAAAAAAGTATACCACAGGACTAAAATCAATAGATCAAACTTTCCCTTCCCAAAGTTTTTTTCCCTCCCCAGAAACTAATATATATTGCTTGTTTTATTTACTGTTGCACAGGAAGAATCAGTTCTATATGCGATTCTCCCATTCACTGTAAAGATAATCACTTAATACTTCACTATATGTAAGCTATCCAATTGTACAGAGAACAATTTTGCTAAGTCCTATTACTTCTACAATTTAATTACTTCTTTGTAAGCTAAGCAGATAGTCATATTTATTTTTTAAGAAGAAAGCAAGAACCAAACTTCATCTTCTGCCACCATTTGAACACAGCTAATCCAATCCCTTTCTAACATTTCCAATCTGTCAGAAATCAACACCAATTCCAGTTTCTTTCTTGGCATATGCTTGAACAAAGAAATGCCATTTTTGTTCCAGAACAGATAAAACTGCATTAGCTAACCCCCAGTTCAACCAGAGGAAAGTAGCATTTAGCCTTCTTCCACTATTTCAGAGCTCTTTATGCCTGACAGCAAAAATATTCCCTGTGTGTATTCTCTTGAGGCAGTGGTGACCCTTGCATGGTATGGATGCCTAGATGTCTCTAAGAGATCCAGTTTTTGCCCTTCAGCTACCTGTGTCACAGGCTGGTGTGCCCAGCCACATGCCTGGAGTACTATGTCTCAGACATCTTCTGCTACTCCCTCCATGCATATATCCTGCAGCTACCTAGATTTGATCCACCCACTGCACACACCAGCTGGAGAACAGAATAACTCCTTTTTCCCCACAGGCAAACTCATCAGAGACAAAGACCAATACAAAGACAATTTAAAATTAGAAGAAAGGATGCTCATTGTTCCAAAAGGATTTATACAACAGGCATAGCTAGTATCCACCTGTTTCAAGAAAAGAGGGTGTAAAAGTGACTTGCAGAACAACTTTTTATCTGATCCCACTTTTTATGACTTGATGTAGCTTATTACCCTCACTAGAAGACTTTTTTTAGTAATGCTGCTAACACAACGGACCATTTAGCTGTGTACTGCACACAGTCAGATGTACAACATGAGTCCTACTCTAAAAACTGTGATTTTGAAGAGCTACTGAACAAACAAGGCCCTCCTTCCTGTAAGTGGGCTTCTTAACAAATGTGGATCATTCTTCCTCTACACAAAAGGAGAGTGGAGCTTTAGGAACAGAATGGTGACTAGAGACAACTATCAGAATACTATCTAATCACACAAAATAGATGCAATTGGGGTTCATGAGACAATTTCTAAAAGTTTTTGAATGTCCCAAATACTTCTATCTGTTTCAAGTTAATCCTTAGTGATTAGTCCTATCCATAACCAGTTCTATAAACTGGAATTCACTTTGTATCACACACTCTCAATGCAAGCACACAGACTTCCATACAAATTGCTCAGCTCACAACTCAGTCAGCATTGTTTGGCTGCAAATGAGCATAAAAAGCATTTATCTGCAGTACAGGCACAGCAAAATGACCAAACTTCCAGTTAGCTAATGCACTAACAAGGCATGAAAGTGATGCAGACTGTAAAAGTCAAAAGGTATTACTGAGCCAGATGCAACAACTATGACTATATGGGTCCTATGAAACATTAAAACTCAGAAAATCCTACAGATCAAATTAAAAGATTTCTTGTAAAAACTCTGTGAAAGGCATTGAAAAATTGCACCAATCCTGTCTCTAAGCATTTTTATTAGAAGAGTTGTGTAAGTAGCATTAATGCTTTAGGTTTCATTAGGAAGCACACCACTTCAGTGATATTTCTCAATTTATACTGTGCCCCACTGCAACAGAGCCCTCAAATCTACACAACACCAGACACTCCCTACTGTATCCACTGGGCATTGAATATACATGAAAAGTCACTAAGTGGCTTCAAACCATGAAGTCTGATCACACTCTATTCCTTTTAAGTGATACATATGAAGTACTGTGATTCTTAATTTTTTTTTTTAAAGGAGAACAGAACAAACAAAAAACTCCACAAACACCCAAAGCAACCAAACAAAAAGAATAACCCACACACCAAAACATCCAAACAAACATAAAACCAAAACCACACAAAACCCCCACAATATTTATGTCCTAATATCCTACTGCTGCTTAGCAGGAGGCTATGCAGCTCAGTGTCTCCCTATTGTAAAGGTCCAGGTGCTTCTGCCTTTTTTTTTTATATACACAGGTGCTCAAGCAATTTACACATGCATCACTTAGATGCCATTTCCATTGTATAAACAGAATACATAAAGTCAAAGAATCAGAGAACTGACCAGGTTGGAAGAGACCTCCCAGATCATCCAGTCCAAGCTAGCACCCAGCCCTGGCCAATCAACTAGACCATGGCGCTAAGTGCCCCATCCAGTCTTCTTTTGGAACACCTGCAGAGACAGTGACTCCACCACCTCCCTGGGCAGCCCATTCCAATGGCAAATCACTCTCTGTGAAGAATTTCCTCCTAATATCCAGTCAATAAATCTTGCCACATAGAGCTAGATATTACCTTTGAAACAGCAAATAATTGCATGAGGCATCCCATACAGTTTTCAAAAGTGTTTAAAACTCCAAGGCAAATGTTTTGAAGCTGCAATATTTTTTTTTTAAATCATAGGAAAGAAAACAAGCAGGAAAAGAAAATGAGGAGAGAAAAAAACCAAACCACCACAATCCACCAAACACCCCTATGAGTACAATATACAAATGTTTTTCACTAGGCTCGGAGATTGTAGGGGAGTTTGGTTTTCACAAGTGAGTCTCCTAATGTCTAACACAAGCGTTGAGATGGCTTCTCTGTCCTCTAACAGAATAAAACTCTGCCTTTATTAGTTATGTAGAGCTTTGTTGCTCACAGTAGCAAGACCACTACTTTACCAAGATATCCAAACATTCTGTGGAAACTAAATGTCCCATTATGAAATGTTTCCTGGACATGACATTCCAGAAGAACGACTGGACAGAGCAACCTGAAGCATTGTTGTGCTAATGAGCTCGATTGTGTTTCAGGGGTGCTGCACTGACTGATGCCAGCTAGCCAAGGGGATCACTTAGGTAAATATTTGCAGTAACTTTTTGAAATGTCAGATTTGAAAGGCAGTCATGATAGTGAATCCTTATAGCCTCAGGTCCATCTTTTCTGAAGTCTTGTTTCAGCAACCACTATTGATATTCTGCCATATTCACAGCATGGTCATAACATTATCTGCAGCAGCCTGAAGTATTTTATAAACAGTTTTACTGCTCACTGGCATGGTTACCTCAGCTGATGCGCAAAAAGTTACAGTGCACAACTCAGTAACCACATATGTTAATATAATTCTCCAAATATTGCTTGTGCTTTAATGCCAAAGACAGTTGCTTAGTTCCATCACCTGTCATAACCATGTGCCATTTTCCATGGCAGTCCTCTGAAAAAAAAAAACAAACAAACAAACAAATTGTGGCTTTTAACAACAAAGAGCATTATCTCTTCCTGAAAAAAGTGGACCTGTGAATAAGCTTCTACTCTTTTTTCAGCCACTTGGAAATGGTGGAATAATATTCTGTCTGCAAATAGATCTGAATAATTTCCCTGATAGCCCATGCTTTAAGGATTTGTTTGCAGCTTGCTGCATAAAATGACAAAATGACACCAGGCAGAGTATTTAATGCATTCATTAGAATCTTCAGATTTTCTTCTTTCTTTTAAAAAGTGTGAAAACTTAACCTGTCACAAATATTTCTCAATAATTTTGAAGCACACACTGCTTTGCTGAGAGATGAAATATTTCTCAATAATTTTGAAGCACACACTGCTTTGCTGAGAGATGAAATATCCTGATTAACTCATGCTTGTCACTACTTACTGACTGTAAAATCTTTACTTAAGCATTTAGCAAGAAGTCTACTAAAAGGATTACAATGTACACAGTCAATATCAGACTAACTGAGATGGAAAAAAACAGCAAATGTAAACAGAATTAATAATTTTCTTCTCTTTTTCTCTTTCAGGAGAAGAAAGCTGTAAACTGAAAGAGAAGGGCAGCTCTCATTCGGTCTGATAGATTCACAGGAGCACAACTTTAACTGGAATTTTTACAGAACATCTAAAAGGTCTCTCTGTCACAGCTTGGAGAGATAAAACAGTTACCTAGATGAATATATGACAGCTAACAACCTGTGGACCATATAGCTGAATATATGAGTTCAAAGGGACATGAAACATGGATTTCAGGGTGTCCAGCAGCCCCTCTTGTTACTGAAAAGCACAAGTGAGTTTTGTGCCACAGGGAGGGTACAGGTGAGAGAGCGCAGCAGCAAGGAGACTCTGGGAGATGACAAGCTAGGAGAGCCTTGTCTCCAAATTGAAAAATGTGTGTCCAATAACAGTCATCCATCTTCTCAAGACAACAGCCAAGATCAGGAGTTCGGAGCCTGTGTAATTGCTTGATGACAGGGGCCTGGCTCAGCTGATGCAGACCACTCATGGAAGAGATCACCTAGTTTACACAGCAAACTAACATGGTTTTATTAAATAGGATGGTGAATCTGCCTCTAACATTTCATTTCCACCACCCCCTCGCCAAACCAAAAGTAAAACTCCACACATTTATCCTCATAACTTTGGAGAAAAATACCATTCCTTTCTGCAGAAGCTAAACCCAGTAAGGATTTATTTTTATTCAAGAAATCTGCTCTTGCAGATAAGATCTCTAGAGAAAAGTTAGATGAATACATCATTATCATCATTATCCAAAAGAAAACCTGCTTATGGAAATTAAATAATTCTATAGGAATCTTTATGACAGCAAATTTGCACTTCAACAGAAGCATCCTACTTTGATTTATTTGGGTAATCTGCATTTATTACAGTTTCTTGTATTTGCCGTTTAAATAAACCAATATTCTAGACACTTACACTTTCTTTATGATGAAGAGTTTTTAGGAGCCTTTGCCATAATTGTGCTTTCCTCCTGCTGTATCCAATATAAGCTTTACTCCAGCAGGTAAGAGTAGCTGAACACAGCCAGAAAACAGGGTTATATCGAAGAGTATATAACCAGGAACACATTAATTAAAATCCATCCACTTGTAATAGTCTTAAAATGTTAACTGTTGAATTCTAATTGTCAAGAAACTGAATTTCACAGCGTGAATACCAAGGAGATTGCTTTATAAACACTTATTACTTTAAAAATAGGTCAATAGCTTACCAGGGAGAGGAACCAGAACAGAAGTTAGGACAATATATTGTGAAACAGCTAAGGTAAAAAATGACAGGCTATGGGACAGACTAAGTGGAAAGCTGTTCGTGAAAGTGCAGCTGTCGGGCTCCAGATGCGAGTCAGAAAAATAACCAAGCATCCACAGGGCCTGCTATGCAAAGCTCCTGTCCCACCTGGTTCATCATGCCAAAAGATCACTGTAGTCTGTTGTATAGCATGTGTTTTTCAAGGCAGCAAATCCCAAGACTGAGAATTTGAACTAGCCCTGTCCCCTAACAGTTGACTTCAATCCAGGATTCCAACCAGTCAGACCCTTAACAGTGAATGACAGAGAGAAGAAGCACAAGTTAGTTCAGAAACACTAGGAAGACAGAGATGAAGTTTAACATATGAACAAAACATGTAGAAAGAAGGATTTTTCCTCCCTTTTTCCCTGCATTGTGGTCTTTAATTTGACACTAAAGATGAAAAGAATGGGATTGCAAGCATCAGAATTCACCATCAAAGATACTAATCTACCACATAATGTCCCAAAGTCCACCAGGATATCAAGCTTTCACTGATCCTAAGAAGATACAATCAAAGAGGAGACGGTGTCACCACTTCCGTCATGCTTTGCCAAACTTCAATCACTGTATGAAACTCACATCCCAGTTACCATTTCCCCCCATATCCTTCCTTTTAATTCAGTTTCCTTTCAGTCTTCTTTCAAAAGAATCTGTCAAGATTGTATTCTTCGTTATACTGTTGTAGATCTGTGACCAAAAGCATGGATACAGCAAATCTTTAAACACCTCAGATATTGGTATGAGTTTCCAGTGTCTTGAAGTTTCTGATAAAAGCAATGAATTGTGTCTATCTTTTTTTAGCAGTGAAGCTGAAAGCTAAAAGCAGAGCTTTTATACCCATTTGCACATCTCAGACATTCAAAAATGGCAGATTTGAGCGCAGACTCACTGTGACAGCTCAAAAAAAGCTACATACCCTAAAGCAGAGAAATACTAAGATAGAATGGAAAGAAGCATCCAGTTTTGTACTTGTGTACAGAGAAAGTCTTGCTGGACTGTTACATGCAATTCTAATTTGCAGCTTTTAATAAGATTTTTAAAATATGTTTAGAAAGGAACAAAAAAAAAATTACTTATGATTTGGACTTAATTCAAAATTTGCTTATCCTAGAGGTGTGGCTAAGGAAAAATTTAATCACAGTATGGAGACGTACAGGGAGAACAGAACTTGATGCCACAAAGCTTTTCAGTGGTAACTAATGCTTGAGCATAGATGAAACAATTGCATCTGAAGTAGGCATATTCAGATAAGAAATAAGTGATATATTTCTTATGTTAAGAGGCATTAATACTTTCACCCAGGGTTCTCCACCAATCATAATTGGATAGCTTTAAGCACAGTACCTCATCTAATTCAAGCAAAGGTGCTAGATTTAAAGCCAACACGTAGTGGAGTTCAGTGGCTCACATTGACACAAAAGGTTATACTAGATAGTCACAGTAGTTATTTATAGCCTTAATATCTACAAATCTGTGACTTATTTCTCACTTCAGTTCTAAGACAAGGTCATAAAAGTTACAGATTAAACCAAGTCTTTTACATTCAGTTGTATGGCCATATGTTCCTATGCTTTCCATGCCAAAAAAAGTAGTAATTTGATTAAAAATCTGCTTTCAAACTATACATACAGGCTAAATTACAGTGCTTGCTGTATGTGGTCTTTCCAATTAACACCACAGAACACAGTTCACACACACACAAAAATTTCATGATCTGAAAGCAGGTGTAAAGCTGAGAACATAACAAGTCTAGAAATACTACAGTATAATCCTAACCTGGAGACCTAAACGGTTTCATGCATCATCATCATCATCTGCCCATTTGGCATTCCTGAAGTACAAATGCAGGGATCAGCTATTTAACAAAAGAAATCTGGGAAAGACCATGATAAATAAGTATGGACTTCATTAAACTACTCCTATCACTTTTGAGTGTGCATACACTAACACAAATCCCATAAGCCTTTGTTCATTTTAATTTGCATGTTTTACATAGGTAAAAACTCATGAGCACTTCCAAATCCCAGATCGTTGTTTGGGAAGAGATTCTTTAGTCTGGGTGATCATCCATGGATGCTGCTATTATTGATTTGCTCTTTTCATACACTCATTTAAAACTGCTGATATTGGTTTCCCTCGAAGAATAAAAGATCCCAAGATAGCTAGATCTTTGGTTTGACTTTATTTTCTTCTATTCTTATACTTAAATATCTTAATGAGGCAATATATATGGGCACAGATATATCTTAGAGTTCTATTGCTCTATCCTAGTTTTTGCAAGGTTTCTGCAGCTATTTATGCAGATATTTTTTGTTGTTGCTGTTATATTTTACATAAGCCATTTTTCCATTTACATAGATAATATCATGGGGGTCATACCAAGATCTGATAAAACATATATGCATTTAGTAAACCTATGAGGAAGACACATATATCAAGACAGAAACAAAGAAAGATAAAATTAAAAACAAACAATGATGTTTTATAAAGGCCATTCTCATTAACCTGTGAATTAGTAATTTTTAGGGTTTGAAAATATTGAAGGTTGGGAAGGCTGAACTAAAGGAGTAGAAGTACTTGGAGCACAAAACCTAAACCATGCTTTAAATCTATACAACTAGACAAAGCTTTGAGGATGAATACAGATGAAGCCAGGAAGAGGGAATCTGTGAACACAGTCAGCATATTTCAAAGGCTACCCTGTGTTTTTACCAAGTCATCAGTATTGTGCATTATATCACCACCCTCATGATGTTCTCCTTCCTATTAGTACCTTTCAACTCAAAAAAATACACATTGTAAAACCTTATCCCTGTAAGGTAAGGCTTCTAAGCACAAGTCAAATCAGTTAAATGTAACAGTGATAATTCTTCTTGTGAGAGAGACTTTGTGACTCAAGTTCCTTTGGATTATAGTGATTCTGTGACACTTTATGTGACTAATTGCACTCACAAGGGACTACATTGATAGATGTAGAAAGAGTTTGAGTCCTACATAGTTTGGCAAGATTTCCAATCTGCATTGCTGTGTTAATTAGTGAAATGCTTGCCTTTAAGTCAGATAAGTTTGTAATACGTACATTTCAGAAATCAACAGAAATCTCCTGGAATTCTTTTGGAACAGTGAAAGAAAACAAAAGGATTTTTTCCCCCCCACAAACAGACAAAAATCTATTAGCATATCAAAAACTGTAACAAAGTGCTTTGCCTCCAAAGTTTGACTTCTATGGTGTGCTAGTTAGAAGCAAGCTGGAATGTTTTGGTAAAAGAACTTGATAACAGGCAGTGGAATGAAAACATGGTGTCTCCTTCTCTCACAGTTATGCTGAGAACTCTGGGAAGAAGAAAGACTTTTTTTCTCCATTTTGTCTTTCTCTTCTGCCTTTGCCTTCAGACCTGGTCACATCTCATTAACCTTGCTCCTACTAACCTTGCTCCCTAACCTCTTGGCCACACCTCTCTTCTTCCTGAGAACTGGGGTAAGGTAGAGAGGGCTGGGGGAGGTGCTGGGGTGGTTTGAAAGCCCCTCCTGGGGACTCAGGTTTCTAGGAGGGGAGTTGTGCTTTTGTATTGTTTATCCTTTGTATATTTCTGTATATAATTGTATATAACTGTATATATTGTAAATAGCTGCTTGTAAATTCTGCTAGCTGTAAATAAATTGCTTCATCTATATTCCCAGAGGCCATCTGAGTTAGCTGGGGCAAATACAAAGTGTGGGGGGGCGGGTAAGAGCCCAAACCATCACATATGGCTTTAACCTATCCAAAGCACAAAGTATCACAGTATCACAGTATCATCAGGGTTGGAAGAGACTTCACAGATCATCAAGTCCAACCCTTTACCACAGAGCTCAAGGCTAGACCATGGCACCAAGTGCCATGTCCAATCTTGCCTTGAACAGCCCCAGGGACAGCGACTCCACCATCTCCCCGGGCAGCCCATTCCAGTGTCCAATGACTCTCTCAGTGAAGAACTTTCTCCTCACCTCAAGCCTAAATCTCCTCTGGTGCAGCCTGAGGCTGTGTCCTCTCGTTCTGGTGCTGGCCACCTGAGAGAAGAGAGCAACCTCCCCCTGGCCACAACCACCCCTCAGGTAGTTATAGACAGCAATAAGGTCAGCCCTGAGCCTCCTCTTCTCCAGGCTAAACAATCCCAGCTCCCTCAGCCTCTCCTCGTAGGGCTGTGCTCGAGGCCTCTCACCAGCCTCGCCGCCCTTCTCTGGACACGCTCAAGCATCTCAATGTCCCTTCTAAAGTAGTATCGTATTTGAGCTGAAGCTGGTTCATCTCGGGTTGACTTTTCCATACACTGCTTTCTTCCCACAGAATATATATATAAAAAAAAAAAAATTAAAACAAACAAACAAACAAAAAATCTGCAGTAAATCTTTAAAAGTATTTCCCTTGGGGAGTGTGAGCAGTACACTTAGATAATGCTAGGAACTGTGTTGTTGAGAGCACCAATATCCTTACATTAAAAGGCGGCAAGTGAATTACATGTAAAAGAAACTTAGAGAAGGTTATCTGGTGAGCAATTTCATAAAAAAGAAAGTTTAGAAATCCTTCTACAGTGCTTCTAAAAGAACACAGGCACTCTCTTCTTGTCCAGGGATGCACTACAGTACCAGCTAGAGATCTACAATTCCTTATTCGAGTACAGCACTATACAGCTCAGTAACTGCCTCAAGAAAATCAAGTACAAATCCAGGCAGACATAGAGCCTGAAACCAAACTACATACTGCAGGGCATGAGAAGCTCTTAAAAAATTTAACTGTTCTCTTCTGAAACTACTGCTATCCCAAAAAGCCAACAACTAACTGAATATCATCACTACTAGCTTTAACGAAGCCACATTTTGTCTCTCTAATTAGCATCGATAAGCTCCAGTTAAACCTGTTCACGAAAATCTGAAAAGCATCTCTTCATCATCTCAATCTTGCAGTGGGGAAACACAATGATTTTTTGGAAAGGTTCACCTCTTCTCCAAATTTACAGATGAAAATAACTGAAGTCACAGCCTCTAAACAAGATTAATGGCTAAACAGTCAGTTGTAGACAGCAATGAGGTCCCCCCTGAGCCTCCTCTTCTCCAGGCTAAACAACCCCAACTCCCTCACCCTCTCCTCATAGGGTTTGTGTTCCAGGTTCCTCACCAGCTCTGTTGCCTTCTCTGCACACGTTCCAGCACCTCAACATCTCTCTTGAATTGAAGAGCCCAGAACTGGACACAGGACTCAAGGTATGTCCTGACCAGTGTTGAGTACAGGGGAAGAATAACCTCCCTTGTCCTACTGGCCACACTGTCCCTGATGCAGGCCAGGATGCCATTGGCTCTCTTGGCCACCTGGGCACACTGCTGGCTCATGTTCAGCTACTATCTATCAGTACTCCCAGGTCCCTTTCCTCCTGGCTGATTTCCAGCCACTCAGTCCCCAGCCTGTAGTGCTGCTTGGGATGGTTTGGGAGCCCAGGTGCCCTTAAGAAGTCCACAGAGACACAGTCCTCCAAAAAGACACAGAGTCCTGAGGGACAGACCTGGTCATCCAAGGATACTGCAATTCTATTCTGCTTCCCAGTATCACAGTTTCTAAAGCTGTGTCTTGCTGATCTCTCTCTCCTCCCTCCACTTGTCTCTGGGAAGAGCACACATCTGTACTTATCTCATGGTTTGTGTGGGGGAGATAGCTTCCAGCTGGCAGGGAATACTGAGATGTGTCATGCAGCCTGCTGAGGCCTCGTAGGCCTGAGGTGCAGAGGGAAGTTTTGGTCTAGTCTCAGGCTTGCTGCACTTGGGTGGGTTGGAGGATTCTAGACTGTTTTAGTCTGATAGACTTGGCCTAGTTTGTAAATGTATTCATTCTACCCAAATGCCTGCTGTACCTATGTGTTTGTAAATGGAGTCTCCCTTTAAACTTCCCATTGGTGTTCAGCATTTTCCTTTTCACTCTCCAAAAGGAGTAAATATCTTTTCTGTCCTCCTGTCCTGGGTAGCTTATGGCCTTAAACTGGGCCAGCCAGTGAAAAGCAATGGAAAAAGAAAATAGACATTTAAGTTGCAACTACCTGAAGGGAGGCTGTAGCCAGGTGGGGTTGGTCTCTTCTGCCAGACAACCAGCAATAGAACAAGGGGACACAGTCTCAAGTTGTGCCACAAGAGATCTAGGCTGGATTTTAGGAGGAAGTTCTTCACAGAGAGAGTGATTGGCATTGGAATGGGCTGCCCAGGGAGGTGGCAGAGTTGCTGTCCCTGGAGGTGTTAAACAACTGTATGGGGCACTTAGTGCCATGGTCTAGTTGATTGGGCAGGGCTGGGTGCTAGGTTGGACTGGATGATCTGGGAGGTCTCTTCCAGCCTGGTTGACTCTATGATGATTCTATGAGAGGGGCAACAGGCCAGATCAGTGCTTTCCTTTCTTTCTCTATTTTGTCTCCAGCCTTTCTTAACCGAGAAATAGAGGTCGAAAACTTCATTTTGGAACAGTTCTGGAGAACTTCTTCAATGCTATTTTGATCACATCCTACAGAAGGTTACATCTACTACACGTTTTGAACAGTTTTATGAACTGTTAGAGATGTCTTACCAGTTCCATGGCTGTTCAAGGTGGAAGTAATGCATGCATCACCCAGACACACATGTGAAATACCCAGATTGCCTCTCTGGATTAATAGTGAATACCTGAGGCTGTGAGAAGGGCAATGGGCTTCAGAACTGCCTAACTAGAAAACAGTGACCCTGATAAAGTTAACAGTAATTCTGTCTTATCCTGACTGATCCAATGTGTTGGAAATGGAGACAAAAAATCCTCACTGACTCAGTATAATCTGGCTGGGAAAAACAAGACTTTAGCATTTTACTCTTCCCTGCAATGGCTGCTGCTGCTGAGTTCCTCGTACTGAGAAATGTGATTCAATAACAATGCAAATGCTTTCCAAGTGGAAAGTAAAGCCAGTCCAAAATGGGATGGGTTCAAAAATCTGCCCACTACAAAGAAAAACATCATGCTTCTTTCACTACATTTTTGTCAGGAGGAGACAACTATGTCACAGCTACATCTGAAGCAAACAGGCAGAAACTACAGATTTCTCAGGAAGTGTATTCACATACAAGATTTATGAAGTTCTTTCTATTGAAAGAGACAAAGATTCAAGTCTTCCACTGCACAGATAATAACCCCTTCAACCATAAGCAAGAGGCCTCAGAAATAAAGACTAATCTTCTGTAAGCCAGACCAGCAACGGGCAGTGGCACAGGATAATTCTGGCAAACAGAACTGGGAGACAGGGGTGTCAGTCCCCAAGAGCAGGACTAGCATTTTCCTTTTTTGGCCTTTTCTTCAGAGGTTGATAGCATTTAACATTGTTTTTGTCAACTTGAAACTACTGCTGATATTAATCTGCTGCTTTGGAAAGAATACTCTGAGACCAGGCTTCTCTTTCACCACAAGTGGAGCCATACTTCGGTATTCCTTGTGGAGGCCTCTATCCTCCCCATGTAACTCTCCTGACAGGTTCAGAGACCTGCTAACACACCAGTTTATGTGCTGGCACAGTTACTAATTGTAGTGTAGCTCTAAAACCCGTAATTCTTTATTTCTGAGATCAGAATTCTGTTAGAGAGTTGAGACATGGCTTCACTGCTTTAATTTGAGCAGACTGTCACAAAAAGATACAAACGTCTGTAAACCAGCAGAATCCACAAAACTCAAATTCTAGAGGAGAATCAGCTTGTCCCAGGGAGATTCCTTGAGGCTGAATTGATTGCATTACTATTTTGATTGACAAAACAGGATTAGTAGATGGAGATCCTTAGCAGACTTAAAGGACGTGGCTTTTAGAGATCTAAAATTGTGTTGCATAACTTTAGCCTCAATTAATTCTTATCATGTTGGAGATGAGGTCTACCATACAGAGTAAAAGATCCTTCAGAAGTGCAAACAAAATACCGTATTAAATTACAAATGTATGAAGTTTGGAGGCATCACTCTTAGTTCTGTTTAATACTTCCAATAATGATCAGGAAGACAGTAAACAGCATAGTAATGAAATCTCCAGATTAGAGGGATTAGAACATGAGCAGAAACTACCAGCAAAATGCAATTTGGAAAGCTACAGGCTAAGACATCTGGAACAAAATAATCCAGAAAGCTGGCTTACACATTTTCTGTAGCAGAAAAAAATGGAACTTCATAATGTAATAAAGCTGCATACATATAGATAGTATGCATTCATAGTATGTATTCTCTATTCCTACAGTGTATCTGCACTGTATACCTACAGGAACCAGATACTAGCAGGGATTCTCAGACTACAGCTGATAGGAAAACATGGACATTTTCATAGAAAGTATTTGAAAATTTCTCAAAAAATATTTTGTTCTTTAAAGAAAATGTAGTATAAAATAGATTTTGCCTTTAAGATTGCAGGCAAGTCATGTAGCACAAACAGCTTTGTAATATAAATCAAACTTCATGCATAAGTTAATGCCAAAGGTCCTAGTTTGTGTCTGAACTCAGCTAAAATTTCCAGGCTCCAGCAGTGAAGTGGCATACTTATTAATGAATTAATTTCTAGAAGTCTAACTAGAAAGATAGCTATGGACCAGAATTTCAGAACAAAACAATGAAAACTATATAAGTCCCAAGAGAGCAGCACATTCGTGAGGACTACAGGATAATCAAAGAAAAAGGGACCCATTTTTGGCTGTATGAAGAGATTCTCAAAATCAATCTCATGACAGAAAAAAGACCTAGTTTAAAACCAGAACCAACCCAGGCTAATTAAGGTAAGAGAAACTTCACTGTAAGATATTCCCAACTACATAATACTATCCAAATGAAAGTGCAGCATTCTCAAGCACAAGTCAGACAACCCAGATGAATACGTACGATCAGATCACCCGCGCACTAGTACTTAGACTAACTCTTTTCATATGTATGTCCACTACCAAATTTCTTCGAAGACATTAACATACTCATTGACTAACATCTCTTTAATAAAGAAAAGAAGAAGAATAAAGCCATTTCCAGCGGCAGTGGCAAAAACAAACAGCACGATGTGTCCCTAACTAAGGCAGCGGCACTTACAGAATGCTTCGCCTCGGTTAGCAGATGAGCCTTAGCTAAGGCGAGGCGGCAGAGACAAGCAGAGGGCAGGGTCCACCAGAATCAAATCCAGTAATCTCACAAGTTAGTGCAGACACTAAAGCTATGACACAATGGCACAGTGATGAATACAGAGGCAAAGTAATTGAACTCCACAACCTAAACAATGGTATAGTAAAATCTCACAAACAAAATTTGGTCAAGTAGAGGAAAAATCTGAAACCAGAACTGCCACATAAGTCTGCTAGGATTTGCAGTTCAAAAGACCACCTGGCTTTTTGAAAACAATCCATTGGGGAAAGAAGAAAAAACTAAATCACATCAAGGTTGAAACAAAGCACTATTTAAACCCAGTTAATTGGCTCCTATCATCACCCAATTTGTTTACATCCAGCAGACCCTTTGAAGCAGCCTGCCTCTTCCCTTCTGGGTCAGCAAAGCTAAACTATGTCCCAATGTTGTAATAATGAAGCCAAACGAAATAGCTGTTATCCTTTTACTGCTCTGACTTCTAAAATTTTCTTATTTGCAATACATTGGCAACATTATTAGAAGAGCACCAATTACAGGAGCTTTTCAGCAAGTTTTCAGCATGCTGTAATTATTCTCTTCCTCTTCTAATTTATACTAAAAAGCAATTAAACAGCAAAGACCAAAGATCAGTCAAAAGACAACTAATGGAAACACTTGGTAAAAAAACATATTTTTAGGATATCTCAGGGTTAGATACATGCAAATATTTGAGGCCAGATCCAAAGACAGAATCTGAACCCACATCTCAGACTGATGTGACTGCTATACTAGTCAGCCCTGCCATTTAACTAAACACAGACTTTCACTAATAAAAAAAAGTAATAAAACTTTGGGGCCCAAAGTTCATTTATGCTCCATCATGCATAAGCTTGTCCTTCTTTCTGCACCTGACGACGTGGATGTACATGAAGTTGTATTTGCTGTGACTTAATGGATTTTGTCTCCTAGGCAAAAAAGAAAATGGCTAAAAAAAGTGTACTTTTCATGCATGTTTTCTGGCAAGTGAATCATAAAAACACCTGAGTCAGGAGCTCACAATCAATACTGAAGTACAACTTGACTCATGTACATTCCATTTTTAAAATACATTAAAGTAGTATAATTTGCACACTTTAAATTCATCTTATATCCTACTATAAATCACTTCCACATTCAAAAGTAAATTCAATGTACAACATTGTCCCAGTCCCTTCATAAGAATAGATATTTTCCCTTTCAGAATGAAAAAAGGTGAATGCCATATGGCTTCACACTTTCAACCAGGTGATTTATTTCCTCAAGAAAAATAGAGCAGATAAGAAAGGATGATCTATTGCAGTGTGCTCCAGCAATCTGTTACAGCAGTGCCCCAAGTAGCACTGACCTGTACTTGGTCACACCAGGTTTGTTATCACTGCCTTCAGAGATGAGCTACAATCTCCCCACAGAGCAGGCACTCTGACACATGCCATAGGAATGTACACCTGCTATTTCTGTCCATCTGCCAGGAGAGAGCAGGACCAACCAAGACCTCCTGCTGACATAAATCTGGCATTGTGACCCACGGAGAAAAGCTTTTGACCAGAGATACAGCAAGCATGAGAGGAACATTGGCTGCTGGCTTTCCAGCAGCTGAGAAAAACTTGGGGAAGATCCAAGAAGAATAATTTGAAAGTTGTCGCTGGGTAAAACAACAATAGCTCTACAAGAAGAGTTAAGAGAACCACTGAAGGGGAACTTCACATTTGAACATAAGGTACTTGCATACTTCCAAGAATGAACCTAAGCCGTGTGGGAGTTGTTGCTGTAAATCTGCTCCCTGTCCCATAAAAGATGAGGATACAGAGAAAAAAGCATTTACCCATTAGATCTTTATCTCTTGGCAAACAATATATATTGTTGTCTGAATTCAAGGAGACTAGACAGAAGAAACCATTCTCTTGCAATTCTCAGCAGTCCCTTCCACTGCAATGACAGACGGGGTTTTTCTCTCCTTTTGTTTTGCTGTATGAGAACTAGTAAGAAGACTGAATTGAATGGAGCTGGTAGGAGGAGAAGTTGTGGTAATGAGATGAGAAGGTGCATGTCTTATCTCCAGAAAGCTCAGTGCAAACAGCTTGATAACGGCTGTTCACCATAGCATTGATGTTCTGTCAAAATAAATAATACCTCTACCACAATAAGAAGTCAAAATCTTTTATGAATGAGACCTATCTGTAAGACCCTGCACAGAGGTCCCTATGTAGCTGTTCTCTGCACAAAGATTTATGAGCACAGGTTTGTGACTATTGATTTATCGTAGCCTTTTGATCCTAGGTTGTGATCTTGTTAGCTCTCAGAGAAGGATGGCAAGGCCTTACTGACTGGCTGGCTGGGTGTGGGGCTTCTAAACTATATCTCTATGCTTCAGGCAAGCGTGCTGGGAGGACACAATAGATGGATATGTCTTGAGCCCTAAGCTGAGTAACTAGATGGAAGATATTACCATGGAGTAGATGTTACACTTGCAAAGAGATATGAAAGTCATTGATACCTATAATCTTTCTGCATTTGTGAGAAAGAACTACCCCTCCTACTCAAATGTTAAAAGTTCTGCATCAAAAAATGTCCTTTTCAGTACAAGAAACCTTTCTTGTTTACTGCTCTATTCTGATGTGTTGCAGAAAAGCTGAACAGCTATTATGAATCAGGTTCATAAATCTCAGGCCATATTTGGCCAGAATTACTAGGCAGGGACATTACTCCAGGATTGCGTGAGGAAAGGGGAAAAGAAGTCTAAATTTACAGACTCAAAGATTGCATTGAGTTGGAAGGCACCCTTAAAGGTCATCTTGTCCAACCCTGCCATATCCAGCCGAGAGACCTCCCACTAGATCAGGCTGCTCAGGTGTCATGGAAAGGTAATTAATGAAATATTATATTTTCCCAAAATTAATATTGTTTATTAATTTTGATATTCAAAACTCTCTCACACACACAACTACTAATTTTATTAATAATAATCAATTTCTTGCATGGTTATGGAAAACAATATACAGAGGAATAACTAAATCTAGAAATAACCAGCAAAAAGATATAACAGTAATTGAACTGGAAGAGAAGGTTCCTTCGGTCAAGTGGTTAACTGTACCACTTGTCAGCTAGATGGACTCAAGAAGTGCCTTTCTCCTTATGGCAAAAGGCTACAGTGAATTACAAGTGGCTTTAATTACTCACAAAATATTATCTCCTGACTTGCAGAGATAGCTACAGATTCAGACAGTACCCAAATGCTTTCGGGAAATTCTGTTACTGTCTTGTCAGCCATTGAGGCTTCTGAGTCTTCCCAGGCTTCTGGGGAAAGGAAGCAGACTATGTCTGACCTGGCAGGATGTCTTATGATGTGCAGGCTTAGCACAATGTCACACTGGCTACACAGGCCAATCGCGTGGCGGCATTCAGAGCCTGTTCCTGGTAAACTTGAGGCAGTGGAGTTTCCAGGCAAACAGATCCCAAGTATCAGGGTTTGTTACTTTGTGGCAAAGATAGCTTATAGCTTAGCATAGCATGGCAAGATGCAATAAGGCAGTAAGGCAGTGTACTGCAAAGAACAGAGAGCAATAGCAGCAGGCGACAGAAGGCACAAATACAATGGCAGAGCATGTTGTGTTTACTTGCTAATTTCTTTTTATCAGTGTAGCCCAAGATTAACGGGCCTTTGGACACAGAATAGGCAATCAGAATGGCAGTTATCCAAGCTTGACCATATTAGGTGAAACCATAAGCTTGCTTTACCCAAAACTGGGAAAAACATAGGACTTGCACAAGGCAAGCACAAACTAAGCACATGTATCTTGCTTACCAAAGAATATAAATGAGTCTTGGCGGGCCAGAGTCTTTAGACTCAGTGGCTCCAGGTCCTTGGTCCTCTTTCCCCCTGTTGCTTCTCCCCAGAACAGGAGGAGAGAGAGACGAAAAACATTTCTGAGCAAGCCAGAACATGTATAAGCCTATTTTGGCCTGCTCAGGCCTACCACGACACCAGGGTCACATCAAGTCTGATCTTGAAAGTCTCCAGGGACAGAACCTCAGATACATCCCTGGGCAACCTGTTCCAATATTTCACCACTCTCACTGAAAACAGCTTCTGACTTATATCCAACCTAAACTTACCCTGCTCCAGTTTAAAACCATTGGCCCTTATCCTAATTTAAATTATAAATGCTTATTTTGCAACACTGCATTTAATTACTCATAACTGATGAATAGCTGTCTGATAAGGAATACCATTTTCACCCCTCCTATGCTGAATCATGAGATGACTACAAGTGATTCAGGCTGCGCCAGGGGAGAGTTAGGCTCGAGGTGAGGAGAAAGTTCTTCCCTGAGAGAGTCATTGGACACTGGAATGGGCTGCCCGGGGAGGTGGTGGAGTCGCCGTCCCTGGAGCTGTTCAAGGCAGGATTGGAAGTGGCGCTTGGTGCCATGGTCTAGCCTTGAGCTCTGTGGTAAAGGATTGGACTTGATGATCTGTGAGGTCTCTTCCAACCCTGATAATACTGTGATACTGTGTGATTCAGAGACATCTGTCCTGAGTCAATCAGCAGCAGCAAATGACACATGCTACCCATATCGCTGAAGTGCTTTCAGAGTTCCATCAAAATGTTTAGACCTCTTTCTGAAAAGAGACTTTAGCACTTTTTCAACATGAAACCAGTTCTGGGAAGTTATTTAAAATCAGTTCTACAATTTCAGCCTCTCACAAGGCACTTACCAGCTTTCCAGTAGAAGAGTGATTTGACCTTGAGTAGCACATATTTTATTTGTGAGACTAGAACTTTAGAAATATTTCTGTTTTGCCACAGGAAGGAAGCAGTCTGGCAGACATACAACCTTAGAGGCACCAGGTTTTGAACTACCTAGCAGAACAGCCAAAACCTGCCCAAGTTCAGCTCATTGAATTTTACCTACAGCCTTACAGATACTCAGATAGTAGTGGCTATCACAGTCTGTGCCACTTCGGTTCTCCCATTCATCATATATAAAACACAAGCTGCTTGCAGGATGATATATAGTTGGTCCTTTTTATACAGGAACATGTTTTCCTCAAATGTAAATCACAACAGAACTCTCATTTGAGAGACTTCCATGAATGTGCCCTGAAAATCCAGCCTATAGCCTCCAAAGTATTTGAAATGCATGAGGGCGTGTTGAGGGAAAAGGTGGTGTCTAGAGAAAACACATCATTTTTCTACATACTACAGCGGTTCAAGCTCTAAACATGATATGCATTATTTCCTGGGATTTAACACCTTCTCAACTCAGTTTCTTTTTAATTTTTATAGGTATCCTTTTGATCAGAATGGACACTCCTGAGCACTAGCAATGAAGTAGTTGTAATGAACCACAGCAAGAAAAAAAATCAGTGAGGTTATGTTTCAGCCTCTAGCGATTTCATCTGCTGCAACATTAAATCAAATGAAATTAACTTTCTATTTATTGAGAATTGCCTATCATTTATCTTCTGCCTGTAAGCCATTAGTAAAATACCAATTGATAAATACTCATTTTTTAGCTCTTTTTGAATTTTTTTTTCAAGAAGACTTTCTGTCTCTTGTTTTGGTTTTGGTTTTTCCATCTCTCGGTCCAACATCTCCCAGTCTTCCATAATTCCTGAAAAGAAATCTTCAACCACAAACAACACAATAGAAAGAAGAAAAAAAGAAAGCAACAACCAAAACAACAACAACAACAAAATCTTGATATCTGACTGATAAGGCCAATGTGTTCCATAGATTTACCATTGCCTGGGCAGAGCAAGATGGTAGAATTTCAGGGTGTCAACAACTTTATATCACTAAAATGGGTATAGAGGCCTGGAATAGCTAAAATTAAACCAACCCACAAACCCACCAAAAAAAATCAAAACAAAACAACAAAAAAATAAATGTTTATTGGTGAGACAGTTGCATGGAGATCTCTGGACTTCTCTATGTATCACTCTCAGAAAAACATGCCACATGTCATAAAGAATTGGCCTAAACTCTCCAGTGTAAGACAAGAATCAGGCATTTAAACCTGCTGAGCTAGGAAAGTGAACATCTTCTGAGTAAGTTGCTCCTCACATCTTTCTGCTCACCTTGTTAATTACCAGCTGAGAGATGAAGCAAGACAACTTCAGTGTGGGATGTACTCCAATTATTAGAGGTTGGGTTCCCCTGGGTTTCCTATTACCACTGGCTCTGCCTTTCTTGCTTTATTTTTTTTTTTTTTACGTAACTACCCTGTTTTGATTTATAGCTTTGCAGTAGCCATGCAGTAGTTAAAACTGAAATGGCACTTCCACTCTAAACCTCTACTTTATTCCTTTCATTTGAGTTCATTAATTCAGTTACCATAAAAGTATGCTTTCTGGCAGTTCCTGTCCTCCTCCTCCCCTCCACCTCAACAAAAAATATTTGTCATTCCCCAAGGACACTGCATGGCTGATCCTGTGCTCTCTATTTCATAGCCTGTAGATTTTTCTTAGATGACAGCTGCTGGAGGTAAAAGCCCACAAGGATACTGCTGTACTGTTTGCCTAGGAAAGAATTTGAATTTTCAGAGAACATAAAGGATCGTATATTTGCCCTGCATACATAGTAAAAGGAAAGAGGAGGAGCTTTGACCTCTGCCCTGACAGCACTTTACTTCTCTGCTTCTATTTTGAGGTTTCTTAGAGCCCCAAAGGACCTTTCTGCAAGTTTTACAAGAAATATACATCAAAATGCATGACAGTTACATTAGAAGTCACAGAGACAACAGTGTCAGGCTGCACTTACTGTGCAGGTTCCCAGAAAGCAGTAGGGTAGCTTTAGTCACAGCACTACTACCCTACAGAGAAAGCAAAATAAGCCTGTAAGTCTAAGACCTGTAAGTTCCTCAAATCTGTTCATCTATTTGATTAAAGACCATGGAAAGAGAGACAAAGCAGAGCAAACTTCACTTCTAACAAACCACCTGGTCCACCAAAAGTTTTGTGGGAGCAGTGAGCAAGGGCTACTGGAAACTCAGAGGATAACCACCCCACCTGAAGTTAGGGTGATGAGAATTTGTTGCCTTCATCAAACAGGCTTTGTTCTGCATTCAGTCCCATTTCTTCAACATACCAAACTCACATTTTCTTACTAACCTATATTTCCAAGAGTGAACTGAGGCTTGCTTTGATTCCAGTACTCAAAAAAAAAAATTATTCTACACATCTGTACTCTCACACACATGAAATACTGCAAAATCACCTACTCTAGGGAGAGAAAACAAACAGTTGCACTACTGTCTTTTACCATCCTCCTCCCTGTTAAAATAAAACTCAATGTTCAAAATTACCATATTTGTCATTATTCAGTTTTTAAAGTTCAAGCTCTTTAAATTCCTCCCCAATTTTTTGTTATTTTGATGGCATAGTAGGTGGGTGTCATGGCAAAAACAAGATGTGAAACGAGAACAGACAAAAATATTCACATGTTGAATTAAGAGATATTCATCCAGTGGTAATCTATGTACTAAACCAACTAGTAGTTAAATCATCTCTTCTCCTTTTCCCAAGTTGTACTTTACATTCAGTCTGTGTGACTTAAAACAAAATTGCTGCTTCTCCATGTTAGCTGCCTTTAAACAACAAGAAAAGCTTCCTCAAACTATTTACCTGCATTACACAGATTTTTAATTGTTCTCTGACACAGCTGTGTAATGGCCATTCCATGCAATAGGATATAAGATTAGATGGGCTACTGAGAAATTTGAGCAATTGCAAAGAAATAGAAATGTTATGGAGGCTTTTTGGTAGGGCTTGGCTCACACATGCTTTTCCAGAGTGTGGGGGGAAAAAACAGCATGTTCTATCTATTCTTTCTGCCTATTCCACCTATTTATTAGTCTACTTGATGTGGTGATGTTAGGTCATAGGCTGGGCTTCATGACCTCAAAGGTCTGTTCCGGCCTCAAGAATTCTGTGATTCTTTCATTTTAATTCATAAGCTTAGAATGTTGTTGTTAGACAAATGGCTTCTGCTAACAAAAATAAGACAGGAAAGAGGATTTTTGAATTTGCTGACTACCACATCAATTCAGTGAGTGGCATGCAGAATGGTCACACTATGTAAAAATCAATAAATAATTACAGCATAATGGAGATGCCTATTAATGACTTAAATTATAGATGATGTTTTGTGATGCTTAACTGGTGTCTTCAGGCCACCTCTTTTCTTGTTCTTGGGATATTGAAGGGCAAAAGCAGACATGAATGCAATGACAAAAATTTTGCCATGAGAGGTTTTGAGACCATCCTTTTTATCTATCACAGATGATGTAGCCTCTGACATCTCCAGATTGAAAGGAGATGCTGTTTTTCTTCAGTTTTAGCAGGGTGTGCAAGGCAATTTTAATCAACTTTGTGTCTTTTGGCAGTAAGAATGGAAACAGGATACTGATCTTCACATCTTCTTTGGTAAAGGAAATACTCTTTACACCTGACTAAAATTGATTTCCACCATAGAAAGGTCTGCAGTGTTGAAGAAATTTATTTTAGTGCATATTTCTAGAGTACTTTGTAAAAATAGCCTCCTCTTTCAAATAAGTTAAAGGAAAGTAATTTCTTTCCAGTATAGTCCAATGAAAGTTTCCAAGATGTCTAGCTTAGGTAACACACAAGAGAAGAAGCAGCTAGCCTCACTGCTGCCTGTTCTGATGTTAGCTGTGACATTGCAGTGACAGTTAAGAACATTTCTGCAGCAAGAATCTTCTGCAGTTCAAAGGTGTCTGTCTTTTTGTTTTGAAATGGTACAACAACCAGAAGCAAGAGACACTCTCAGTAATTCTTAAAATCTGCAGACAAGCTTCCTTAAAGAAAAAAAACGTTTACATCTCTTAGTGGAAATTCCCTAATTCCAGTGAGACTGAAGCAGCAAAAGACCACCAGAGAAAATGAAACACCTCTGAATGGATTCTGTGCTAAGGATAGTTTCACCAGGTAAGAATCAGTGTAAAACAGTTTAATTTGCTGAATACAATTGACATGCAATTTTCAAAGCCATTAATGTTTTTCCATGGAAGACTTTAGTTCCAGGATAATCTTCAGGTTCTCGTTCCCTTAAGTGTATGAACTATCTACATCTTCACTGGAGAGCAAGATACTAATTTACCTGTGCTGCAAGAGAGTGAGAAAGGGGTGAAAAGTAAGGAAATAATGTGTAAAATGAAGACACAAAGGGGGAAAGAGAGAATTCAATCTGTATTTGGTAATACAAAATACATAATAAATATTTTTGAGAGGAAGCAAGAGCCAACCTGACATCTGTGACACCTGGAGGTTCAAAGGTTCTTGTCCTCAGCTTGACATAAAAGGGAAACCCTCTATGAGTAAACATTAGGCATCGTGTACCTGCTCAGCAACATCAGGCACTTAACATTTTTAACGGGTTCTTCTACAGCAGAGATGGCATAGAAATTTCTCATGTATCATTTCAGTCCTGGGGCTGTGCTGTTCAGGATTTTTATTAGCCGTATGCTGCATTTATGGACAGGTTTCCTTAGCTGCAGATTTGACTTGTCCTGTTCATATTTACAAGCTACTTTTATTCCCACCTCTGCACTGCAGTTCACTGTTGCTAAATTACCAAGGTAACAAGATTCTTTAATATTCACAATTTATTTCCACCAGTTGTTAGTCTGTTTTTCATTCCTGCCACCAGCCTCTTTGCCTTCTCAGTAACACCTGCATTTCCACGTTCTCTCCTGTGCCAAATAATTTATTTTATAGATATCTGTCCTGGAAGGCCAATAGGCCTAAAATATGTCCTGGCTTGCCTCACCCTTCTGCTGATGGGGGAAGTAAGGGCTGGAGGAAAACAGAGGCTTGGGCCATTATGTTCCCTCCTAAAGTGATAAGCAGGTACCCACACATATTTATGTGTTTGTGTGTCTTGCCCAAATAAGGGTAAGCCAGCTCTGCTTTCACCTAATATGGTTAGTTTGGCAAATGTCATTCTGCAGCCAAAGGAGCCATTACACTCAGGCAAATAATATAAATGCAGTTAAGTTGCAAGCAGTGTACTCTGCTTTGCCAACGTGTTCTGCTCTGCCTCGTGCTTCAGACCAGCTTAGTCCTGATGTTTTGCGCTTGAACTATCTGGAAACTTAAGTGTCTCAAGTTTACCAGGAGAAGGCATTAAGTGCCTCATGACACGGTGAGAAGTGCCACTGACATCACACTCTCTGCACATCTGCAAGACATCCTGCCAGGTCTGGTGTTCAAAAGGGGAACCACGATCAGGTCAGAGATCATCTGCCTCTTTCCCAGCACTTTTGTAGAGCCTGGGAAGATCTAGAAGCCTCTCAACAGCTATCAAGACACTGTCAGAACTCCCCTAATTGTAGTTAGCCCCAGGAATATAGAAATAATACTTTGTGAATAAATATTCCTAAGCCTCTCTATAACTGAATTCTATTGTGTCTTCTGCCTTAGTAGATAGGAGCCTCTTAGTCTCTCTTGAGGGCGAGTGGCATATTGGCTGCAAGATTCTCTTTCCTAAATAGTTAATGTTTGTTATATTCTTGTTAGTCATTTCTTAAGTACCCTAGATTCCCTGATTATTTCCCTCTGTGTAATACTTTTCATGACAACGTCAAGAATCTATTATTATTAAAAATTATAATCTGTGGCAAGATTGCTAAACGTCAACATTAGTAAACTATATTGATTTTGGAATAGATGTCACCCATACTGTTACAATATCAAAAGAGAAAAAAAGGTGAGAAAAATGATACCATCCATCTAGCAGAAATCTCTGATGTTTTGTAGTATTAGTACAAGAATTCCAGACCCTTACCCTAGAGTGTTTTGGATTGGTTTGTGTGGGTTTTTTTCACAAACTAGGTAGCAATATCCACATAGCCTGATCACTGAAGTAACCAGACCCGAGTAAACATACTACAATAGCACATTCTTGTCCTCCAGTCTTCCAAAGAACAAGTCTCACAGGTGACCACAGCCAAACAAAATCCCTCCTTGCCCCAAGACCAACAAGGATGGAACACCACCAAACAAGGAGTATTGGCTCAAGACCAAGCTATCATCAAAACCCACATGTAGCTTCCATGTCAGTTGGCTCAACATTCTGGGGATTCACTGACTGTGGGAACCCTGCCACTTCATCAGATTTTACATAAGCAGTTTGCAAGAACCTTACCAGAAAAAAAAAATAAAAATAGATCCAAATCCTCTAGACTTAACATAGGGAAAAATATGTGCTTTGACTTTGGTAAAAAATCATGTTTAAAATAACTGGTTCCCTGTTAGGTATGCAGGACAAAAGGGCTTTGCCTGCCACCCTCTGGCTCAGTATATCCCTGCCTTGCTTTGGAGTGGAGCAAAGAAGGTAAGGGGGGGGGGGGGGGGGGTGTTCAGAGAAGCAACCTCAGACATTTGTAAGTAAACAATTCTGCTGGATTGGACAAAACTCTCAGCTTAGCACTGGGTTTGCTCATGTAATTGCAAGAGAAAGTCTGTATGATCCACTGATATGCCCTGCTATCAAAGCTCATGGAGGAGTTTTCCGTGAAAAATATAAATACATTTTAAAGTGTTAAAAAAAAAAAAAAGGACACTTCCTTCTCTGAAACCAGACACCTTTTTCTGATGCATTGATCATAGACTTTACACTCTTCCTGTGAAGCCCCTAGTCAAACACCACGAAATATCAAGAAAATTTAAAAAAATGTAGGGAGGGGGATGATGGTCTAAAGCTTTTCATTAAAGAAATAGTCAAAAATAAATCATTCTGGCCCTTTTCCTCCCTTGCCAATATAATTTCTAATGCTAATGTGCCCCTATTTCCTGACTGACTGCTTTAAGGATAAGAAAAACAAGGAATGTACACATTCAAGCTAATAGGATGCCTTTGTCAGTTCATTCAAACTGTGCATTTCTATTAAACAGCTAGGCCTTTTCCTTCATGCTGCTGGAATGCCTGATTTTACTCAGACTGCTACTGTCTATGCACACACAGACACACAAATAAGTGATAATACTCCTTCCTTTAAGAACTGTGACTACCCACTGGCTCACTGGGATTTGGTTCCACAGCAAAAGCAGCCATGAGACAATATTATAATGTATGCCAGGTCGCTATTCAAAATGCTTCAGATAATTTCCCCATCATTTTCACGCTCCTATGGAAGCATGCTGAAATCTTTCTCCTCCTACATAAGGCTGTAAAATAAGAAAAGATTACTGTAATCCTTCTATGTCACACAAACACTGTAATCTCCTTGCTATGTCAGAAGCAAATTTCTATCTGTAAACATCAAGGCTAACTTAAGAATAAGTTGCAGTAGCATTCATTGTATTGATAAATAGTTATGTAAGCTACCTACATATATACATATGTAAGCACAAAGCACTAATGGAAGATTGAAGTCATAGACTGTAATTCATTCTTTGGCTACTTGCATTTGTGTAGCACTCAGAAGTGCATTGCCTTTTAAACAAAATCAGGAATTATAGTCTGGTACACCACCGACTGATGTGCTAGAGTCTCCATGCTAGTCTTGACTTCAGAGGCATCTGAGCATCTGAATGCTTTCAGAGCCCCTTGTGAAGAAATGTAAAGGGTATGAACATATAAAAGCAAAGAGCTACACAAGGAAGTGGAGGAACTGGGGGCTGCCCATCCAACACTGGATGGATACTATTCTGTCTGAAATCAGAGACAAGAGCTCAGGTCAGCCCCCACTGCAGTCTTTGGCTTTTTTTCATGTGTCCCACTCCCCTTTTTTTTTAATCAAATTGATTTTGCCACATCTCAGAAGCCTTATTATTAGTTAAATTCATGCCTGAGGGGGCGGTCCATGTCAAGCTGCAACAAGAAGAGATTACCTGACACAGCCCTTCTCTTATGGTCTCAAATGGAAAGAAAAGTAAATAAACTTCCCTCACAAAGAAAGCAGATGACAGGACAATGGTAAGATTGTAGTCCAAGACTTTAAAAACTTATAAGAAACTGATTTTGCAAAACAAAGGGGCAGTCTCCATAAACAGGCTTCAGCATTAGACACAAAAATTTACAGAATGCTTTAGGTTGCAAGAGAACTCTCAATGACATCTAGTGCAATGTCTTCACAGTAAGCAGGAACATCTTCCACTATATTAGAGGATTAGAGATTGTTCAGAGATCCATCCAACCTCACCTTGAATGTTTCCAGTAGTGGAGCTTCTAGCACCTTTCTGGGTGACCTATGTCTGCGTTTCATCACCCTCATTGTGTAAAGAAGTCTTCCTTATATCTAATCTGAATCTCCTCACTTTTAGTTTAAAACCATCACTCCTTGTTCTGTCAAAGCAACCTCTTATAAAAAGCTTGTCCTGTATTTCTCATAGGCCTTCTTTAAGTAATGAATGGCCACAATAGCATTCCCTCTGCAGACCTCTTCTCCATACTGAACAACCACTGCTAGCTCTCTCAGCCTGTCCCTGTGTCAGAGGTGATCCAGCCCTCAAATCAGTTTTATGGCCATCCTCTGGACATGATCCAACAGGTATGTGTCCTTCTTACACTGAGGGCTATAGCATTGGACACAGTACTCCAGGTGACATCTCACCAGAATGAAAGAGAGCAGCAGAATCTCCTCCCTTAACCTGATGGGTCCTTTTCTTTTGACACAGCCCACAACGTAATTGGCCTTCTGGGCTGCAATTGTGCACTGTTGTGTATGTCCAACTTTTCATCCACCACTACCCTAAGTCCTTTTCCCACAGAGATATTCTCAATCACATTATCTCTTAGCCTGGACTGATACAAAGGATTGCCCTGATACAGATGTAGGACCTTGCACTTGGCCTTGTTGAACCTCATGTTTCATACAGGCCCACTTCTCAAGTTCTTCCAGGTCCCTCTGGATGACATCCCATCCCTCTGGCATGTCAACAATATTGCAGAAACATTGGGTATTTCGCCCAGGTACCTTCAACCTGCAGCACAATGCAGGGAAATATTAACCTCATTGAGCCAGAATACTAACATGAGACCAGAAAAATTTTTCTTTTCCTCCTGTTTTCTAGTTTGACATTGTTCCATTTTTTTGGTAGCATTATTAAAAATATCTGCTTGTACAAATCGCTGTGGTGGCACAAGGAAACTGGAAATTAGGGTGGAAGTGTTGTCAGAAGAAAACCTTGATGATTGTGTTGGATTTGAGGAGATACCTGCAACTTGACTGGGAAACATTTGTGTGGGAGAGTGCATTTGCAAACTACTCATGTTGTACTGAGGATTATTAAATGATGTAAATCTGCAGAGAGCCTTCACCCTTCTCTAGGCTTCCACTTTATCATGACTAATTTTGAAGGAATATTAATAATACATGTCACAGGACTACTCCTACTGAAAAAAATCACCAAGAGAAGTTTTGCAGCTTAGGTACACTTTCCACATCAGACTGAATTTGGAGCAGTGAGTCAAGGGAAGACACAGTATCAGGACAGTGGACAACTTTCAAAGCACAACAGAGGAAAAAAAGACTGTCTCCCAGTGAAAAACCAAGGCCTAGAAGTAATAAATGTAGGCTTAATAAATTTACACACAAGCTCCATGTGGTGGAGGGGCAGCAGCCCCAAACAGAGGTCTCTCTATGCCTCTACATGCCTGGACATGTTTTTCTGCCAGGGATCTATGGCAGTAAACAGGTTGTGTAACACACACACACCCAGTCCATGTACCCCTGGGGTCCGCCCAGGTAATCCCCTATTGGGAGGGTCCAGGCAAACATCTACTGCCTATTCAGATAAGGTTTGGCTTACTGCCGACCTGATTGGTCATTTTAGATGGCCAAATGAGCCACAAATCTCAGCTCAGAGTCTATAAAGAGGGGTGCAAAGGAGCACCATGTGTTCAGAAGTTCAGAGCATTCAGACTTAGAGGTCCAAGCTCAGCTGTCTGATCCACATAGCAGCACCCTGCTGCCCTGACTTGCTTGCATGGCCTAGACACAGGATCAGGCCTGACTTGCAAACATTACTGAGGCTCAGCCCTCTCGAATTGATCTCAAGGCACAGTTAAGCTGTCTGTGAACCCTTTGAGAAGCAGAGCACATGCACGCCTGCATTTCATACGTATAAGGGGAGCTGAGAGCCCCCTGCCTAAGCCTAGAGCAGCCGTACATACTGGCTTGCTATCCTGCATTTATCTATGGAGCTTAAGTCTCCCTGCAGCCCGGCATAGACCCTGCTTGCCAGCTGTCCTATAAGTCTGGAAAGATCCAGGCCCAGCAGACCCTCAGACTGTCTGCAAACCTGCAAACACAGCCTGCTAGCTGTGAGATGGTGTTAGAAGCTGCACGGACAGATCCTTCTCCTGCACCTGGAAATCCTGCCAGCTGATCATCCCTGGACACGCACAGCATCCAGAAGCAGCAGCACTGAGGCAGAGACCACTTCACTCCAGGAGAGAAGGTTAGAGAAATCCTCTTTACCCCAGAGACTGGGAACCCTTATCATTCTCCTGCAAGCCAGGACAGATTCCAGCCTCACCAAGACCCCAATACTGGGCACACGCTGTGACAGAATCCCGGGAGGGTGATTAACGATTAATACTTAAGAGCAACACATTTAAGCAAGCTTTAATTCCTTTGTACTATAAGTTACCTCTGTCTTAAGAGCAGACACAGTTTCAGCCCCTACTGGGCAAACAGTATAGCTGTTAAGAGGCATTAAGCCTAAGGGAATCTTTCTCTGTGTCTATAGTTGTTGATAATTTGATATTTCCATTTAATAATCAATCCCTGTAAATATATCCCAAGCTATTTTCATAATCTTGCAAATGAACCTGATTTCATAGTGGTTGGGGGTGGTACAAATTTGTAAATATTAATTTTAATAAATAATTTTATAAAAAATCAATACAGCCTCAAATTAATTTCTCACCTCCCCCTAACAGAGGAGGAATAAGAGAAACCCCTCCACGACACTCCATTTTCTGTCAATCTCTGCATTCTCAATGAGATCACCTTATTTTTTAAGAGATGTGAGAATTGTCTCTATAACACTTCACTTCCACAGTGGCCATCATCTTACACCCAAGGTGGAAAAAAATGCAAACATCCCCTTGTAACTGCAATGAGGGATAACCACTATCTTATAAGAGCTGCTGGAAGAGGCCATGACTGTCTGTACCAGCAAAGAACACAGCAGGTTAGATATTTTCATAGCACGTAGGATAATGAAGAGGACTAAAGCAGAGAAAATCCATTTGGATTCCAGCAAGTAATGTTACTTTCAGCAAATAACTATCTGGCTTGTGGAATTAAATTTGTTAGCAATACAAGCACAGAAGAGAGGGACCACATCTTCCCTGAAATAGGGCCACCACAGAGAAGAATTGCTAGCCATTGGACAATTTGTCATCTAGTGAAACACTCTTGAATGTCATGTAGTGTCAGTTAAGTGTAGAATGAGCTAGTGATGGGTCATGACCCAATATCATCAGTAGGTGCTTTGTTGCTAGCCTCAACAAGGTAAACACTTTCACCAATGAAATGATGACTATAGACAGACAGATTTTCATTGCAGAACTGAATGCATTAACATGTGGTTAGCAAACTGCACCCCACAAAACTACACCCCAGACACTGCACATGGAAGTCCAGAATCAAACTTTAAGGCAGCTTTACATAGAGGGTTGATGTTGCAGGCCGTGCTGCCTGCTATCTCTGCTTATGGCAGGACCACAGTAAACAAGCCCATAGACCAGTGTGGTGGTGGGCCAGCTGTGAGGGTCTCCAGAAGATTCAACGTGAATTATGCAGAAGCCAATATTATTTGTGTAACAGCCTGAATATATACACTCAGCCAGTAGAGCACATGCCTACACATTAGCATAATGAGTCAGGGACAACCCACCACATCTGCATACATACACGCCTTGTTATTCTCATTAGCAAAGTCCCCATTATCTATTCCTTCTGAGATAAGCTGGCCAGTTGCTTGTGAGAACCAAGGTCTCTTATTGTAAGAATCTGCCTGTTGTCACTTCTCTTCACTCCATTCTCACAGCTCTCCTGCACCTGCACCCCACAACTCTTCTGCATTCTGCATTCTCACAAGTTAACACTAAACTTTTCCACACAATTTCTTCCTTAAGTATGACCATATTCCACATAGAGACAAGACCTAGAAGCACTTCAGCTTTCTCCATTCTTACCAAAACCTGTACCCTAGATCCCAAAGAGAAATCTGACAGTAGGAACAGATAGAAGTTACAAGGTGTTTCAATTGGTTCCCCATGCTGCAACATATGCTGTCAATTAAACAGAACAAAACTAGATGACTCCTTGCTCACCAGAAAAAGCAGAATTTCATACATTTGGTCAGGCACCATCTCTGTGGTACTACTCATAGGAGAAAGGTATTGGAGATCCACTTTCTGCAGATGTTTCTGAAGGATAATTTCTGTAAATGTTTTACTGTAAGCCAAGGCTTTGGGTTCTTTAAGCAATCTTTACTTATATTTGTAAAAAAACTTCAGTTCACACACTTCACTTCCAAGGGAAAACGTGAAAGAATGCAAACAATAGATCAGGATGCTTATGGTTCAGCATCTCTCAGATGACAGGTTCAGCATGCAAATCTATAATTGGTGAACTAAAACAGAGAATGGAAAGCAGCAAGTTCATCTTCTGTCCTAGAGCTCTGTGATTATGGAAGGTTATCTTGGTTTTGCTGGTTTATTTTCAGGGATTTACTCTTTAATATAGCAATTTCATTGAAAAGTTCATCTTCAAATATTTAAAACAGAAAAGATATATTTTATGCAATTCATCACCCCTGGTCCCAGCTCAAGAGCAAACTTATTTGGAAAGACAGTGTTGCTCATTAGGTTTGAGACAACTAATTAAAAAATAAATAAATCATTCAGTATTCAAATATGCTTTTTAGGTAGCAAGGGTTTCAATCCTCTCCTCTAGTCTTATACAGTCATTTATTTCTGTGCTGGAGCACATGCTGCAGGGGATGCAGGACAAGGAAATATTAGACCTGGACTCTTTTTCTCTTGGAAAAGAGAATGGAATTAGATTGTGTGTGGAAGAAGAGATGCTTCTTGCATACTTGTCAATGCAACACTGTGGCAAACAGATCTTAACTAGCTAATTCCACTTCAGTAAAAACAAAAGGCCAATAGAAGTGTGGTTTTGTTTGTAAGATTTCACAGAACTGTCCCAACAAGCTGAGCAATTTCTCAGAACTTTCCTATTTGAGCCATAGCTCTTTGAGAAAAACAATTTTTAAAAGAAATCCTCTTGTAAGGTGAAAGCATTCTACCCAGTTCTTATCAAAGTGCTTTTTGTCTTCTCTTCCAGTAGGTCTGTCTAATGCATTTTACAGTGTTACGCCATACTGCTCAAACACGTTTAACATTGTTACTCCATACTGCTCAAACAAATCCCAGAGAAGTAAAAGGTGCTTTCATCTTTGTTTTTGTCATCCAAATAAGATTAATGAGCCTAGATGATTCCTTATTTTCTTACTCTTTCCTTCTCCCAGTTTAAGAACCATGCACAAGATGAAAGATATTTTCCTGGTAGGTAGATTTCAGCACCTCAACATACTACATTTAACTTAGAATTTTTTAACAAACTGTCTTTGTTATGACATATCATCCAAATAATTAATCTTCCCTAGCACAGCATCACCACATCTATTATTTATTACTTCTCCCTTCTGTAATTGTTAAGATACTGCTTCTACTACTGAACTAAAAGAACATGAACACAGAGCTGCAGCTGTGACATAAGAGCCACAGAAGTTAATAACAAAGCCTGTAGCCCCATGTACATTTTAGATGGTACAGCTTTGCTTTCCTCACTATTCACAGCACTTCATTTTTTTTCCCTTGCAGTGCACCAGTAGCCTCCTTTCTGTGAAATGATCCAGGAAAGGGTAGGTTTGAAAGAGAACTAGGTTTGTGAATAAGTCATTTGTAGTGGGAAGAGGGTCAGGTTCACCCTACCATGAGCATGAACAGAAGATTAACATGTTCCTCAAAGTACAAGGTGAGAAACAAGAGATTCTTAATGCCATCACATCATCCTCACTCTGCATTTCTCATTAGTAAGGGTCATAACAGCGTTCTTTTAGAGCAGTGTATCTTGTGCAGCCAACTTACAGTGCCGCTAAAGCAGAACAGTCAATAGCACTTTTGGTAGGATATGATCTCAAAAGTGGCCTCTGTTAAAGTCATCATTGGTTAAGCTACTTAAGTAAACAGCAGTATGTCTTTTCTTGCCCCAGATGAGCTCAGGTTTTACTGGTTTTGGGAACTGCATTGGCAACTGCATACTTTATTGACAATCTTGCTAAAAAATAAAATCCAACTAAAAACAACAACTCACTGAAATATACCATTTCTGTAAAAGTTCCCATGGGAAAAAAAAAACAACATGTTGCAGAAAAATTGATACAACACATAAGCAAAGATTCCAACAGCATCCAACTTGATTTGTTTCTGTTAACATAATGGAAAAAAGGTCACATTACCTAAGGTGGATCAGGATGTGACAGGTAGGAAGACTAAGTGGTAAGTTCTTAAAATCCCTGTTTGTTCTCATCATCTTCATCCAAATCAGAAAGGGAAAGTGTGTTAACAAAGCACCACACTCTATGGCTGTCTCATCTTGTAGGTAACAAGACTATTTGAAATGACACTTGCTTCTGTCACCTCACTTTCAGTTTCCAAAGAGCTATGGTTGTGGCAGTTATAGACTTGCACCAAGTATGACTCCAATAGGCTCTCTACTCTCCTGTTGGAGAACTATTACACTTGTGAGCCTTTTGATCATCTTCAATAGCTTAAGATAGGACTTCTGTCCCCAGCAATCACTACTAAGTCACAAGCAGAACTTGAGATTCTCTGAAGGATACAGAAGTTAGCCTAACAATGCAAGAGATAGATTGATTTCCCAAAGCTACAGTAATATCAAGGAGCATAAGCTCATTAACTGAAGAAATGATGTGTTTACTTTAAAAAGTGCTTCTCTGAAGTTTTCTGAGTGGGACATTTTCCCCTAGGACAACTAAGTCAGTGAGAGTCTGTGACATCTTGGCTTTGTTTTGGATGATCTGCTACTCAAAAAAACCTCACAGTGACATCTTTCAAGTACTTGGGAAACTCATTATGAGGGACAGGTTTGTGAAAATCGGGTTTACAAGAGGTCTAAGAGGAGAAATGATGGACCACACAACTTCCTACCCACTGCAATGCAGTAAGCTGACAGAAGCAACATGCTGTTGAGATTCTTACAGTATACACACTGTATTCAGTTGTAAGATTAACATTGTCTATTTTGCATCTACTCAATACAAGAAGGAACACATCAGAAGGGCACAGTCAAAACAACACAGAAAGCAGCAGTTAGGCAAAAGACATTTGTTGTATTTCAAATACCTTACTTCATGTCACATAGGGAAAAAACAAGAGCTTAAATATTTTGAAGACAAATTGCATGTGACAAGGCAAGGAGGGATTATTTCTATTCATTTTTGACTAATCAAAACATTTTTTCAGGAGAACTGAAAAACCTTATTTTGATTTTTACATCTTCAGTTTGTATCAATAGATCTGAAGACAAAACATTCAAATCACAGCCAGAAGAAAATAAAATGCCATTTGGGAAACACTGAAATAGAATGTTGCAGCATCAGATTGTTTTTTATTTCTTCTTAAGTACTATACCAGTGAATCAACATGATTTCACAAAGCATTTCGCTGTAGACAGAGCTGCACATGCTGAACACAATGTGGGTTTTGCATCAGAAACAATAAGTCAAAGGATGCCTGCCTCAACTTTTCTTTCTTTTTTTTTTTAAGAAACAAAACCAACAAACAAACAACACCCCAAAAAATCCAAAGGAAACACACAAACAATCAAGCAAGCAAAACAATTTTCTCCTGTTCCATCTGATAAATTTCTCTCACAAGGAATCAATGTTCTGCACAGAAGAGCTACAAGACTATTTAGCATATGATACAGGAAAAGAACAACTTTTCTGTTCAATATTATAATGAGAAGCTAGATATCTGTTGGCTTCTGTCCAGCTTAGAATACTTCATACAAATTAATCAGTGACTCCTTTAGTGACAATTTCATTACAAACTCCAAACTAATTCAAAGCTACATTTCATAGAATCAACCAGGTTGGAAGAGACCTCCAAGATCATCCAGTCCAACCTAGCACCCAGTCCTGGCCAATCAACTAGACCATGGCACTAAGTGCCTCAGCCAGGCTTTCTTTGAATACCTCCAGGGATGGCGACTCCACCACCACCACTGGGCAGCCCATTCCAATGCCAATCTCTCTATCAAGAACTTCCTGCTAACATCCAGCCCAGACCTCCCCTGGCACAACTTGAGACTGTGTCCCCTTGTTCTGTTGCTGGTTGCCTGGGAGAAGAGACCAACCCCCATCTGGCTACAACATTTCTACCCAGCCATCAGACTAGTTCTCTAGCAAGACTGTTTTATGCAAATGGAAATAACCCAGATACACAAACAATAGCTGAGAACTACCTTCTTTGTTGCACAGGTTGCAGCACATAATCATCTATCTTCCCACTGCTGAAAACACAGCAGTGATTATATAGCGTTCATTAAAGGCATTTGAATTACAGAAAGATGTTACACATCAAAGTAATCAAAGGCAGTTTAGGTAATGAAGTTGACACAATGGAACATTTCCCAAAGAAACATTTCATCTGCATATAATAGAGCTATTTTAAGTTAATTTTAACATTACATCACTGTAACAACACTTGTTGACATTTACAGCATCTCAGCGACAAGCTTTCTTGCATTGTAAAGAATTTGTGTTTTTATTTTCCCTATAAGCAATAAATATAACTTCATTCCATAAAGGAAAAGAAAAGCCAACAAAACACTAAACACACAGCTATTCTCACTGCTATATGCAAGATGAATTGGCTGTCTGAGAAAATATGCCATAGGACAGAAGCTTCAGAAGTTAATAAGAGAAGGCGTCTTGAAAGATAGCTCTAGATAGCTGCACACACAGGGAAGCTGTGAGTTCAGACAAATATCACCATCATCTGTCATTTGACAGAAATGCTTCCTTTGTTCCTTCTGAGTTACCTTGGAAATACGATTACACACCACATATATATATTTTTACTGCAGATGCAGATGCCAGAAAGCTAGAACTATTATGGGCTAGTAAATACGAAGGTGGGAAGGCATCCCAAATCAACGACCAGCTGTCTTAAACACAAGGAAGTAAGAATAAGCTTTGGACAGAGAGGGGGAATGCAGAAACCAGTCTCTGTGGATCATTGGCCCCTCCTCTTGTCACAGCCACCAGCTCCTGTCTCACTGCACAAGAAGGCCTGCCGAGCATCGATCACAGGACTGAGATCCTTCAGTTGTATTCAGAGAGCATAACACTATAGGGGAGCCAGGAGAAACCCATACTGGAAGTTGAGAAGAAAAAGAGTGTTCCCAGTAATCACAGAATGAACCAGGTTGAAAAAGACCTTCCAGATCAACTCCAACCTATTACCCAGCACCATCTAATCAACTAAACTATGGCACCAAGTGCCATATCCAGTCTTCTTTTAAACACCTCCAGGGACAGTGACTCCACCACCTCCCTGGGCAGCCCATTCTAGTAGGCAATCACACTTTCTGTGAAGACTAAACCTTGCCAGTGCAGCTTGAGACTCTGTCCTCTTGTTCTGTCACTGGTTGCCTGGGAGAAGATACCAATCCCCACAGGGCTACAGCCTCTCTTCAGATACAGTAGAGAGCAATAAGGTCTCCCCTGAGCCTCCTCTTCTCCAGGCTAAACAACCCCTCCTTCAGCTGCTCTTTATAGGGCTGGTGCTCCAGCCCCCTCATCAGCCTTGGTGCCCTTCTCTGGATATATTTGAGCATCTCAACGTCTTTCTTAAATTGAGAGGCCCAGAACTGGACACAGCACTAAAGGTGTGGCCTAACCATTGCTGAGTATAGGGGCAGAATGACTTCCCTGGTCCCGCTGGCCATGCTATTCCTGATACAGGCCAGGATGCCATTGGCGTTCTTGGTCGCCTGGGCACATTACTGGCTCATGTTCAGCCAACTGTTGACCAGTACTTCTAATGCCTTTCTGCCTGGCTGCTCTCCAGCCACTCAGTCCCCAAGCCTGTAGCACTGCACGGGGTTATTGTTTTTCCCCTATGGAGTTTTGTTCAAAACAGGAAAAGGGTAACATAGACACATGTAAGTGAAACAGCAGAAAGATACTGAGATAGTAAACCAGTCTTTCTTCTGCACAGTTTTCCTGGAACGCAGCCGTCATGCTTCTGTGCTGCTACTTAAAGAGTAACTGGGCCAATTATTCCTTGGGTAGAAATAGAACAGCTTCTGAATTGTTTTCATTTATACCAGTTGATGAAAAACCTTACCAAGGTGCATACACACAGAGTTCTCTCCTTCCCTCAGAAATTTCCTCTCCTAATGTTCATTAATTTATGTTTTATATGAAACCATCGTCTTAATCACAGCATTTATTGGGTGGTTTTAAGTTTGACATGAGCAAGCAGTGTGCACTTGCAGCCTGGAGGGCCAACCAAATCCTGGGCTGCACAAGGAGAAGTGTGGGCAGCAGGTCGAGGGAGCTGATTCTCCCTCTCTACTCTGCTGAGATCCCACCTGGAGTACTGCATCCAGTTCTGGAGCCCCTATTACAAGAGGGATGTGGATATGCTGGATCATGTCCAGAGAAGGGCCATGAGGATGATCAGAGAGCTGGAGCACCTTCCAGCATCTGAAGGGAACCTCCAAAAAAGCTGGGGAGGGACTTTTTAGGCTCTCAGGGAGTGACAGGACTAGGGGGAATGGAGCAAAGCTGGAGGTGGGGAGATTCAGACTGAATGTGAGTAGGAAGCTGGGGAGGGACTTTTTAGGCTCTCAGGGAGTGACAGGACTAGGGGGAATGGAGCAAAGCTGGAGGTGGGGAGATTCAGACTGAATGTGAGTAGGAAGCTGTTCAGCATGAGAGTGGTGAGAGCCTGGAATGGGTTGGCCAGGGAGGTGGTTGGGACCCCATGCCTGGAGGTGTTTAAGGCCAGGCTGGGTGAGGCTCTGGGCAACTTGATCTAGGGTAGGGTGTCCCTGTCCATGTCAGGGGGGTTGGAACTAGGTGATCTTTGTGGTCTCTTCCAACCCTGATTCAATGATTCTAAAATCTTTGTTCTAGGGAGTATGTGGAAAAATAACGTACTTCTTGCACCACAAAAGAAAACTGTGTCCTTGCTCTCATTCAAGCCTCTCAGTTGTGCTCTGTCTCAAGGCACTAGTCAGTTTAACAAGGCAGAAATCTTGAGTTATATGGAGAAATTTTAATCAAGATGTCTTTATGAATGTACATAGATGAAAATATGACCAGAAACAGGTCTCAAATAGGGTATGTGCTGGCAAAGTTAGGTAAGATCTGGTTTTACTCTGTTAAATCAGTAAATATTTATACCTACATCTCATAAAATTAATTTGCTAGTGAGGAAAAGCATTACTCTTGTGAAGTTGAGTATTTAGTTATCCAAAGTTTCCATGCTGAAGACAGATCCAATTTGTGAGGAATGCCCAGGTTCCCTAAACACAGCCAGAAGCCCCTGTGTTTGCAGATCACTTGACAAGCTGCCAAACATGGTAGTGATTTTCTAATGATTTATAATTCCTTCCAGGATGTATTTAGTTATTTAATTAGCATATCAAACGCTAACTATCAATTATCACGCTTAGAAAATGCTGTTGTAATTGATATCTAATCAACACACAATCACATGTTGTTTGATACCAATTAAAGGCCTAAACAGTTCTTTCATATTACTACCCTAATAAGATGGTAATTGTGTTCAGCATTTCAGTAATATCCAAGATAACACTTTGCAGCCCATATCTAGCTCCTTCACACTTCCAGAGGCTTGCATACTGCTGGACACCAGTACTCAATTGCTAGTAACAGCCTTAATATATCTAAGCAAACCACTTATGAAATGTTATAAACTACAAACTAGATTTTTTTTAAAGATGGTAATTTGCACATTAAAAGGAACTTGCATGTCATATACACACTGATTTGCCTCGACTGACAATTCCCTTCCCAAGTAAGAGAAGGGTCAGTAGTTTGTCTGTAAGTAGATGCAAAACCACTGTCATATTTCTGAAAAGGCAGAAGTATTTCAAATCTGCAGCACCTGTTTTCAATGTAAAAAATGAAGAAATAAATGGAAGAAATTTTGCTGTGAAAGGAGGAAAAAATATAAGATTAGGGTAGGAAACAGGAAAGATACCTTGCAAGTCCCAGCACTCCTGGTTCACATCAGTACTGTGGTATGAAGAAGGTGCAATCTGCACAAGTACTGTAAGGGAGTGCTCTCTCTCCTTTACTTTCAATTAAATCATGGAAAGGCTTAGTTTGGAAGGGACCTTAGAGATCATACCCACCACAGGCAGAGACACCTTTCAACTAGACTCAGTTGCTCAGGGCCTTCTCCAACCCTGAACATCCCTACAGAGGATGTATCCACAATCTCCCTGGGTAATCTATTCCAGAGTCCCAGTACCCTGATACTGAAGAACTTCTTCCTAAAATCCAATCTAAACCTACTCTCCCTCGGCTTCAAACCACTCTCCCTTGTCCTATTGCTAGACACCTTTATGAAAAGTCCCTCTCCAGCCTTCCTGTAAAACCTCTTCAGGTATTGCAAGGCAGCTCCCCTTGGAGTCTTCTCTGTGCTGAATAACCCCAGCTGCTTCAGCCTGTCATCATAACAGAGGTGTTCCAGCCCTTGTACCATCTGTGTGGCCCTACTCTTGGCTCATTCCAATAGCTTTACCTGTAGATATATTCACTGTCCTTTGGAAGCATCTCGCTCTTCCCTCTGACTTTTAAGCATGTACTATGTCACATCTACTTCAAAATTAAATTAAAATGAAGCTACTGAATGTGATTTTTTTTTTTCCTCTTTTGACAAATCCCAATAATTCCTTCCTCACCACACAGCTCTACAGTCTTGAATACGAGATGAAGAAAAGTGATAAGCATGTAAGTCAAACACTTCAGGTCCAAGTCACACAGAACTCACAATAGCCAGCTCTCTGCTTTATCAATTACCTGGCTGATGTTCAGCAACGATTAGTATTGGAATAGCAGCAAAGCTAATTATGGATCACAGAAAAGATCTTTTCTGCAGAGTGTGATAGTACATCAGGACAGATGCCAAGTATTGATTTAATTTAATGGTGAGTCCAATCACACAATGTAAGAGCAAGTCTATGAGTATGTGCACTGAAAACATCTTAGATGCAACTGCTGATCCTTACCAAACAGGAAAACCTGCTTTGCAGTGTATGCTGCATCTTTTGAAAGGGCTTGTTCAGGTGACTGGAAGATGTTTTCTAGGAAGGGAAAGGTTTAGCAGCTCTCAACTTTGAAGAAGGCTTCCTGCAGCTTCAAGACATACTACCAAATACCAATGCAGAGTAACCTCTCCTACTTCACAGATGAAACGGTTTGAGAAATACACAATCAAAATAAGCCTTTATAGAGAAAAAGAAAAAAAAAAAAAAAAAAAAAAAGGAAGAAAACCAGAACAGCTTTAGGTTAAAAAATAAAATGACTAGTTATACTAGGAAAAAAAATGTGGTGGAGATGCATATTTACAGAATGCATTTTTACACCTTCTTGCAAGGCTGAGTAATCCTTTAGCAGCAATTTTGAAGAATTCTTCAAGCAAAAAATCCTGCTTTCTACAGGATGCATTCTTGGCTGCTTTAAAATGAAAAATAAAAGATAAAGAAATGTTGGTTGTTCATATCCTTTCCCATTTTGTTCACTTATAGTAGCTGCTTGATGAATTGCCATTTTAGTAGAATGCTACATTTCAAACCCTTGACTTTGTCCAACAAAACTATTAGTAGGTGATCAATGGACCATTTACTTGAAAGACAGGAGGAATGATTGATTTATTCTTTTCCCAGCTAGCCACCAATTTCCTCAAGCAATCATGAAATTACTGTAGCTGTTATATGAGTATCCACTATTTTTTCTCCAGGCTGGAGTCTTAATTGGGAAGGGAACTGTTAGAGTCTTTGGGAGGCTCCCAGGAAAGCAGTGAGCACCACAGGCTTTGGCCAGCTTGATAAATGACTCCACAAAGTCACTTTAAAAGGTGAACAGTTCCTTCACCAATCACAACTGACCTGAGGCCACTTAAAGCCTCAAATGGTGTTTTTAGAAACGATTTTTAAAAGGGAGAAGAAAAAAAAAAAAAAAAAGGTGTGTCGTGGAAGCAAACAAATGGACCAAGTGCAACTGATTTTTGGGCTTCATAAAACTCAGTACCACCTTTTAAAAGGGCCTGAAACACCTCTGATAGTTATGAAGAGATTTTGTCTAAAAAGTTATGCAAAAAAACATTTTCAATTGAATGCATTTTGACATATGGTTGCTACAGATGTGGTGAATTAATATGTTCACTTGCTAAAAACTTACATGTTGAAATTGGTTTAGTATAAAAGCTAGTGGAAAGTAAGTCCTAACCTGAAATTCCAGGAATAGTCCTAATTCAAAGCTGCTTTCCAGGAAAAGTTTTAATTTCCAGCCATAATGCTGTGATTGCCTCTTAAAGGCTTGGCTCTGCTATAGAAATCCTTGATGAGTTCAAACAATTCAGATGCAGCAGTAACATTTTATCAACTATAATTCCTTCATCTATAACCTAACCTTCCTAACTCCTAGGGTACTCCATTGGAAAAGGAGATGCTGATTCTGTTCGCTACTCTGAGGGATTGCAAAGACACATTTCACACAAGCTTGTGTCAATCCCAGGATATGCACATGGTAGAAGAGTGAAGTTGGAGCATCTGGGCAGATTCCCTTCCTGTTGAACGCATTCCAGAAAAGAATTTAGTAATCTATAAGAGAGAAGACTCAGGACATGCAGAAAAAATGACTTGGAGCACTCAGCTAGAAAAGAAGTTGAACCATTTTCAGTATTATCAGCAAAATCAGCTAAAGTAACACTGCAGCTGAGCACCAGACCCTTGGAATGGGACAAAACGTTAATGACATCCTTCCACATGGTTAGTGGTAGGTTCTTAATTCTCAGCAAGGTTGTTCGTGCTCATCTCTGTTGGCCCACAGAAGCATGTATTGAGGCACACAGTTGTCCCTAGACCATGTTCCAGGAGCCACAGATATCACAGGAACTCAACTCTCCTCTGACCACCAAGTGCTTAAAGCCCAGACCTGCAGGTCCTACAGTTTCTAGACACCCAAGTCATTTGCTGGTTCTGGTCCTCAGAGACATATTTTAGATCACTGAGTATACCTTAGAAGAACATGACTTTAACTACTGACCTGAATTATATTTGAACCAGTGACTTCAGGTGAAAGGCTCACACATTTTACTGTCAGTCTAGAGTCACCCAGACCCTAAGGCAGAGCATTTCTCAAATGAGGACTGAAAGATTTTGCTGGAGGCCAAAATCTAAGTACTTGAAAACTATCTATGCGTATTTCCTTATTAATCAAATTAATTAATTTCTGTCTTCCCTATTTAAACCTGCTGCGTGATTTGTCTGCAGCAAGAGAAGAGCAGTTCAAAATTAATTTGCTAGATTAAAACAAAAGATAAGCATGTTATAACAAGTGCAGGGGGTGGTGGTGTTTTGTTTGTTTCAGCAGCTTTGCAGGGTTAAAAGGAAATGTCTAGGTTATGAAAACATCACTTTATTTTTAGAAGCAGGTAGTCATAGATTCAAATCTTACCAGCTACTGCATCTATAATCAGGATAACTGAGCTCTTGTCATTCCCTTTGTTTACTAAATGTAGTGGTGAAGTGCTTCATGTGGCCTTGAAGATAGCTTAAGCATGATTATGAAACACATAGATTTAGCATTAAATGTTTCATAAACACAGCAGTTACTTATCCTATAGTAAAAATATACAGAGATTGCTTTATTCTTTTTTTTACCAAATGGGACTGATGATTGTTGAGCCCACTGGAGGAAAAACCTCTCAAGTTGTGCCAGAGGAGGCAACAGCCATCTTTGCAGGACAGTATGTGTATGTTCATCATAAGTGAACCAGGTTGCCATTTGAAAGAGCTTGACTGCTTTTACAATAGCAGTTTCTGCATTTATGGAAGGAGAAGGAGGTCACAGACTGGAATGGTCTTTCCAGACAGGAATAGACACAATGCAGCAGAACTCTCCATCCTTGTCACTGCAGCACTCTGGCCAACATTTCATTATGCTTAAGTATGACAAGTGACACTGTACAGCTGCCACTCTCCAGAATCTTCACAAGACCACAAAATATCTCAACATGCTCTCCCAGTAGGTAAAATTGGAAAAATTGGACCAGAATGAGATAGCTTGTAGGAACAGTAGCTTGCATCCTACTAGGCAGTCCTTGCCACACATGGGGTTTGGTAGAGGTCACAGGTATTGATTATTCCAGTTACAATGAAGCCTCTTATTTTTGGTGCCTGAAGTTACCTACTGCAGCAGGTAACAGGTTCAGTACTGTAGCTATGTGCCCTATCATTTTAAAAAAAACAACAAACAGAGGTAAGAGAAAACAAGTACTTTCATTTACTCCAGAACAAGAAGGCACAGGGTACTGATCTGAGGCAGCAGGCAGCACTCCACTCATGCAGGGGTGCAACACTCAGGGCAGCCTCATCATTGTACACAGCCAGGGAGCATCTCAGGCCCTGTCCACCTGTGTAGCTTCTCCCCAGGAAGCTCTAACGCTCTGCAGTTTGGAGCCTGGGAACAAGGCAAATGAACTCACACCGTGCAGTGAGACTACCCCTGTCAGTCACTGCTTTTTAGTAATTTTGAATGCAATGGCCAATTTCAGTTAAATCTGACAACATGAGAGAAGTCACAGAGGTTAAATACTTTACAAATTTCATAGAGCTATGGCTGGCAAAGGAGGTAATTCCTCCTAAAAGGTTGCAATGTGAGCCCAGCTCACAATGGGCAGATCCTGGAGTCCATTACTCATACTTCGAACAAAAAAGCTTTAGCTGTTACTAGAAAATTCGAACCAACACTCCACATGGAAATCTGATTTTAGTAACTCTGCTGTTTTATCAGCTATGTCTGCTGCACACTGATTAACCCTTTCACATTGCAGACAAAAACTCTTCCTTGAGATTCAATATTTTTTCTGTATATTATTGAAGTATGGAGGAGAGAAAAAAAAAGTGTCACATTGAGAGGGAAATAAGTTCAGTTTTAACAGGGCTTGAGTTGTAGTCACCTATTACTTTTATATTGCCATTAACAGTTTTGGGATCAAAGAGGGAGCAGAAGGAAGGCTCCTTATTCTACCTTTGTTTACATTTAGGGAAAATAGACAAGCTTGTAGTTGCTAGGTGAAAAACTTCCTTGATTTTTATCAGTCTTGAGGGAGTCTGACCACAGCTGATTGTATTTCTTCTATCACTGACTAGAAAGCTTGCTGAGAGGTGGCAAAAAGAGCACAGCCCATCAGACAGAAGAGTAAGCACCTGATTAGGCTGGGCTTAGTTTTATTTGGTTGTTTTAATGTTGTCTTTTTCTAGCAAGGAGTAACAAAAGTTGTGTCCTGACCAGCAGCTATGCACATTATGGTACTGTGCTTGTAAACATGAGATTTACAGCAAGGAAAATAGCTTCCTTTATTGCCATGTACATGAGTAATATAACAGTCATAAAGTCAGTCTACATCCTGTGTCAGCACACTGGCATATGACATTTAAAGGTTTCCAATAGAAACCATTATCAGGTATTATTTCCTTCTCAGAAATGCATTGTGATACACTGACTCTTCTTTCTATTATTAAATCTATTTTTTTAAAAATACGGTTCTTACAACCTTTTTAGGGCAAAAACTAAAGTAAATTCTATATTTCCCTCACAAAGGCCCTGCCCGGTCTTTGGAAAACTATATTGCAAATATTCACACACTAAAAAGTGTAATAAAAGAGACACATATACAGCGATGAGAAATAGCCTATCAAAACTAAATAAGGAAGCTTTGATTATATCCAGTGTTCAAAACCTAGCATTCCAGCTTCAGTGTATATTCCTTTTCCTTCTCCATGAACTCCTCTGCCAGACTGGCCACATAGATTTTTCATATTTTTATCGTTTCTTTTTAGATGAATAAACCAGTAGGCTCTTTGTCTCAATACTCTGCCCACCCCCCCCCCCCCCCCCAAAAAAAAAAAAGTCACCCTTAATGTTAAATTATTTTAGTACCCTGTTCATTATTCTTTCTCTCATCTCCACACAGTATCCAAGAGAACAAAAAGATCCAGATCAACACTTCCAATTTCAGCTTGCTCGCAAACAAAAGTTATTTGCCAAACTTGTACCTTTAATGATCCATCACACCACAGTCTGAAAACACAACACTGCTAATGAAATCTTCTAGCCCTTACAGAATTGTTAAGGGTTAGTGGTTTCTTCAAATGTCTGGTAACATCACTTTTGAAGTCTCACTGTTAGAGTCTCAACCTTTTTTTCATGCAATATTGCTTGTTGTGTATAAAACATTTCTTAGCATAAATGTATTTCTTCTTGGATTGATTTTCAGCACTAAGTTTTCACTTTCATGATCTGTTTTTCTGTCTTGCATATTAACAGAAGTACTTGTTCTATAAGTGCCTATACATGTCCTGAACTACATTTGCCCAGCTATTCTATTATCTCTGTAGTGACTCTTAAAGTAATAACGAGATGAAAACATTTGCAATACAGTGGCCTTATTTTACACATTGATGAAACACCATCTCTCAGAAAAACACATCAGTAATAGCAACACTACCGTGTCTGTGATGATCTTCATGCAAAGATACAGGACTTTATGGGAGTGGAAAATAGAGGCAGGGTGAAAATCTGCAAAGGATTGATGTAGAATTTTGTACAGGTTTCAACACACCGAAGTTCTCAAAATGCCTGTGCCCATTTGAAACCATCATGGTCTGACAAGCACCCACCAAAACAAACTTGCCACTGTCTTTGCCACTTTTGCCCCGCAATGCATTTCAATCCATTAGACCAAATACAGTGCAGCTGTTGCACCTGCATTCCTGCTGTTCATGCTGAGAAAGTGATGATGATAGGGCATTTTTTTGGTCCTACCTCACACTGGTACATTTAGGTTAGTTTGTATGGAGGAAGTTTCAACACTGTAGGAGCCATTTTCTGTCAAGCCACAAAACAAAATTTCTGGGGTGAAGAATTTCTTGCAGTAAGCTGAATAACCAAGACAAAAAATCAGACCAGTGTGTTTTGATGAATGGTAAAAGAGACACAACCTAAACAGCATTAGATGTCTTTCAAACAACCTATATTTTCCAAAACAAAAGTTTGCCTTTTCACCCTGTGTTCTTAGAACCCACAGTACTACTGATCACCTTTCTGGTTTGACAAGGAATCGCCAACTGTGCCATTTGTTAGTGATGCAAGCTGAAACATCTGTCCCATTTTTCCAACAACCATATCTTATTCCTTACCTAGAACGTCTCCACTTAAACTTAATGTAAAACTCTGTAGCCATGAGAGAAGTAGAACATTGAAAGCATCTTGTGGCTAACTTCGATTTCTTAAACAGCTCTGAGGTATTCTTGATATGCATCTGATTGGGCTTGCCTTCTGATGCATGACAGATCAAACAGCAAAACTGTGGTATGAGCATGACACTGGCCTCAGCGGTACTGAAAATGACTGTTTATGATCCTAAACAGCTTGAGTTACAGAAGAGTTTCCAAGGGTGTAAAGCTCAGAGAAGTATTAATGCTGACACCTGATGTTATTTTAAGAACTCTGATCCCTTCTCTGCACCCAAACTGAAGCCATTATTCGCTTTCCTATTTTCAGTACATTATGACTTCCCTCTGTCACAGAAGCTGCTGTTTCCTGATGTTTAGTATTGTTTCTGTGCTTCATAGCAGTTCATTGTGACTAACTTCCTCAGCAGCATCTGAGGAAGCCTATAAAGATATGTTAGATAAGACAAACAATAAGAGGACCTGCTTGAAGCAGTTCAGCATCAAAAGCTGCTGCACTCAGCATCTGGGCCCCAGCTTACCTCCGCCGATCCCTGAGTAGTGCCCTGCCACCTCATACACGCCCCAGGGAGTGGCGTCTCAGCTCCTGCTGCCACAGCTCCTGTTACAGCCTCCCTGGACCATGCAGATAAGGACAGCCCTGGCTCCAGCCTGTGGCCATCACCTGCTCCCTGCTTCTACACTGCTCAAAGTGATCCTGACAGAGACTTGGCACGCTGCTTTCACCCGTGTCACAAGCCACACAAGCTTCTCCCAAAGCCTACAAGGAGAGCAGTTACCCCGGCCACAGCCATGCCAGGCACAGGCCTGTCCTGTGCCCTGTGGCCCTCACCACCACACGCGTGATCAACTCCAGCAGCAGAAACCTCCTTTTGTGCAGTTTGCTGCTGGCCAGCCCGGGCCCCTGGTGGCACTGCTGACAGAGAGCCAAAACACCCTTCTACACACTGCCCTGCCCCGGCCCAGCTTGCCCTGCTTACCTGCAGCCTGCTCCCACCACTGCGCAGTCTCCTCAGCAAGGCGAGCGGCTGGCCAGGACCGGCTGAAACCGCACGGAACTGGTTGAGTGAGCCCCCGGGCTGCCACAGAGGCACAGCCTGCACCTGCTGAGCCGTGAGGCCGCAGCACACTGCCCAGCACCTGTTTTGCGTGGAGCCCACACACACACAGGGGCGAGGAGAGGGCCACAGCCACAGCTGGTGAAAGCACTTGACTCAGGTTGCTGTACCCAAGCGGGACACAGTTAATAGACACTGCAAAACACATAAACTGCTTTTGTTTCCAGGTGATTTGGTCCCACAAGGCGCTCAGCTTCCCATGGAGGTGCCTTTCCCTCTTCCCCAGCAGGAAATGCCAAGTCAAACAGAAGATGTTTCAGTTCATTTCTGAGGGTCCCAGAACAGCAGTGCTGTTTGGAGAGCTCAGTGCCAGCAAGTATGCACACTTGAATGCTGATTCTACAAATCAAATAGACACAGACAGTGCTAAACAATCTCCAAACACCACACAATTCATAGGTTCATGGCATGGAATGGGTTGGAAAGGACCTTAAAAAATCATCTAGTACCAAGCTCCCTGCCCTGGGCAGGAACACCTCTGTGCTAGTTTGAGCCTAGCTGGGATATTTTGGTGAGAGGAATTAGATTACAGTCTGTGAAAAGGAAACAATGGTGATGTTTACTTCACTCATAGGCTTGCCAAGATATATGAGAACAAGAACACAAACATAGGTAAGGGAATTGCTCTCTGGCTTTTGGGCTGCATGCACTTCTCTAACCTGCCTGATCCTTCTGCTCCCTAATCCCCCTGGCTGATTCTCCAAACTCCCCTTGAACATAAGGCAAAGTCTGGGGTAAGGCAGAGGGGTGGGAGAAGGTGGAAGGGTGGCTGGGAGCCCCTCCTGGGGACTCAGATTTCTGGGAGGGCTGCTGTGTTTCTGTATTACTTTTTAACTTGTCTATTTCTGTCTACAGCTGTATATTTTGTAAGTATCTGCTTGTATATTGTGCTAAGCTGTAAGTATAAAGCTTCATTCAGTTTCCAGATTGGCTGAGTCTAGTCTGGGTGATTTTCATGAGTGTGGGAGGGCAGGTAACACCCAAACCATCCCCCAGAGCAGGTTGCTCAAGGCCTCATCCAACATGGCCTGATTAAAATAACCTTGAGTCCCCTTTTATTAGGACATTTTTGACTAAAGAGAGGACTAGAGAGCTATATTTGATCTAATTTCAGGGCTTCAGCACAGTCCAGATTTCCTGGTTCTCTCATTCTCTCTTAACAACGTAAAAAGCCTGTGTATAACCTGATCATCCAAATCAGCATTGCAGCAGGTATCTGGTAATACTCCATCACAAAACCATACAATTTAAGCTATGATAAACCCAAACCTTTCAAAAAAGGAAAATGAATATAAGCTGCCACATCATGAGTCTATTTAAATGCAGATTTCAGGTAGCTGCTATTCTTAAATATCATTCTACTTGTAAAGTAGACTCTTGGAAACAAATGCTTTGTCTTCACTGCTTCCAAGCTCATTTTTCATTCTTGATAACTCTGAGCTCAAATCACAAGCTTTGTATTTTTTTTGTTAAGAATAGTACAGGTGAAAAGTGCCACTGTATAAATTACACAGAAAATAGTGTGCACCAAGCACTTGAGGCAAGGAAGCAGAGAACAGGCAATAAATGCTATGCATTGCTTTTTAAGATAAAGAACTGCTTGACTTATTTTAAAATAACTATAAGATCCTGAGTGTGGCAGCTAGGCTTCAACATCTTGGGCTTCTACCTAGAAATATTGTAACTCAAGTCTTTAAGAGAGTCCGTTTGCCCTTCCACAGACACAAGTGTCCAAGGTCAATGAAACAAGAAGTATGCTCAGTTGTGTGCCAGTCCATCAAGATAGCAACACAGATTCTGGAAGGTACTGGTAGATAGTAGCTGAATATGAGCCAGCAATGTGCCCAGGTACCCAAGAGAGCCAATGACATCCTGGCCTGGATCAGGAACAGTGTGGCCAGGGGAGGTTATTCTTCCCCTGTACTCAACACCGGTCAGGCCACACCTTGAGTACTGTGTCCAATTCTGGGCTCCTCAATTTAAGAGAGAGGTTGAGGTACTGAAATGTGTTCAGAGAAGGGCAACAAATCTGGAGAGGGGTCTGGAACACAGCCCTGTGAGGAGAGGCCAAGGGAGCTGGGAGTGTTTAGCCTGGAGAAGAGGCGGCAGCTAAAGGTGACCTCATTGCTGTCTACAACTTCCTGAAGGGAGGCTGTAGCCAGGTGGGGGTTGGTCTCTTCTCCCAGGCAACCAGCAACAGAACAAGGGGACTCAGTCTCAAGTTGTGCCAGGGGAGGTCTATGCTGGATATTAGCAGGAAGTTCTTGACAGAGAGAGTGATTTGCCATTGGAATGGGCTGCCCAGGGAGGTGGTAGTGTTGCTGTCTCTGGAGGCATTCAAAAAAAGCCTGGATGAGGCACTTAGTGCCATGGTCTAGTTGATTGGTCAGGGCTGGGTGCTAGGTTAGACTGGATGATCTTGGAGGTCTGTTCCAACCTGGTTGATTCTATGATTCTGATGACCCAGAAGGCATCATAAGCCATAGGGAATTTCTTTATTCCAAATACTCTGACATAAAAGCAATGAAAACAATCCTAAGACATATGCATGATTTCCAAAACATTTCCTTTATATACAAATTTCACTCTTTGCTGAATTTCACTCTTTGCTGAATTTCACTGCACTTCTCTTCAAAATATATCCTAGCATTCCTAACTAATAAGGCCACTTTAATGATGGTCACAGTGTTGGCTTCTGGGATGTACTAAATCTCACCGTTACTGTTCTCAGGGAATTTATTATCAGTGAAATACTATCAATGAGACATAAGAATGGAATGCTGACAAAATGAACTTTTACTGCTAACGTTCATCTCTGTTACTTGGACCACAACTTCCAGTATTAAGGCCATGCCCATTTAAAGGAATATATGGGCTCACACCAACACTTAAGCTCTGAACGAGCCATCCTGATCCCTTACAGATAATTCCAAAGCACCAAACAGGTCAGATTAACCTGCAAAGAACCATGTGACTTCCAGTTATCTTCATTTATAATACAGAACCCAATATAAAATTATCTTGGGAACCATTTTCCAGACTTTTCTCAAATGGGTGCTTAACATCAGCTCTCCAGGAGGAGAGAGTTTAAAGGAAAAGACAAGCCTGATCAACAAAGTATTTTCAAAGCTTCCCACTAAGCATGTCATCTTCACCAACCATTTCTCTGCAATGAATTCATAGAATCAACCAGGTTGGAAGAGACCTCCAAGATCATCCAGTCAAACCTAGCACCCAGCCCTATCCAGTCAACTAGACCATGGCGCTAAGTGCCTCATCCAGGCTTTTCTTGAATGCCTCCAGGGACGGTGACTCCACCACCTCCCCGGGCAGCCCATTCCAGTGGCAAACCACTCTCTCTGTGAAGAACTTCCTCCTCACATCCAGCCTAGACCTACCCTGGCACAACTTGAGACTGTGTCCCCTTGTTCTATTGCTGGTTGCCTGGGAGAAGAGGCCACCCCCCACCTGGCTACAATGTCACTTCAGGTGAATTCCAGGTGTAGCTCTTAAAACCTTCTATTGTTCAGTTAAGAGCCAACTGCAAATAAATCACAGAATGTTAGAGGTTGGAAGGGACCTCCAGATATTGAGTCCAAGCCCCTCACTGCAAGCAGGATCACCTAAGGTAGTGCACACAGGAACACGTCCAGAAGGGTTTTGAAAGTCTCCAGAGAAGGGTATAGTTTTTTTACTATACAAATACTTAATAATGTGAGGTAACAGTTCCCGTTTGAACCATAAGCTAAACCATCATTGTTTTGTTTTATCATTTCATATGCTGGCACTTACAGACATTTTCCTGTTCCTAAAACAATAGATTCAAGGCCCTTGAAAATTATAGTAAACCCTTTTTCTAGCAAGGTCTTATTTGACTGACAACACTCAACCTACTTCTCTCACCACCCAAACAAACAATTACAGAAAATCAGCCATATTTAACCTTTTAAACATGATAGTTCAAGCTACATCACTCTATATCAAATATCAGAAAGAAGGTAAAAAGTGAACCTTCAAATACAAATTAAATATATCAGAACTGCTTTCATATCCTCTACAGTAAGAAAAATGATGATGGGAAGCATCAGCATCCTCCACTAATTACAGAGGAATAAAAAACTACCACCTAGCTTCATTAGCAAGAGAAATTTCTCATGAAAGCAAACCTTTATCACATACGAAAGATTAAATCATTTCTTGTAATACTAGATAAAGAAGCTTTCTGCACATCCTCTCAAAATGCCATTGGGTCACACAACAAAACAACGTGCAAAACCCACTTCTGTGCTTCTAAATTCTTACCTTTCAGGCTGGTAACAACTCTGTATTGTCTTGAGAGATGCCACTTCACATTGTGTGCTTTCAGGTAACTATGGAAAGCTTAAAATCATAGGGGCTTGGTCACCTACATACAGCCCATGAGCTAATTAGATGCCTTCACTGACATCAGCAGCAGACTCTTTGACATTTTATGTGAACAAGGTACCAGAGGGCAAAGGACTTGTAACTTGTGTGTTACATGTCTAAGATTTTTTGCACGCATTAAGCACATCAGCAAATGTAGTACCGGAAAATGCATCAATCTTCTAATATTTAACACTGGTGGTAATATTTGTTTTTATAGGAAACCAAGATAGACATTTAGTAGACAATTACAGATACAATCAGTAATTTAGGTAACTGCAAAACCCACTTTGTAGTCAAAAGAAGGGATAAGTCTGTAAGTTTAAGCTCTGCCTAAGGCCACCTCGAGTCTGCACAAAACTGAGGAACCAGTGATGAAAATTATTTTCACTTTTCATTCTCCAATATCTTTGCAGAAGTAAACCACAATGAAATTTTCATAGGTATTAGAAGTTCTTTGCAGTAAAACCCTTTATCTGTGGGAGAAAAGGCATTGACTTGAAAGCATCTCGAATCTTCTAATGTATGTATTCTCAGTTTCATTTAGTAATTCCTTCTATTCATTTTAGCTGTATAGAAGATGCCTGATATTTCTAGTGAAAAATAGAAGTGGCTCTTGACTCTGTCATGAAATCATGACTAATTATATTGTTACCTCCACTCACACAAAAGTAATTAACTTCATTATTACCCAACGTTGAAGTGACACCTTTGTGTGACAGTCTTTTTATTTTACTTCTTCTAATCTTTGAGTAAATTGTGTCATTACTTAACTACCAGCATTAAAAATGTTTTCTTGTATTGCTTCAATTACAACTCCTAGCATCATGACAGAAAAGTAGATCTGACTTTGACTTCTTTTGCGTTAGCAGCAAACTTGAAACGCACATTTTAGAGACTCACAGGAAAGGGGCTGGTGGGCTGTGATTTTAATGAGAAGTTAAGCAGTTAGAGAAGGTATTGTCACTGCCAAGAACACACCCTGCACCTCTCTTTTGCAGGAGACTTTCACCTTCCAAAATGTCTGCCCCTAAGCATCTGCACATAGGCTTTTGAAAACTTGACTCAGTAGAAATAGCACACATAGTAACACAGGTAGCACTCTCTGGAGACTGCTGTGGAATAAAAGGCAAGAGATTGCATCTGGTTTTTTTTTTCTGTGACCCTTTCCTGTCCACTTGACTACCTTAATTCACATCCATATCACCTAAAAGAAACAGCTAAAACATAATTTACCATCTCTTGTCTCTCAACCAAATCACCATCAATTCCCCTCAGTGCTTAGAAAACAAGGAAAGCAGCTGTGCCTTCTCCTATATTTCTGTCCTTGAAGCCTCCCCAAGATTGCCCACACAGTTCTGGAAGCCCTCAGGAGGTTACGACAGGCTCTTAGACATGGAGGGACTCTTTGATTCACAGGATTCTCCTCTCAAATACAGTACAGTCTCATTTCAAAACAGGCACCTCTCCAAATCTGCTCCACCACTCAGTTCTCATGATGGGAGAATTGCTGTGTTGCGTTAGGCACAGAGCACTTCCCTGAGGCTGAGCCAGAAACCTGTAATGACTTCTCCATCTCTACCTTCAGGCTCCAAGTTCCTTAATCTAACACCATTAGCTGCCTAGGTTAGACTATTTCACACAGTAGTTGCCTGAGGCCTGTTACATACTACACCAATATAACTATCACCACTTTGACAGTCACAGAAAGGGCCCAACACCAAAACTCCACCTCCAATTCAGTTACATGGTGTTAGACTCTTGCTTCCCCTTCTCCCACTGCCTTTGTTAAGTTTTCATGCTCTTGTGTATAGAAATCCCCATATCTCTGAAGCCATTCGTTGTAGTTTCTCTAACTCATCTCAGCTCAAGAAAGCTGCTTCACTACCAAGAGAGCAACTAGAATGTCAAACTTCATGACACAAAAATAGTCCTACAAGTAGCAAGGTGATATAGGGACTTCAGAGACTTGATATTTCTTTCCATTTTTGCTAAACTGCCTGCCCAAAGTTTCTATTGTGATGTGTATGAAGGGAACATTTAATAGACCTGTGCCTGGATGGATGTAGGCTTTCATTCACCTTCATGGTTATTTTCATGAAAGCATTGCATTTTCCCCTTTTAGTACAAATCTGCCAGAGTAACTCAGTTACTTAATCTGCAAATTATGAGTTACAATTCAGCTGCCAGTGCAGGAAAAATTAGACCATCTTTAGGTAGGAACATCATCCTCCCCCCCTCCTTACGCTGGGAGAATATTACAAATGAGTCGTTACAGAAAACGCTTAGCAAGTCAAGCACTGCACTATACACAATTTGGAAGCTTGCTTTCTTTTTTCTTTCTGAGGATAATGAATTAGGGACAATTTGTAGTTCTCCAGTTTAATCTGAAAATTTGTATTTCTATTAGAGGAAATGCCAATTTTCTTGCATCTTGTTTCTTAACCTTTTGTGTCATTTCCTACACTATGCCTCCCAAACCACCAGAAGAAAAAGCTACAGTGATGTGATATAAACAGTTAGTGTGATAGCATCAAAGTCTACAGCAGTCCTTGTCTGCATCAGAAGTAGTAATTAGGGAGCCACTTGAGAATCACCAGTTACAGTCTGTGCAAAGTAGGCTGCGATACAGAGCTCAAAATGGGAAGAAGCAGCCCCTGGTCCCCACAACAATCTGCCCAAACATAAGCAAACTTCTAAGAGACTAAAAAGTGTTTTAGGAAACAAAAGAAAGGATGAATCACAAGAACACAACCACTGCTGCTTCCGTTTCCCCTATCCCAGTAGACCCAGAAACAGCAGTGCTTTGTGGCTGAGAGGCCTGCCATAGTCTCTGCTCTATAGTTGTACTGCTGCTAGGGATAATTCCAACGAGAAAAATACAACTCCATGTAAAAGGAGAGAGGGACCACATCTCAGAACAGAGAAAGCACAGAGAGAAAACTAATCTGCATCTTCAGAGTAAGAAAGAGAAACAGAGACTCCCAGACCTTCTTGAAAACATGTGGACTCCCTTCTTACAGACTACAGCAAGCAAACCCAGCAGCACTTCACATTAACATTTAGTCCCTCTTACTTAAGCAGAGCATTCTCTTCAGAGGACACATAAGCCCTGGACACTCAGCTTCCTCCTAATGATGCTTTATGCTTGGTAAATGTCTCTAATCTTTGACTCAGATGTCACAACAAGCTCCAAAACAACACTCACCCTTTCACAAACACCTCCCAGCAGCACTTCTTGGGAAAGAACTTTACTGATGCAAATCACCACCTAGTAATTACTTCACTTAATAGGTACTTTTCCACCTCCACATTTCACCTGAAAGAGCCAGCCCAAATTTTATCAGCAGGCTCATAAACAACCTAAATAAAACCAGAGAAGATAGATCACACCTGTTGCATTAATGATAGGTTCTCCTCAATGCTACTTTAACATTTGTGCTTGTAGGCAGCCATTCAGTGTGGCAGAAGACATCTTTCTTAAAACTACACTAATGAGCCAAGTGCATTGCCCTAGGCCATGATTGCACATCTCCTCAGGAACAGAGTAAGAAAATCACTTGTGTAAACTCAGCCTTGGTTGGAGCCAGCTATAATGAATCTCCATTGATTAAAAAGAATCCTGAAGCATAGCAAGATTTTCCCCTCTCCACTTTCTGTTTCACAGATCACTTCATCTGTTTACTCAGTCAGTCTAGGAAAAAGTGTGTTTATTGCCACTCTTAAACCTGTATTCCAATTAATTTCTTAAAGCATTATTAATTAAAGTTTGTTGTTTTACTGGTATCTACTTCATGGACTGTTAAAGGTTTTAATCATACTGCTCCAAACTTCTCTTTCCTGGCATTTGACAGGGCCTGACTTTAAGGTCTCCTGAGAAATGGTTTTGGAAGCACATCTTTAGGCAATGCTTACCTGAGCATGTTTGGCAGAGGGCAAAGCTCTCCTCAGGGGTCAGCAGCGAGAAGTTGGTAGATACTGTGGTGACCTCGCAGCCCTGTCAACACTCAAATGCAACCAGTTCTCGGTCCCGCATAAACCAGCTTTACCTAGGGCCTTATTTTGGTAGATCTGGTTTTAAAGATGAGTGATCATCACATGGTTGAGAAGTGTTTCTCTGGTTTCAAGTGAGATTTTATTCTCTTCAGCAGTGGGCTGGATCCAGGAGCCTGGGTTTTGTTGGAGTCTTGTTCATAGCAATTTTTCTGTTCAAGAGAAGGTGAGCTCAGAAAACCCTTTTCTCCTCAGCATTTCATTCAGCATGTTGCCATCCTACATACCTGCTGGGGTAAACATTAATTAGACTGTATTGTTTTGAATGGAACCTCACCAATCCAATAACATCCCAGTGATGGTCATGATATAGTTCTTCTGGCAGTTAGTAGCTTAGATAAAAGTTGTTGCTGTCACTCAGGATAATTATACACAATAACCTGAAAAGGAAACAATTATTGCTATTGCTGTACCACACCACTCAGTGGCTCCCAGATTTTAAATTCCACTGCAGTTACATTATTTTGATATATGTCAAGTGACACATCAGAACAAAGAAAAGCACTTCTAAAGCATTTTCATTCTTCTTGCCTGATTTCTGCATACCTGAAGAAAATTAAAGCTTTACCCTCGATCTCTGGATGTGTATTTCGGCAGTCACATTAAAAACAATCAGTGGAATCTAGACTCCTTTTTCACTTTCTCAGCTGTAGCTACCCATAGCCTTGAATCAGAAGATAAATTAGATCAAAGGGACAAAATTATTCCTTGCACGATATTATGTCACTAATTGGCATCTATAATAATACAATGTTTATTCTTGCAAAGATTTTTGGAGAATAAAAATTTAGCAGTCAAACAGACAAATTTAAATTAATATATGGATGTACAACAATGTGTCCATGCAAAATTGGGAAGAAGGAATGGTACATCAATAAGTAATAAATTAATATCTGCTTATTATGAGGCTTTGGTTTGGTTAGTTGCTTTGTGTTTGCTGTTGTTTAATGCCTTATGGAGGAGGACAGCAGTATTACCTCCATTTTTTTTCCTGCAGAAACTGGGTCCTAAAGAGCTGAAAATAAGTAGAAATCTGGTTTTAGAGGAAAAAAATCTCTTCATCACCATATGCAGTGTTGGAAGAGTTGCTTTCTCTTACAGCCAGCTGAACCTCTGGCTGCATGTTATGCTGAATTCACTATGATTGGTTTGCTTTGTTCTGTTGATATACCTATCTAACTGGGATAAATCATAACTAAGGTCTTGACTAAGGCTGAAAATAACTGAACTGTGATGGCAAGCCCTCCGACAGTGTCTGAAAGGACACCAGTGTATATGTCTTCACTGAGAGAGTCATTGGACACTGGAATGGGCTGCCCGGGGAGGTGGTGGAGTCGCCGTCCCTGGGGCTGTTCAAGGCAAGGTTGAGTGCCATGGTCTAGCCTTGAGCTCTGTGGTAAAGGGTTGGACTTGATGATCTGTGAGGTCTCTTCCAACCCTGATGATACTGTGATACTGTTTGACTTAGCAGGGAGAGCACATTTTAGCCATCATTCACATATCAAAATGTGTGAAGTAGATTTCACCATACCATGTATTTAGGCTCGCTGTAAAGATGATAGTTACCACTTACATTCTTTACCAAACCAGTACGTTAGAAAATGAATGGGTCTTAACAACAGAGAAAGGTGAACAATGGGAAAACTGCTCTGACTTTCAAAATCAGATTATTAAGAACAAGGTACCAAAGCTGATAAAAGTTTTCCCCACAACAGTGAAAATCAGTAACTAGATAAACAATCCATCTAAATCAAGTACATGCCTAAATGACTTTAAAAAGACAAAAAGCACATTAACTGGCATCTGTGCAAATAAATTCCCTGAATGGTGCCTTAACCAATCTGAATCCTAGAAATCATTTAAAACAAAGACATGAGTAGGAAATTTTCAACAAAAAGTCACTAAAATAGAGCAAAACATTATTTTCTCTCCGGTAAATAAGGCATTTATCCTAACAGCTGTATAATTTTTTTTAATCCTTTGAAAACAGGCTTATTTAGATCTTAGAGATTGATTCACTTAAAAACAAAACCAAGTATTCCTTTGTAAGAAGGCTGTATCTTTTCTTCCAGGAGTATAACACAAAGAAAAGGATGGTAATCCTTTAGGATTGAGATTGTCAAGGAATTTAGGTCCCTGTAGCCATATAATATGAGCTAGACACCTAAATCCACTTGCAAAAATCTCAGCCTGGTTTTTGAGGCTTCCTACTACCATCTGATTTTAGTGTGGACTTCATAGTTAAGGAAAATGCACAGAACTTGACTGCAAAATTATTTGCATATTAACATGCAAAGGCTCAGCACAGTCTGTTAAAGCTAAACATGTCACAGACAATGCTTATGTTCTGCTCTATTAGATTACTTGACAGGTTATAGATGGTTCTTTTACTTGCATAAAGATAGTCATTTGAAGGTGAATGCATCAGTGGATACTGGGAGCATTCATATAGGATTCAGACAGGGAAGCTAAATCCAGAACGAACCCAGGCGCAGCATCCAGACCTGAATGGTTTCTTTAAAGACTGTTGGAGTTTCCCCAGGGATCATTCTGTTGCCTGATGCAATTTTGAAAGTAGCAGCATCAGTGAGCTGAAAAATAGAGAAGCCACCACAATCGTTCTGTTGGACTCCAGAATCCTACTACCTCCCATGAGCACCAAGGGAACAGAAGCATGGAATCAGCTGGGAGGGGCTTAGGAGCTGGGTTGTATTTTTGGTTGTTTGGTTGGGTTTTTTTAGGTCTTTTGTTTGTTTTGGGTTTGGGGGGTGGGGTTTTTTGGTTTGGTTTGGGTTTTTTTTTGCAGCCACATTAATATTCCCTTAATAGAATAAAACTGTTGGTATATTTACCAGTCTGCACATTCATTTATCCAGTTTCATACTCCTCATGCAGCAGATCTTTGTAGATTACTAACAGCTATAAACATCAGCATCAGATTCAAACACTGACAACTAAAACCAGCTAAAAACTTTGTAAGAACACCAAATCCACTGACCTTAGCTAGGGCAAGGTGTTTGCTAAGCAGTCTCTCGGTTTTCATCTCAGATTTTTCAGCTGTGGAAAGTCAGCTTAGAATGAAGCATACACAATGCAGGTGGAAATAGCCAGGAAAATGAATGTAAGGGAAGAGTATGTTTTAACCTTTTTTTTTTCTCCTCCTTCTTAACTTCAAAGATCTGTACAAAATCAATGAATTCCTGTCTCTCTGGGGTCTTTCACTAGTCATTCAGTCAACAAACATGCATCTGGAACTTCATTTTCAAATTCATACTTTTCCTTGTGCTGAGATCCTCTGTGGCTTTTCTCTTTTCTCTTTTGTACCAATCTATATATTTAGTTTTCCTTACTACCTACAGAAACTAGAAAAACAGAAAGTGAATGTATTGATATTCACCTGGAAAAAGGCGAGCTATTAAAGTCTGCAGCACTGTGAAAGAGAAAGTGTTTCTCAGAATACCACTTCTATAAAGGCATCAACAAGTAATCAAATTCTGGCAATTCTTGAAACTCGCTTTCCTTTGAATTTCAGTCTGAATAATTTATTTCTGTGCTTCTGCCTGGAGTGAAGCATTCATGCCACTGATGGAGCTATGGTGCTTTGCTGAACACATGGAAGCTAAAGCTTGATGATTCAGTCTTCAAAATATTAAATCTCAGGATAAAATTTTCCTTATATGGTGCATTTATGCTTCTGAACAGCAAGGTAATCCTATGGGATGAAACTCAAATAAAGAGTATGCCACCACAAAGTAAATCTGACTCACACAGGAAAGCAAAAAGTTGCTTGAATGAAGAAATTGAAGGGAAGAAATTTGCTTTGTTCTGGCTTAAAAATCCTTGCACAATTATTTATCTGTCTTCTACCGAGCTCCACACTTTGAGGGGGACTGATGTGATTGACCCCTCTCTGCTGTTGCTTTAAATGTAGCTAGATACAGAATGATAAATATTATGTCTTTTAAGACTATCTACAAACAAACGAAAAACAACAACAAAACCCCCGAACCCCAAAAAGAAGACTTTCAAAGCCTAGAGTGGTAGGATCTGCCTAGCAGCTCTGGGGGATGATCCCTGAATGTAACAGAAAGGGCTGTGCTCTTAGGCATGTCTGCTTGCCTTGTACACCAGTGGGGTTCCCAGCCCTTCACTTTAAGCCTTCCTCTCCTTACCTGGCAAGAGTGGTAAATCCAGGGCGGCACACAGCAGCATTTCCTGAGTTGTCAGTCCCCAGTGCTGCGCTACTAAAGTTCTCTCAGCCCCATCCAAGATGTTGAACAATTTTACAGCTTGTCAAAGCCCCTATCTCCCTCCAGGCTGTAATGTAGCAATTCGTCTCTCTTGCCTTATGTCTTAGTAACCCAAGGGTAACACCAACTCTTTCCTAGATAAAGATTCCAATGGGCATTTTTCTTGTAAAGGAGGGAAAGAGAAGAAAAGAGAGAGAGAGAGCAGAGCTCTCTCAGCTGCTTGGCCACAGAGTTCTATCAGAGTTGGGATGTGATGTCTTGTGTATGTGCTGCTAGACTCTGCCTTTGGTGCAAGTTAACGAGAAGCCAGGCAGAAGAGAATGCACAGAAATGCAAGGTTGCAGAGAACAAAGGGTTAAGCTCTTTATCCCTTTAATATGAGCTGGGGGTTGGAGTACATGACCTTTAAAGAGCCCTTCCAACCCATAAAATTCTATGATTCTCAGAACAAGCCTCCCGTTTCAGGGCGTGAATAACATCTGACAAAACAGCTGCAGTAGAGAGTAGATTGTGCTGTGAGATCTGTGTTTCTGCTCATGCTGAGAAGATGCCAAATTACAGAAAATCCTCCAAGAAAGCCTACTCTCTTTACTAGAAGGTATGTCGAGGTGTGAGGAAAGCAATCTGCTAGGAAAAGTTTAGATTCAGAAGACTGATTTTTCAGGGATATGTTTACTGTGTGAGTTAAAGGCAATCCATGTATCCTCTCCTATGAAGAAAAAAAGCAGGCAGTGAATGTACTAGACTTGTTGGTTATGGGTAATCCTGCCGTCTGAAGCATACTCATTGTCCTGAAAAGGGGTGCTGAGGGACTGACAATCTGCTGGCCCATCAGAAACACGCCTACACAGGGCCTGGGGACTTAGACAGTAATAGGTGCAAAGATTTTGACACTGCTAGTTTTTAATCCTTGGGAACATGCAGCTTCTGACGCAAGGCGAGCATTTGCTGAGGCACAGCTCTGTCACAGGTGAGAAACAGTACTTCTCTTTGCCATTTGCCAGGGTGTTGACAGGTGATTAAATGAGGAATGGCCATAGACTCTCTACGGAAGGAGGTGGCAGCAGAGCTTTTCTCTTACTTGCAGCAAACTTGCCCCTGCGTTAGCCAAGCTTAACGTAGGAGGAGAATGTGAGAGGTTTACAACCTCCCAAAGCACTCCAATTTACTTCAGTTACTTCATCAAACGGATCTACATGTCCTTCAGTCTCTTTGTTTGACAACACAGTTGTGACCCTTCTCCCTGCCAATTTGTGAACCGCTTCTGAATTCAGCTATGAAAAAAGCTTCTAAAGCACATGAAGGCAGTCTTGAGAACTCCAAGGTCTAATGCACTAGACGAAAAGGGGATGAAGATAACATTTCCAAATGCAAAAACTCCTCATGGAAGCCACTGAACTTGTTAAAAAAATGACACTGTTGGAGGAAACAAAAGACTTCTTCAGGGAAAAGGATACAAAGGAAACACGAAACTGCAGCGAGATTCCTATGTTTAATTGCTATCAATATTTGCATTCTTTCTGTAACCACATCTCCTAGCCCTGGACAAGGACCTCTTGTGCTAAGTACTAATATATTAATTCTGATGCATATCTGTGCAGTGTTTGGCAGCTATTGTCATTACAACATAGGTCATTTCGTAGTCTTGCCAGCAGACCAAGCTTTTCCTTGTTAACCGTAATTGACATGCCAGCAATAACTCTTTGCTCTCCAGGATGTCAGAGGAAGCGCTGTGTGGCTCATTACTAAAACAAGGACTGCAGTGTGGCATTTAAAACACTATGAGAACAATAATGTGGAGTAAGAAATGCCTGTGATCTTTCTAATGGAAAAACATTACTAGTTTCTGAAGAGAAGCCCACCTCATAATTTTTGGCTTTTCCAGGTATCACTGAAAATGAGCTTTCTGCCTCTCTCAGACTTGCTGTAAATAAGAAAGAACTCCCCTGAAGTATTTGAATTATACAGCTATAAAGCTTGCAGGAGAAGAGACAGTATAGCATAAAACCCAACCCTCGCACTTTTGACTAAATCTAAGATTAAATCCATTTTCAGGTTCTGTCAAAAGCAAAGTAGAGGAAAGTTTGCTTTATCTTGCCTTTGAATGACAACATATTTCTTCTGCCTGCAGTCAGACACACCTGTTAACTGGCTAATCCCATGTCTGTAGGCGTTGTGTCTATATGAATCATATAAATGAGCGAGTTTCACCTTTACATAGCTGTATAGAAGAGTTCTGGTGGGAAAATACTCAGGAGTTGACATCAGCAACAAAGGTGTTATACTGGGTTAGGGGCTTGAGATTGCTCCTGAGCCTGTTTGTTTACTTCATCTGTCTTTCACTGCTCTTGTAAATATTTGCACATGAATGTGTGTGAGGAGGGGAGATGGACAAGTTAAACTGTTCTACGCACACTGATACAATCTGTCCCCTTTACTCTAGAGAGAAGCAGTAATTTAGATGTTACAAAGCTCTATGCTATCCTTTAGAGATGCAAGGAGTCTTCTAGTGTGATGTTTAGTTTCATCAGCTCTTCTTTGTGCCTGTGCTTATTTCTGCTCTGCAATGCAAAGTCCTGACACATTAAAAAGTTGCTGTGGAGAAATCTCAAAAAGCTGTTGAGGGGAGGAACAAAGTAAGATGTAGGTGTTGTTTAAAACCTAGGACACAAACACTCCCATAACGGCATTGAATTGCATCAAAAGGCAGGTAATAAAGATGGCACACAAAAGGAATGCTGTGTCAGTTTGCAGCATTATTCAGTGATCATGAAGTCCCTGACTGAAAACATGTGCCCTCTCTGAGAAGTTCTAATCAGAAGGAAAAAAAACATAGCACTTATTTCTTGACTGGAAACTCTTTTAACATGCTCTGTGAAGCATTAATATTAATAGAAAAAAGTTCTAGGAAGATTTTTCTGTCATCATCCTGCTGTGGTAGGCCTGATAGGCCCAAAATAGGCTGATACATGTCCTGCCTTGCCTAGGCATGTTTTTCTGCTCCACTGAGAGGCAAGCACAGGAAATAGACACAAAAGAACCTGTAGCCACTGAGGCTGGCCTGCCCAGGGTCCTGTGGTGTAAGGTACACACACTTAGCTTGTGCCTGTGCTTTTCCCAGATTAGTCAAAAGTGAGCCTGTGGCTTTGCCTAATATGGTATAGTTTGGCTAACTGCCATCCTGATTGGCTATTCTGGTGTCCAAAGTGCAATTAATCTCAGCCCACATTGATAAAAGGAGATAGGCAGGCGAACAACCTGCTCTTGCTTTGCTGCTTTGCTTCCCTGCTCTATGCCTGCTCTCTCTGCTGTGCCCAGCCATGCTGCTCTTGCACACTGCCTTATTGCTTGCCTGGTAAACTCCACTGCCACGAGTTACCAGGAGCAGACCCTGGATGCCTGCACGTGATAGGCCTGTGTGGCCAGCAGAACATGGTGTTGAGACTGCACAACATCTGCCTTCTGCACCTGAAGGTCCTGCTGAGAATTCCTGGACACATATATACAGATTGTCCAGAAGAAGCCAGGAGACAAGGTCAGAGATTGTCTGCATCCTTTCCCCAGAAGCCAGAAAGATTCAAGTCTCAATATCCAACAAGACAGAGTCCCCTGAAGGCATTTGGGCACTATCTGGACTGCGGCTAGCCCCCACAAAGGTAATAATAATCCATGAGTAAATGCTCAATGCCTCTTTGTAATTCTCTACTACCTTCTGCCATAGAGCAGAAAGAGCTTGAGCCCAGCTACTGGGCAAGTGGCATATTGACCACAAGCGTCATCTGACTGCGGGAACCTTCTCTTCCAGTTCAATTAATGTTTATATTTTTAACTAGATCTAGATATTATCCATAGAATGTTTCCATGACCATGTAAGAACCAAATTATTATTAAAATTAGTGGTGGGGGCTGGTGAGAGTTCTGAGTAGCAAAATTAATAAACAATATTAACTTTGGAAAATATCATCTCATATCAATTAATTTCCCCTCCCCAAGACATCCTTAATCTTTCCTGATGTATTATAACATCCTATCAATGTCTGCATAAGAGAGCATCTTTGTCACCCATCACCCACCCAACATGCTGTGTGTATAATTTTAGCTACAGGTACAGAGCAGACTACCAAGAGCTTCAGATCAGCAGTAGCAGAAGGTTCTGTAACCCCTGAACTTTTCAGGAGGATCATATCTTGTTTCCACTCCAGCTTTTTCCTCATTTCCTGAATGTAGACTGTATTAGAGACATTAGTGCTGCCAAGACTCTGGAACATAATAGTAACCAGTTTTGACTTAATATAAGGCATTTTCAACTACTATTGAGATTTCTGCATTGCAGGCTTCAAAACCACAGCAGACCTACATAGTAGTAGTATTAAAATAATTATCAAGATCGTGTTGACCTCCTCTTCACATACAGTTTGCCTTTCTAATTACTACTACAAATATACAACCTAGATGACCTCGTTCCCATGTATTCTCAGCAAACACTGGAAGATTCCCAATGCAGTTCCAGATGTAATTGACTGGTGGTTAACACAAGTCCTGCTTGGAGAATTACCATCAGCTCTAAACACATTAATTAAATCCAAAGGTACTTCTGTGCAGCATTTCATTTTCCTGAGTCAACATAATCATAGAATCATAATCATAGAATCAACCAGGTTGGAAGAGACCTCCAAAATCATCCAGTCCAACCTATCACACAACCCTGTCCACTATCCAGTCAACTAGACCATGGCCCTAAGTGTCTCAGCCAGTCTTTTCTTGAACACCTTCAGGGACAGTCACTCCACCACCTCCCTGGGCAGCCCATTCCCATGCCAATCACTCTCTCTGTCAAGAACTTCCTGCTAACATCCAGCCTATACCTCCCCTTGCACAGCTTGAGACTCTGTCCTCTTTTTCTGTTGCTGGTTGCCTGGGAGAAGAGACATGAGCTCATCTAATGTCTGGGAGCATTGGTCCTCCAACTGTGGATTGTAGTTAACACAACTCTGGGCAGCTACTCTCTATGCAAGCTTTAGTGGTCATGGTGGTGCTGGTTTGAATAGTTGATTTGATCTTGGAGGTCATTTACAGCCTTGATGATTCAAGAAAAGACTGAATGAGGCACTTAGTGCCATGGTCTAGTTGATTGGTTAGGGCAGGGTGATAGGTTGGACTGGATGATCTTGGAGGTCTCTTCCAACATGGTTGATTCTATGATTCTATGATTCTATACACGGTTTAAGATCTGAGGACACAGCTCTCTGGTGCTCTGCATGTTGTGTATCCATTTGTACCCACAAAAAAATGTGCAACTTTTACCTACTTTCACATATATTGTACCTGCCACAACCTGCTCAAAGAGTACTACAAAAGGGAGTTTGCCATCTGCTTTGTAATTCTTACTCTTTCAAACCAAAGGGACAAGGATATATGCACTCACCTCTAATTCCTTTCTGTACCCCCACAACAGTGAGTGACACATTCTAGACATTTTCTGACAGCCACAACAAAAGATGTGCTTATTCAAAACAGCCTGCCCAGTCTGAATAGGGATTCGAGAGAGAAGAAGGTATTTGCCTCTATATTATGCTTGTTTGTTTGTTTGCCACTCTTAACTTCACATATTTGCATAAAAGAAGGAATGTTGTATCATCTTCCAGCACTTATTCCCCATCTGAATCCTGTTGATGACAGCTTAATCATTTCCACAGCAACCAAGATCATGACATCAAATAGGATATAAGCAGTAGGAACAGATGATCTCTCTGGAAACAGAGATCCTCTTCCATGCACATAAATAATCTGAAAAACAAGAGAGAAAAAGAAATGTAAGAAATAAATACTATGAAAAGATCACTCTTCTAAAAGGAGTGGCAGGCTTTTTTTTTCCTCATTGTCTGTATCTCTGCTTCTTAACATTGCATTATGTTATATGGTTTAAAATAATATTAGATGACAGAGCTATCACTAGAGGCATAGCATCCTTGGTCAGAGCTGGTAAGGCAGATCCTTTGTCAGGCACAGCCCTCATTTTAAATGGCTGCAAAGGAAGCATTCTTGGTCTGTTTGGCTTTAGCAACTTATCCTGAGTATGGTCTAAATCAGGAACATAGATAAAATCATGATCCTAAGGCCTTCCCTTCATTAATTGCAGGTTCTTTTACTTTGAATGTATATATATATATATATATATATATAAGTGATAAAACAAAGCCCAAAACTGTGATCTTTCTAGGGAGATGTCTTTTTAAGTAACCTTTCTGAATAAGCCTCTCAGAATCTGACCTTGAGTCTCCTCCAGCAAATGAGTAATGTGGCACAATGCAGCACGTAGCAAGCAGATCTAAGCTTCTTGTCTCCAGGGCACATGCAGATAATCAAAGCATCCATGTTTGGAGTCAAGTGCAAGTTACTCAGTGATTGGGTTTTAGGAAGAACAGATCCTTCCACACCTCTTTGCCTATAGTGCAGTGCCAAACATTGTGTAGGCTATTTCTCTATTGCTTGCTTTATATTCTGAAGCTGCTTGACTTAGCTGCAGCTGCAAAGGTAGATGGAAATAGCTACGTTTTTCCAGTCCTTTGAGATGCATCACAGATAACTGCTTGGTTCAGGGATGGTCAGTTGCATGCAACTCAGAATTACTTACACTGTGACTCAGGACCACACGAGGACTCTGGTGGGCCACACTAGGGTCCAGGACAGGTGTATGGTCATGCCAAACCATTTAGATAGCATCAAACCTGCAGGTGATAAAATTGCTAAGGGAACTGGTACCTGAAACACAAATAAACTAAAACTGCCAGCCGAATAGATTATTGATCACACTGCCTTGTCTTTGAGAATTAATACTGCAGAGGGACAGAGAACGGTCCTGCTCCATTTCCAAGGAAATAAATACGATGAAGGCAGAAGCTGCTAAACTTAAGATCTGTGGCCCTCAAGTGTGTGTTCGTGGTAATGCGTGTAGCAAACAGTGCAGGCAGGCGGGTTGAGAGAGAGAGATGCTGTAGAGCGAGCGACGAGTTGAGCGCAGGGAACAGCGTGGAGTAGGGAGTGTAACATCAGAATAGCTTTGAAATGTGCAAACTCCTGGAACAGCCCCAAAGCCCTGTCACACCTGTTAAAGTAAAGCCTTTCACTAGCCTGCCACCAAAGGCAGGGTGACAGCCCACAAGACCTCTAGCAGAGTTTCTGCTTTTGATTCAGTCTCCTGTATTACTGCATAAAGACAACTCGTGTAGTGCAATCCAGGGCACAACTGAAGTCCACCTCGGGTTTTTTTCTTCCAGTCAGGATAGTTATGGACTTAGGTCAGCTGAAAAGCCATGGTTATGGACTTAGGACTCCTGGGAAATTTCAGTTGAAAAGCCAGTGATAAGATTAGTACAGAAAGATTTGCACCTCTTCAGGTCAAATACTACAGTGATGCCTCCTGCCACTGGCTGCTAGACAGAAGAGAACTGAAGATTATACAGCAAGCCTTAGACAAAGTTGAAAACCATCATGATTGTCTCACTGACTAGAAAAAGCTACACTGATAAAACTGGGGGCTAACTCTAGAGTTTATGTCTTCAAAACAGCAAGTATTCTCTTCCCCAGACTTTTGAGAGGACAAAATAAACTCTTTCAAGAATTTCACCATGAGAACTCACATTTTTAAATCCTCCTCTGCTGGAAGTAGGTACTAATGTGAGAGACGTGAGACTCATGACTAACCACAGGTGGTCATCTCCTGTGGAAAAACAAAAACAGAAGAAGATGGGATTATATACAATTTAAGGTATCGGGAAGCAAAGGTTCACAACTTTTTTTCCCTAGCCCGTAAGATCCACAAAGGGTTTGGCGTTGGCTCCTGAATTTTGAAATGCTTTAAGTTGGACATATTCCCTGGTGACTTCTTGAGTGTTCAGAGAGATGTAAACCTGCTCGTTTTTATTGCTGGCTACCCACAAATCCAGATTATCAAAGAGCATTATACATGCTCACTCAGGAGTCTACCCTATCATCTTTCTCACAGGATGTACAGGGGCAGACACGCATAGCTGTTTACTCATATAGTGATGTTGTTGCAAGTAGCTGAACTTCCACTGTATCCATAGATACACTTTTGTTTTTAATTAAAAAATAGAGATACTTGAAACATGAACAGAACTATAAACAAAGCCAGACATAAATCTTTGATCCAAGTGAACAAAACAAATCTTTCTGTGATACACTTTCTACAACTCACAGAATTGCATAATCAGTCAGGGTTGGAAGGATCATCTAGTTCCAACCCCCCTGCCATGGGCAGGGACACCCTACCCTAGACCAGGTTGGCCAGAGCCTCATCCAGCCTGGCCTTAAACACCTCCAAGAAACTTCATGTTTTTCCCTGATTTTCCCCTGTGCTTCAACTGGTAAATGTTTCTTTCCAGTGGAAGGTATCTTTCTAAGTGGCTTGTACATATGAGCATAAACTCAGTCAGGTTTTGGCAACAACAACACATTCATATTTCCCTTCCAGTGAACCTCCGAAGGTCCAAGCCTTTGCATGCATACTTCAGGCAAACACTGTCAACATCTCGTGCAAAACCCTTGACATGGTAACTAAAAGAAAGGTGTGGTGTGCAGCACAATTTCCCAAGTATTGTTACTCTTGTTATCATATTTCCCCCCAGCAGCCTTTAAATTTCCAAGAATCAACTTAATTAGCCATATTGAACAAATACCCCCTGACCTGTGTAAACAGACAGGGCTACAAAGCATCCTCAGTTCTTAATCAGTGCAGCTTCTGTGCCACACAAAAGATTTGATTTACTGAGACAGGCTTCTCTGCTGAGAAGCATATTACCTAGGTTTTGGCGGTTTAGTGAAGGGTTTCCTGTAGCTCTTTTCCAAAGAGCTTGGCATTCCTTTAGCTGCAAACAGTGGATTGCCAAAAGCCCTTTATTCTCCATATCTACATACTTAAAGAAAAAAAATGTGTGATTCTGCACTGATATGTTGGAAGAACTCTAATACTCAAAGTAAGCCTTGGGTATGACAAAGCTGCAGGCCACTGCATCAAATGAATGTCATTATCACAGAATTTCACAGAATCACAACATTTCTTAGATTGGAAAAGACCTTCAAGCTCATCGAGTCCGATCACTGGTTTCACACTGACAAGTCCTTGACTAAACCAAATCCCTCAGCACAACATCTAATCACTGTGAATCACTATGGTTGGAAAGGACCACCAGGATCACTCAGTTCAACCTTCATCCCAGCATCCTCAATCACTAGACCATAGCCTCAAGCACCACATCCACTCTTTTTCTAAACACGTCCAGGGACAGCGACTCTGACACCTCTCTGGGCAGCCTGTTCCAGTGCCTGACCACTAGTAACTTGCTCAGCATTTACACACTTAAGATAATCTTTTTACCACTTCCCTGTTGCAAAACCACCTGTTTTAGCTCAGGTGTTGCAGAAACCCTGTTTAGCTTGCCACGGGAAACGTGGTCAAGGCCCCATAGACCAATGTGATCAAAGGCATTACCACACGGACTCCAGACAATTCAATGTGAATTATGCTGAGACCTTTACTGATCATTTTGTCTCTCGATATATCCCCTCAGGGCCAGAAGGCACACACCTACACATTACCATAATTAGTCAAGGGCAACCCACTCCATCAGCATAAACCACACCTTGTTTTTCTCATTAATGAGGTGTCCATTATCTATCCTTTCTGAGATAAAGTAGCCAGCAGCTGGTGGGAGCCAAGGTCAGCATCCACCTGTTGTTATCCTTCTTCACTTTGCATTCCCACACTTTCCAAGTCACAAAAGTTCTCTCCTGAGAGAAATGACAATATATGTATATACACACACCTGTGAGCAAAGCCTTTCATGCTACATGCACTACCTGTAAATTCTATGGCCTTTGCACATGCACTGTGTAGAATGCAGGTACTCATTCCATGCTGACCGGCAGCTTCAGCAGAAGCAGATTATCTTTACGCTGGCATGCAGCATCTAGGTGGCAGAGCAGGAAACACACATACAGAGTCAATGTCCACACCAACAGATGTGTACTGCTGCCAGAGGCACACCTTTTCCCCGGTCTGTCAGTAAGGAAGAACTGACCTCTATGAAAGTCACAGAGTTCAAAATACCTCATGTGAAGAATGGGAGTGATCCAAATTTTCAATGAGGCATATTTCAGCAGCTGATCTCGTATAGATGATTCTGCTCTGGCAGGGGCGTTGGACTAGATGATCTTTCGAGGTCCTTCCAGCCCCTGACATGGTATGATTCTGTGATGGACACTGTCTGGTGATCAAACTAAAGCTCTGGTATTAGGAAGGCAGTCTTGGTCTCATTCCTACCAGAAATGGAAGGGAGTAAGTTAGTGAAATTCCCACTGTTCTACTCACAGAATATATTGTAGAAATGTTTCTTTACCTCAGGGAAGGTTATGACTTGTGTAGCTAGAGTGTGTCAGGAGTTGAGTATCTTTTTGTGGAAAGAAGTAGAGTCAAGGAGGATCTGTAAATGCTGTTGGAGACAAGAGCACTCCAAAGAAAATTTCTTTATCTATTCTACCAGAGACTCACCTCCTATCTAGTGCCAATGTGATTATCAATGACATCCCCTTCCTTCCCTGTTTCTCTTGCTTTGGAGAAATAATTCAAGTGTCAAAGTATTGTTTGAATGAACTGCTAGAGAACAAGAAAAACAAACAAGCAAAACCCCAAAATGACACCAAAACCCCAACAGAATGAAAAAAAACAAAACCAACAAACCCCCCCAACATACTCCTCAGGGTAAAAAATGGATATACACAAGATAACTTAAATGTGTGTAATAAATCTATTTCATCAGCTTCCACTGAGGTTCCTGGTTTGGAGCTACAGATCTGTAAATAACTCTGTACTGCTCTCAGTTTGTCACAACTGATGCAGTAAACGCTTCTTTCAAAAGCAACAGTTCATTCTTCCTCTCTGGAAGATTTTTTTCTCCTTATGTGGAAAAGGGAGCCCTCCTAAGTGGCTGCAAACGGAGCTGAAATGTCTTTTCATTATTAAATGAGTCTCCATCCCTGGAGGTGTTCCAAAAAAGTCTGGATGAGCACTTAGTGCCATGGTCTAGTTGATTGGCCAGGGCTGGGTGCTAGGTTGGACTGGATGATCTTGGAGACCTTGAAGCTGATTGAATCTGTGATTCTATGATCTCTCTTATGAGGAGAGCCTGAGGGAGCTGGGGCTGTTTAGCTTGGAGAAGAGGAGACTGAGAGGTGACCTCATCAATGTTTATAAATATGTAAAGAGTGTGTACCAGGAGGGTGGAGCCAGGCTCTGCTTGGTGATGCCCAATGACAGGACAAGGAGCAGTGGGTGGAAGCTGAGGCATAGAAAGTTTCCTTTAAGCATGAGGAGGAATATTTTTCACTGTGAGGGTGACAGGGCACTGGAACAGGCTGGCCAGGGGAGTTGTGGAGTCTCCCTCTCTGGAGATATTTGAGACTGACCTGGATGCATTCCTGTGTGATATACTCCGGGTGATCCTGCCCTGGCAGGAAGGTTGGACCAGATGATATTTCAAGGTCCCTTCCAGCCCCTGACATTCTATGATTCTAAGTTTCTACGATTCTCCTGTGTTGCAGGGGTCCAGGAGTTGAGTTGAGGAGCAGACAAAACAAGGGAGGGTTTGGCTTCAGCAAAGCCATCTGCGGGCTAGCAGCCAGGACCACATGTCAGCTGTCTTGAGCAGCCCCTCGACATGCCGGTGTAGTCACAGGAGGCACAAAACTTTGAATCAATTGGCCAAACCCACTGATGCTAGTGCTTATTTGTCAGTTTGATTTTCAAACACTGTATTTAATGGGGAATGATTTGAAAGCCATGCCTTTCCGTCGTGGTCTCTCCAGCTACACTGAGTCCCCCATTAGCAGATCATTTAGCCGGGTGCTGCCTGCAGAAAGCGTTGTGCACAGCTGCCACATGTTTGCAGCTTGCAGCAGCAATTTACAGCAACTCACTTTTCCTCTCCTTCTCTCTGCCTGCAATATTTTGTATTTTTACCCTCGGGATCATAATCACAGTTTTTGGAAACGTCTTTGTACGGGAAACATACCTGGGAATCAACACGCTGTGAGTACATGTGCCTGGTGTGTGGTTAGATGTTTTCCTGTTTTCACCTCCCTATTTTCCAAGTTCTGATTGTTTAAAGTGTTTAATTGTGTGTGAATAAATACTCTTTGTGCAACTCTGTACTCTCGACCAAGAATCCAAATGATTCTCACAGATTTTCTTCTCAAATTTGAATACTGTGAGAAATATATATATTTGATCCCATCAATTGGTGTCAGGAGGCCCAGGACAGGGAGGAAGGGGGGGTTGAATGGAGCTGCACTCCTCCTTGCACAACCATCACAGAAGCATACACTTGGCTTAAGATAACAGCAATAAATAATTAGAAGCTAGAAAGCTTGGTGGAGGAGTGAGGCAGGTGGAAGAGACAGCCTTTGGCATGAGCAAACAGAGGACTAGTTTGGAGTTCAAGGAGCGGACACTTGAGGAAGACCCCTTAGTTCATCCCTGAACACCCCTTACTTCATCCCTGAAGACCACCAGAGGGACCACCGAGTAAAAAGAGACATGCGTGGAAGAGACACCTCCCATTCTTAGAACTGATAAGCAAAACCCAACCTTTTCTTAGAATTAGTAATGAATATGTAATAGAACAGGGTATAAAAAGAGAACACTGAAAACAAAAGGTGTGCGTTAAGGTAGAGCAGAGCCTCCCCACGCACCCAGGCCTGTACATTGCTTGATTCCTGCAACTCTATTAAAGCCTTAACTTGCATGAACGCCAGTTTATGCCCGTTATTTATGACAACGCTAATAAATAATAACTAATATAGCTAAAATTAATGTTCGCAATTAATATTCACTATTAATTCCTCAACACAGGGTAAAGGATGAGTGAGGCCACACAAGTGAGCCAGCAGTGTGCCCAGGTGGCCAAGAGAGCCAGTGGCATCCTGGCCTGCATCAGGAATGGTGTGGTCAGCAGGAGCAGGGAGGTCATTCTGCCCCTGTACTCTGCACTGGTTAGACCACACCTTGAGTACTGTGTTCAGTTCTGGGCCCCCCAGTTTAGAAGGGACATTGAGATGCTTGAGCGTGTCCAGAGAAGGGCGATGAGGCTGGTGAGAGGCCTTGAGCAGAAGCCCTACGAGGAGAGGTTGAGGGAGCTGGGATTGTTTAGCCTGGAGAAGAGGAGGCTCAGGGGTGACCTCATTGCTGTCTACAACTACCTGAGGGGTGGTTGTGGCCAGGAGGAGGTTGCTCTCTTCTCTCAGGTGGCCAGCACCAGAACGAGAGGACACAGCCTCAGGCTGCACCAGGGGAGATTTAGGCTTGAGGTGAGGAGAAAGTTCTTCACTGAGAGAGTCATTGGACACTGGAATGGGCTGCCCAGGGAGGTGGTGGAGTCACCGTCCTTGGGGCAGTTCAAGGCAAGGTTGGATGTGGCACTTGGTGCCATGGTCTAGCCTTGAGCTCTGTGGTAAAGGGTTGGACTTGATGATCTGTGAGGTCTCTTCCAACCCTGATGATACTGTGATACTGTGAAGTTTGTTCATGAAGAAAAAAAGCAGACTAAGAGAGCCCCTGACTGGGTTAGTCTCACAGGGTATTCTCTCAGAGGCCTTTGGCTACACAGCTCTGGAAAATGAACCAGGGCATGGTAGCTGTGAAAAAAGCCTGTTTGCCACGTGGACTAAAATGCCCTTCATCTAATGCAAACCCTGCAATGCCTCAGGTGGTATGTCACAGACAGAGCCATGTCCAAATAAGGCTACTCCTCAAAGCCTCTCTCATGGAGAGCAAGTGCTCTCAAAATACTTGTACCACAGCTTTCAGTGGCTCAGGCTGCTGCACTGTGTGGTTCCAAAGCCATAAAGGCTTTATCAAAGTGCCTGAGGAAAAAGAAAAACATATTATTATTATTCACCCTCTATTGATCTTGTAGAGGTGAGGAGCAGTTTCAGCCATTCACCAAAATGTGAGCTGAGTTTCAAACATTGTACTACAATAATTTGAACCAATATTGTCCTGGAGGACTAATAGGCCTAAAACCTGTTCTGGCTTGCCCCATCCTTCTGCTGTTGGGGAAGCAAGGGCAGGAGGAAAACAAAGGCTTGGGCCATTATGTCCCCTCCCAAAGTGATAAACAGGTACCCACAGCTATTTAGGTACTTGTTGATGTCTTGCCCAAGTAAGGGTGAGCAAGCCCTGGGTTCACCTAATATGGTCAGGTTTGCAAATACCATTTTGATGGGTGAATCTCTGTGGCCAAAGGAGCCATTATACTCGGGCAAGTAATATAAATTGAGCTGCCTCTGCCTTGCTGCCTCTGCCTCACTGCTCTTGGACAAAGTGTTCTGCTCTGCCTCATGCTTCAGACCAGCTTAGCCCTGCCTGATGTTTTTGGCTTGAACTATCTGGAAACTTAAGTGCCTCAAGTTTCTCAGGAGAAGGCATTTAAGAGCCTAATGATGTGGCAAGAAATGCCACTGACATTGTGCTCTCTGCACATCTGCAAGAGATTCTGCCTGCACCTCTGCAAACTTCTGTGCCAAGAGGAACCAGGATCAGGTCAGAGATTGTCTTCCTCTTTCCAAGCACCCTGGGAAGATCTAGAAGCCTTGCAACAGGTGAGCAGTTCCAACACTGCCACAAAGGAGCCAGGGACTATCTTGAAATTTCTACTCCACCGTACAGACTTTCTCTGGGGCTCCAGGCTGCCTATTTGTAAGTGGGACAAAGCCATTTGGTGGGTAATCTTTTCCAAATTTTCTGATTCTCCTAAATAAATTAATTGCACATCAGCATCCTTGTGAAGATTTTCCTGAATGAATTAAGAACACAAAATTAACTAATTAGTACATAGTTGTGGGCAGGGCTTTTGGAAATAAAAACAAATATGTATTTTATAATTCCTGCCTCATTAATTGCCCCAACTAAATCAAGTATGAAATACTGGCAGTAAGCCATGAATGCCTTTGGCTCTTAGCAGATTGATTTTGGAATTCATGGTGGAGATAAGCAAGCTGAAACTCCAATGAAATTTCAATATGTGAAGCATTTCCTAAGACTTGTCCCTCCTTATGTTTTTTGAAAGCACCATCACAAAAATACTTGCATGACAATCTGTGCTAGTTTGAAGCAGGCTAGAATGTTTTGGTGAAAAGAACTAGATCATAGGCTATGAAAAGGAAAACAATGGTGATGTCTACTCCCCTCACAGTCTCGCTGAGAGGTATGGGAACAAGAAGGGTAAACACCAGATAATACTTTCGCCATTTTGTTTTCACTTTCTGGCTGGGCTTGGATGGAGCTGCATCTCCCTAACCTCACTGCCACTGACCTTTGCTTCTTAACCTCTTGGCTGAACCTCTATTCTTTCTTAGGACTGGGGTAAGGTTGAGAGGGGCAGGGGGAAGGTGCAGGGGTGGTTGAGAGCCCCTCCTGGGGACTCAGGTTTCTGGGAGGGGAGTTGTGTTTCTGTATTACTTTTACCTTGTATATTTCTGTCTATAACTGTATTTACTGTAAATATCTGCTTGTATATTGTGCTAGCTGTAAATAAATAGCTTCATTTATATTCCCAGAGTCCAGCTGAGTTAGCTGGGGTACCTTCTAAAGTGTGGGGGCGCGGGTAACAGCCAAACGACCACACAATCTAAGGCAGTAAAGAGTGGAACAGGACTGGCAGCAGCAGAACGTGAGATGGGTGGATGTAATTGATCAGACTCTGTCTTGTCTGAATTTTGTTAACACTCCCAGTCTCCACAAAACAAGCGGAGACAGGATGCAACAATGCATGCAAATGCAGCCTTTCCTGTCACATAGAGGTCCTTCTGCCTGTGAACTTAGGCAACACTGGCTTGAAAAGGTCAGATTAGTATTTCTATTGCTGTTCAGATGTAGATATATAGGGACACATTAAAGCAGCAATCATGCAGCATGTGACATCCATCTTGTAGAGGATGGCCAAGGCCTTTCAAGGGATAAAGTGCAGCTGTACTCAGCACAATGAACTCTCCCTGCTAGTGAGTGAATCTTCAGTATGAGCCAAGGCCATTTCAAGCACAGCTTGTGGCACTAAAATGTTGACACGTATTTTCAACAACTAGATCAGATGTTGCAAATGCCACAGAGTTGGGTACAAAGAAAGAAACAAGTGAGGTGTACCACAAGAAATTTCTTAACCTTGTTTTTCAAGGAATCTGCCTCTGCTTCTTGGACTGAGGAATTAAAGTATTAACACTGGCAGGAAAGTTTGCAGCCCAGCAGGAAACGTACATTTGAATCTCACTAGTTTGCTTACCATTGTTTAAATGCTAAGGAGGAGATTCTGCTGTGGGGAAGGCATCTGAAATCCTCATTGCTCCTGGTGAGTGGTGTCTACACATCCTTAGGTCTTCTTTATTCACTGCCTCTTAGATCAGGCAAACAATGTATCCAAATTTTGGGAGTGGCAGGTCTGAAGCTTGGAGTGGTGACACCAGGACTGTTATGAGATTATTTCTGACACGATGACAGAGAAATATGTAGTAGAAAGTTAAAAATAGCTTATGCAATGGCTAAAGTAGAACCATTTTAAATGTATGAGGTTCTTGCCCCCCCAAGAAACGTCTGCTGCACTCCAGTCTGATAGGCGTCTGCTTACATTCACTTCATGTAGCATCAAGTGCAGCACTTCGATCACTGACATTTGCACAGTGATACCTCAGCTTATTTTATACAACATCTGAACCCTGGAATCAGCAATCATTTACAAAGAAAATAAAAATAAGAAAAAGAAAATGAAAAAGAAAAGCAAAATGAACAAGAATCCCCAAGCAAAAAAAACCCACCCCAGCAAGACATACAACAGGAGCGGCAATAAGAAAGTTTGCAAGAGTGGCTTAATTTTGCTTCATTATACAGGATGTTTTCAGAGCTCTCTTAGAGGTAGTTGAATTATGGGTAACATTTATGCAACTTTTTACATAAATAATCAATCAGCCAAGATTTAACTGCCAGCAGTGGTAGTTGAGCTCTCCTTGTCCTAATTTTCATAAGATAAATGTTAGGGTTGACTACCATCCCTGGATATTTCTCATCTCCTTAAACAGTAAGCATCTTCAGCTGAGATTGCCATATTCCTCCTCTGTACATCCCACATACGCACACACAACTACAAGTAGGGTCATGGTCGCAGACATGAGCGAATGTACACTTTCAAAGTTATTCATGGAAGGATCAGCTAAGAAAATGTTCATGTTAGGAGATCAGTTTTGCCATAGGAACTCACTCAAGGAAGAAATAGTCTTCTGAAATACCAAAGCTCAAGCAAACGGCAGCCACATTAACAGGAGCTAACTAGAGTAGTAAAGTCTCCAAACTTGTTCAATGGATATACAGGGGGAAAAAAAAATCTTTGTCTCCATCTCCATTGTCCTTTCCCTTTCTATACTTCTGACTTCCCCAAAGGTTGTCAAAAGGAATAATATATATCAAACTTTTTTGCCTCCATTTTCAAAGCCAAGATTTGAATAAATTCTCCTGCACTAGCAGTTCACTCCAGAATTATCCTAACAAAAATGTGTAGTCAAAAGCAGGTGTTAGCTTGCTTCTGTCTTTCCTCCAATACATGGCATTGGTAGAAGACAATGTGCTGATCTCACTACCTTGAAAGTTACAAATCATTACACAGAATAAGGCAGCCACACGTAATTGCACCTCTGCAAAATAAAGACAGCTCCTTTGCTTTTCATCATCAGTGTTCCTTTGTTAACATAAAAGCTTGCACTACCAAAATTTATATGTGAGCTAGCTCATGATAAAGCCTGTCTCTGGTTTTCTGGCTGTTTTGATTAGCAGTGGCCCAAGGAAGGGAAAGGGCAGAATGGGTTGTCTTCCAGTGGACACTCACATAGCAGAAACATGGATTATTTCTTTCCCTTAAAATAAAAAATTATTTGCTGCACTGGATTTTCATGTCCTTTCCCTTTTCTTTCAGAGCAGCAGTTATTTCATTCTGTGTGGCACATCAACAGTTTGGCTAAACTAATATCTATTGCTAGGGCTGTATTTATGGCAGGAGCATCTCCTCGTGAAAAGCACAGGTTAGAGACTCATTGACTAAACTGTTACACGCTATGCCAATTTCCTTATGTCTTTGGTGTTTTGCTTTTTATTTATAGACATCTAATTGCATGTTGCTAGGCAAAGTTGTAAATGAAGAATCCATACACCAGATCATTCAGTCTCTGCCCAAATCTAGAAAGACCCTGTTACACTCATTAGATGCTAGCTCATGCTTCCATGTCTGCTGAGACTACAAACTGCAGCGAGCACTGCCAATTCATGACAGCTCAAACACTGCAGCTATGGTGTATAGATAGACCAAAGGAAAAAAAACCAAGAGGAATACAATAGTTTCCCATTGGCTACTGAATTTTACCCAACTTCTAACACCTCTAGGAGGTTGCATTTATTCCACACATATCTCAGATCTTCAGACAACTAATATCAGCTCCATTTCTCCATATCACTATGGATGTCCCCAGTACCTCCCATTCATTTTGCTGTAATTTTGCATGACCCCATGATGCTCAGCTCTCCTTACCCAAACACTGACTTATTGTCAAAGCAGCATGGAGGAGTTCTCGATATCTGCCTGCTCTAAGTGCTCCTTGGAGAGGTGGGGAAGCAGGACTATGTGTCTTTCACTCAAGTGAAGGTGGCACATTTCCTCCTCTTGCCAGAAGTAAAGCTGAAATGGAAAAGGCTGAAGTTGTCCTTCCTGGACTCAACGTTAAGAAAGCCATTGCTTCAAACAAAATGTCCTTCAGTTTTTGAAAGTCAGCAGACTGACCCTCCCTCTCTAGAAAACAGATGGAAATGGCAGTGGCATCACATCATGGTCTCTGCTTGCCAAAGTCACCATCATTTTCAGGCTTATCACTTTAGTTATTTGCTTCCTTGGTGAGAATGAGACTAAATGAATACCACAAATCCTATTCTTTAGAAACTTCTCTGACAGGAACACAAAGAGAACTCACTTCCCCAGTACGACACAAGACAATAGTCACCATTGGAAGCAAATTTAGAAGGGAAAGATGTTACAGACCACTGGCAGTCTCCTGAACCATCCCTGAAAAGATTTCTTTATAGGATGGACAATGGATAAAATACAGATAGAAACAGGCAAGGGCTGTCATCAGATTGAAAGGAAGCAGATAAGGACGAAGGCTTTCTCCTTTTGGAGTGTGAGAACATGCAGAGTGGTGGAGTTTGGAATGTCTCTGTTGGAAAGGACAGAACTACTGAACCGTATTGAAGGGGAGGGGAATGCTGATGGGAAAGGAAAGAGTGACTAAAAATAAAACAGTAATTCTGCTTTTCAGTTGGGAAGTCAAAAGAAATAATGTCTGCTTTTATTCTGCTCAGCAAATCAAAGACTTAATGTTTTATAATCAGAATAATAGACCTGGCTTCTAATCTGCCCACTTCCTCACTTGCTGTAAGTCTACATCTGATCTGTCAGCGGCAGAGATGGAAATGATTGATCTGTGACTCTGTTGGCATAATAAATTCCAGATGAAGCATTTATATACATATATATATTGAAATACAGGGAAGGATTTTTTTTTTATCAAGGGCTACCTGAAATCATACCAGCTATATATATATGACTGTGAAAAATGGCATTTTTTTGTTACTCTTTGTCTTTCACTTGTGGAACCTCTGGCTACCTGCAAAGGACTGCAAGGAAAGCATGTCTCAATAAGAGGGAGGGAAGCAAACCACCACAGACACAGCACTACCATTTGATATTGCTGGTTCTTTTAATTCCATTTTTGTAATGCCTTTCAAGAGCTAAGCACTTCTCTTCTATGTCCCAGCTATAAGCGACTACACGACCAGCCTTAAAAAGAGAGGAATTTGATTTTCTTCAAGCAATATTTTCCATTCAAAGGAACTGCCTGTATTCTTCTCTGAACATTCAACATCCTCCCTTACTTGTCACTGCTTTCTTCCTCTCCTCTTCAACTCTTTCCCATTTCTGATCCTCCACCTGTTCTGTCTAAGTTTGGAGCCTTTGAAAAAACGAAGTGGACCCCTTTTAAAAGCATGCATTTCATCAATATGGACTGCAGTTCATATTTCCAAGAGAACTTCTGAATGAGCAGGACTCAAAATGCAGTAAAAGCAGAATGTTGCCATTTAAAAGATGAAAGCAGAAAACAGCTCAAAATTAACCCCCCAGTTCCCCTTCAGGAAGAGTGCTTTAAAAAAACTTTCTCAGTATAACTGCAATAACAACAGAGGGATACCATTGTTTGAAACCTTTTACTTCCCTCATTTTTTTTACTCTTTCTCATTGTGTTTTGGCAACTGCAAATAATTCTGTGCCCTGGAATTTTCCTGCAAGCTATCAATGTCTGTGACCTTTTACACCAACAATCGCTTTCCTCTCCAGAAGTGCTACCTAATATGAATTTAACATGGCTGAGGCAGCCTCTTACACACACAGACACACTCTGACTCCTTTCTGTGACATGCAGAGGTATGTTCTGTCCCATCCATACATAGAAAAATGCTCACCTCATCGGAGAGATGTATGCCTTGTAAATAACTATATTTCATCTCAATGAGGAACAACCACTTGCACTACAAGTTTTCCAGGTTTTCTTGGGGAAATTAAAGGACTGATATTAGGAATGATCTTATTATGTAAGAAAGTAAGATCTTAGTAAGAGTCATTATAAGGTTCTTTGAGTTAGCTCTGCTGCTGCTTCTTACTTTTATTTGAGTGCATAAAGAACCCATAGGTGATCAGACAGATATCAAGATCATTCTCCAACTTCACGATCAAAATGCATGCATAAATCAAGAGTGTCTCTTGTTGCTTTTAGATTCATTTAATGAAAGAGGTTAATAGATTGGAGTGTAGTTATCAGTAGCACAGCACTGCTGCAGTAGTCTCCCACAACGGAAATGAATGGCAGGCATCCTGCTGTCAAACAGGTGGATAAAGTGGGCAGAATGAAAGGACTTGGGGTTGTTTAGCCTGGAGAAGAGGCTCAGCAGTGACCTCATTGCTGTCTACAACTACCTGAAGAAGGGAAGCTGTAGCCAGATGGAGGTTGGTCTCTTCTCCCAGCAATTGAACCAGGGGACACAGTCTCAAGTTGTGCCAGAGGAGGTCTAGGCTGAATGTTAGGAGGAAGTTCTTGACAGAGAGAGCGATTGGCATTGGAATGGGCTACCATCCCTGGAGGTGTTGAAGAGAAGACTGGATGAGGCACTTAGAGTCATGGTCTAGTTGACTGGACAGGGCTGAGTGCTAGGTTGGACTGGATGATCTTGGAGGTCTCTTCCAACCTGGCTGATGTTTTTAAAAGCCCTTTAAGCCCACACCTAATTTCAAGGTATACCTTTCTTCACCTAAGATATAAAGATTAGTCAAAAGAATTTGCAGAAGTTGTGTTATGAGGGTTTTTTTTTTTGAGGGGGGGGGGGGTTTGGGGTTTTTTTTGTGTTTTTTTTTTTAATAAGTCAAATGAATTTCCTCAACAGGTCAAGAAGTATCCAGCTTAATTCCTGCCTATGGTTTACTCTTTTTTTAGAAGTCAAAGTTAAGTCCCTAAATATTACTACTTTAGTTAAAATTAGAAGTGAGATTAAAAAACAAAGCAAACAAAGAAACAGCAGAACAAACAAAACACACCCCCCCCCAAAAAAAAATACCCAAACAAACAAAAAACCCAACACAGTAGAAATGGTACTGTACCAGAAACGCCTAAAGCCAGACTACTACTTTGACAAAATTTTGTGGGTCTCTATTTCTCTTTTTTTTTTTCAGGCCTTTCTCTTTTTTTCCCCCAGTCACACAGACCAATAAGCAGAGCCTTCTGCACAATTTTCTCTGTAATCCATTTGTCAGGATAAAAAAAAATAGTTTCTGACAAAATAAAGCATTTCATAAAATTTTGTCTTTCCATATTGAAACATAAAAATATGTTCAGTTAAATTCTTTGTGGATGAACCTCTTAACATTTTCTGATGAGAAGCTGACAATTTGTAAGGCAAATGAAGAAAAAAAAATGTTCCAGCCTGGTTTGTGTTTTCATTTTTCTTGGAAATATCTCTCATCACATACACTTGTAACAAACTGCCTGTCTGATCAAGGACCCACACAAACAGGGAAAGAATATCTGATGTCTTCCTGGAAGAAAAAAAGAACTGTTCTTTCCTCTAATAGAGCATTTGAAGCTGGGAGTAAAAGAGGGAACATTGTGAATGCAGGGGATTCCTGAGAACTCCTGAGTTCAGGGGAATGAGTGATCGGCTCAGAAACTCATCTTCCAAAGTGGAAGATGCCTGTGGTTATGGTTGCATAATGATGATCTTTCCATCTGGAAACTACTGTAACACAAAATTGTGAATAATATAATCCAGGAGTGCTGTTTTTAAATAACTGAGCTCCTTCCAATCACCTGCTGCAAAGTACACTTGACTTTGGAGGTAGTGAAACTAGCACAGGCAAGGAGCTACTGCTAACTAATAGTTTTCTGAGAGTCATATTTCAAAACCCCTGGGGAAAAAACAGTGGGATTATTGAAATCACCACCACAAAAGTTGTTCTTTTGTCGTGTTTTACCTGACAGAAAAAAGCCTGAATATCTCAGAATGCTGGTACATAGGAAATATCAGTCCATCCATATGGTTTGGCATGCACTGCCGTGGCAGAGCAATGTGGGAATATTAGCACATCTGTTGTCTGTCTTACACTTGTTTCAGAGGAAGAAGCAGAACTCTCTGTTGATGTATTTATGAAAACCTTAAAATCACCTCTGAAAAACCTAGAACTGATTTACTCTATCTAATATGTTCTTGTCCCTTGCCTAAAAAGCCCATCTGGTCTAAAAATATACAGCAGCTGCATAAATTTTTCTGTTTCAAAGCTTGAAGTGCTACATATTCCTTGTTGTAAAAATAAGTCACGGATATTAAGGAGAATTTATTTACTCACTTTATGTTTGCAAATAGATGTACCTCTGACTTTACTGCAGACACGTTTTCTAGATTCTTCACTACAAGGGTTTTCACAGAAAGATGTGTATGCTGGACAAAGGAGAGAAAGAGAGGGGTCAAAAAATGGACAAAGCATTCTTTGTCACATTTTGCCCACCTCAGTGACAGTTTTTTTTCACAGCTGTTGTCCCGGGTTTGGGCTGATCCCTCCCCCGGGAAGAAAATTCACAACACAAACCCCCCTACTTTTTTGAAAGTCAGGGAAAGATGAAATTGTATTTTCTTATAATATAAGTATAACAATGTAAAGAGAAATAATAACTAGAGAAGGAAGGAAGGGGAAAAAAAACAATACAATAACCTTAAGGGAGATGGGGAAGGGGTCAAGCGGCGGCGAAGCAGCAGAAGCAGCAGTAGCCAAAACAGCAGCCGGGGAAGATAGGCGAAGCTGAAGCAGCAGAAGCCAGCAGGAGAAGGGGCAGAACAAACTGTGCTTCTAGACATTAAGTTCTTGATGCTCCAATGAAATTATATTCATTTATCTATTGTTGCTATTTATGTGGCCTATCCCTGGAATGTTCATCTCTCCCCTATGTCTGAGCTAGAGGATCAGCTCAAACGGCCAGAGCTGTGTAAGCCGAGCTCCTCCAGTTCCTTTCTGGTGGAGGAAAGCATTATTCTCCATCTTGCCAAAAGATAGCTGAGTCACAGAGCAAAGAAAGAATTGCAAGGCTGTAGAAGTAGATTACCTCTAAGGCATACATCAACAAATCCCAGACAGTGATGACGTTAAATATGCTTTTTTGTAATTTCCTCTCCAACCAAGTGCTAGGCCTCTCACTTTTTTTTTTTTCCACTGCTGTATTTTGAAATGTCAAAGAACTGTCACAGAACATTGCTATCTAAGACCTTACTTCTAACTTTCAGAATAGAAGAATGGCAGAAAATGAACAGATGCTTTTGAAGTCACTGGCATAATGTCCTGGGCTGCAGAAGCAAATCCAACCCACTCCCACTCATTACCCTAAGGCATGCTATCACTAGTGAAAACGTGCCCATTTCCTAGCTTTGGTACTTCACATTTTCATGGCTCTTCACCTTCCTCATTTACTACTAAACTAAGCACAGCTTGGGGGATTGCCTGTTCCTAAAGGTTCTTTGTTATGCAATTCTTCATGATTTCAAGTTTTGAAACACACAGTACATGTTAAAGCCCAATTAGAATGACAAACGAATCATGAGAAAATCTAATGGCATAAAATAAAATTGAAAGCTTAAATAATTTCCAATTTAGAGTTATATTGTATAGTCTAATGCAGCTCAGCTTGCCAAATGGCACTATTAGCATTTAAACTTCAACAGCATGCCATAAGCAGTGAAAGGATATTGATTACTGTCCATTACTGGAAGGAAAATTAAGGCTAAGAAAAGTGTGACAGTTCTGAATTAGGTGTGCCTTCACCCAGACTCAGTGACTAAGGAGGTGATCTCTGTATGGTTCTGGCTGCTCCCTCACATATATAATGTATGTGCAAAACAAAATGATCCCAGATTCTTCTGTGAAGACACCTGTGTAGATTACAGGTAAACAAATAAATGGTACCATTTAATCTCTTCTTCCTTTCTGAAGACTTTCCAGACTCAGCAGGACAAACTGTGGAAGTCTTTTCGCGTGTAGGTCTCAGATCAGAAGAGGGAGGTCTTGATTTACTGCATTGAGAAGACAAAGACTTTACAGTGTGAGAGATATTTGAGAAGAGGGAATACAGGAGGTGATATGGGAGAGAGTTTAGGTGAAAGGATAAGAAAGAAGGCACTAGGATAAATTGTACTGACTGCATTAAAAGAGATACATAAAAGTGTAAAGTGAGAGTTGAACGTGAGTTTAGTGCATAAAATGTAGTATTCTATCATCTGAGCAGAAGTAGGAAAGAGGGCAGAGAAGCAAAAAATAAACACAGAGAGGTGGAGAGAAACATAAATGAGACAGGGACTGAGAGGGAACGAATGTTATCAAATAGTTCAAGAGAAACAGCCAGTGAGTGCACCATTGAGGTCAGCCTGACAAACATGGATTTAGCATGCTCTGGAGGTTTATTCTGCTGTTGTGCTGCTGTAACTGGAATCAGCTCTTTTTAACAATGACACTGCTACAGCTGTGGCTAAACATAAATCCCTATGATTTAAGCAGATGCAACATGACATGTGCATGAAGCAAAGGACAGTTATGGGAGTGTGTAAGTTTTCAGGACACCTGTCAAAGCAGCTTTGCTCAGGGGCCAGTACCAATGATGAATACATCTGATCCAGTTTAAATACAAGTTGCTATCTTGATGGAGAGTGGAAAAACAAAGCTATGTATTTCAACACTGTAAGTTCTGTAACTATTCTTACTGCTCATGTTCACCCACTTTCAGAAGGTTGTCCTATCAACTGTGTGCAAACTAAACAGGTAGAGGTGTCAAGAAATCTGATGCATTGGTCAAGTGTGGGCACAGGAGTGTTCACACATGAGCATGTGCATTATTAGAAAAGTTGAGGACATTGCACAGTGGGATGTTGTGCTTTAGAAATAGGAAAGGTGTACAAGGAAAGTTTCTGTCCAAATCACGATTGCTGCACAACCAGCCAAACCCAACTGCCATTCACTTCCTAACAGTAACTATCAGAAAACCTTTGAAATAAAACTGAAGATATTTCCAGTGTGCTACATGCATCTCGTACTGAGAGCTTCTACAACTATGATAAATTTCTTACCATAACAACAATGCAAATTACTGGACTCATCCCTTGCATTACAATTAGTATCTGAGTCTATACCACACCTGCCCTGCTCACTCTGCTTCATTTCCTCCTCAGCCTGACAAACAGGGAAGTTAAAACATATGATGAAATGTGTAACAAAAATATGACTTTTTAGATGGGTTACTTTTGTGTTTCCCCTGTGGGGTTTTTTAATTTGGTTGGTTGGTTAATTTTTGTCAAGTAATTATACATAACCAATGTGGATATGAAAAATAATATTCTTAGGACTTTTTTTTTTTTCATTTAATTGTTACTTCCAATATCAATTCTACTACCCTTTTAATTTTTTTAACCTTCCTCCCATATTTTGGCTCTGTCAAAAAATCCATGTAGAGAACAACTGCAGTGTGCTAGTTTGAAGCTAACTGGCACATTTTGCTGAGAAGAATTAGATTGTAGGCCATGAAAAGGAAACAATGGTGATGTCTACTTCACTCACAGGCTTGCAGAGGTGTACAAAAGCAAGAACACAAACATAGATAGCACAGTTGCTCTCTGGTTCTGGCTGCCTGCCCTTCTCTCCCTAACCTGCTGTCTGTGTAGCTAAACTTTCTGCTTTCTGATCCCCCTGGTCAATCTTCTAAAATCACTTTGCAGATAAGGCAAAGTCTGGGGATAAGGCAGAGAAGTGGAAAGGAGGGGGAAGGGTGGTTGGGAGCCCCTCCTGGGGATTCTGGTTTCTGAGAGGCATGCTGTGTTTTTGTATTACTTTCTAACTTGTATATTTCTGCACATAGCTGTAATACTGTAAATACCTTTTTGTATATTGTGCCAAGCTGTAAATATAAAGCTTCATCCTAATTTTCAGCTCAGGTGAGCCTAGTCTGAGTGATTTCATAAGAGTTGGGGGGGGGGGGGTGGGTAACTCCCAGGTCATCACATGCAGCCAGCCAGCCAGTAAAATGATGGCTGCCATACTCTAAAGAGCCTGCAACCTTAGCTAGCAGTTGTATGAATGACAAATTGAATATTCTCAAAGCCACATCAAAAGCAGTATGAGTCTCAGACTTGCCTTGCCTAGTCACATATTAAAAGCATTTCTGTGTGTTTGCCGTTCTAAAGTTTGTCATTTACACAACAAACACAAGTCAAAAACTCATAAATGTCACCTGCCAAGTTCCAGATCTAAGAACACAGAATCCTGAAAGTAGAATCTGAGATGTTCAAAAGGATTTTGTAATTAACCTTTATAAAAGATGAGTTTGGAACAGGCATTTATTCAAGGCAGGCAGCATATGTCATAACTGTGTTTCACTTGATGTGAATTCCTGGAAATACGACTCTACATATACCTACCAGCAAGAGAATTTTGGTGTAAATGTGCATGTTTAGGATAGTTATGGCTATTTTCATGTCTCTTTGTAGACAATGTCTGAATACAGCTGAACCTGAGAATGACTAAATGACACCCAGTAGGTACAGAGTCACATCTACGTGCAAGTACGTGAGCAAAGCATATGCATGTGCCTAGGATGACCATTCTTTGTACACCTCTGTCACTAGAGATTGGTATAGCTTATTTTGCACACGGTAATTCCAGCACCAGGTCACACACATTGTGCAGCTGTTTAGTGTGAACTACCCAGATAACTCTTCCTCGTGTTTACTGAGGTTTCTGTTCCTGTTCTGATTCCTGTAGCTTTTAAAATTGTACTGTTAGCTTCTAGTTGCAGAAATCAAGGAATTTAGGAGAAGCAATTTTTCTCCTGCCTGTTTGTATGCCTCACAGTATGTAACAGTTGAGGCACTTGGTGGCCTACTAGGAGATTGGCATAAGTAAGGGAGGAGAGGAGAGAGCTACCATTCATTTGGTCTCTAGTGAACACTTAAATTCCTTCACTAAAGCTAGAATTTTGTACAAAAGGTCTCCAAAATATGATTTGGAGTTTCAACAGGATAGATCTCTTACATTCTGTAAAGAATCACAGGTTTTGCTTTTACCTACTAGGGTTTGTCTTTCTGACAGAGACAGGTAAGTGTGCCATAAGGAGCTTTCCATCTGTGCTTGTTTTCTAGTAAACATCTGATCTGACCACTGGAATAGTCAGGGTGAAATGATTAATAAAGCTACTTAGTACTGCCAGCTTTCATAGTAAAGTAAAGGGAGTTCCAAGGAATAATGAAGTGAATTAATTGAAAGTATGATAACACAAAAATAGCAAAAAAAAAGCTGACTGGGTATTTACTCAAGTATCCAAGGTATTTTTAAAGGTGAATTTTGCACTCTTGACTGGCAGAAATAAGTGTTTGATTGGCTGGCTGACATTTGCTTGAATCTTTCGACAGCTGAAAAGTCCCAGATTGTTCCAGTTACTAGGAAGGTAAAACCTTCCTAATACAAATCACAATCTCATTTTACTGAGGAGCCCATTAAGGGGACAAACATTTCCCTCTCTTTAGAGTTTCTACGCATCAGGTAAGCTACAAGCCCCTAGTCTCAGCACCCAATAATCTTCTCATGTGATATTTCAAAAGGAAGCTGTGTCCCCATCATAAGAAGGACACAGACCTGTTGGAGTGAGTGCAGAGGAGGGTCATAAAGATGATCCAAGAGTTGGAATATATCTACTCTGAGGACAGGCTGAGGTTGTTCAGCCTAAAGAGAAGACTCCAGGGGGAACCTTAGATCTGCTTTCCCATACCTGAAGGGATCCTACAGGAAGGCTGGAGAGGGACTTCTCATAAGTATGTCTAGCAATAAGACAAGGGAGGATGGTTTTAGGCTGAGGAAGAGTAGGTTTAGACTGGATCTTAGGAAGAAGTTCTTCAGCACAAGAGTGATAAGACTCTGAAATAGGCTGCCCAGTGAGGTTGTGGATCTGCAGGTTGGATGAGACCTTGAGCAGTTTAGTCTCACTGAAAGCTGTCCCTGCCCATAGCATGGAGGTTGGAATAGATGGCCTCTAAGGTCTCTTCCAACCCAAGCCCTTTTATGATTCTGTGTCTCTTCCTGTAATGAATTTCACTGTTGCTGCTTGTGGCATGGTTTTGAATGTTTAAGTCGTTCACCCAAGGGATGTTACACATGCTGAACTTCAGATATCTGGAACAGTGCTCACATTTTGTAAAGTTCTTTCCTCTGGTCCAGTATGAAAAAATGAATGAATTTACATCTTTCAAATAAGTCTGCTGGACTTGAAATTGCTTTTTAGATGTAGTTTTCCCAGCAGAAAGCTTGGCCTTTCATTTTCAGTGTTAAGGCACTCCAAATTCAGTTCAAACATTAGCTCCTGCATTCTGCTTTGAGTTTACCTTTTGTTTTGAAGGAGACTTTATGAAGAAGGTTGACCCTATCCCAGCCAAAAGCAGCACATGCACATAGGCTTTTGATGTGACAGAAAAAGTTATGCTTTTTGATTTTCTCAGCTGGTGTATCATAGTGTGAGTGGATGTGTTCTTCTGAGCATTTCTAAAGATTCACAGAGTTACTTGGTGTGCTGCCACCTCACAGCTGGCTATTGCAACCACATATCTGCTATTTCACTACCTCATTGTCAGTCAGTATGGTCCTGGCCAAATATCAAATCTACCTGCCTCCCTATTGACATATCTGCTGTTAAATATTTTTTTTACTCTAAACCTTAACACCCTTTTTTGACTCAAAACCATTTTTACTCTAAACATTAACAGTATTGTTTGGGACACCAACAACATGCTGATAGGCTGCCAGCTCTGAGGAGGAGGTATACATTGCCATGTCAGGCCAGAGAAATCCATCTCACTTGCCATTTATGCAACACATTTCACTGCAGCCTGTTTTACCCTTCTTCCCTTTCTGACAGACAGATTTTCACTACTTAAGACACAACAATGCTTGTTTCAAAGGCACAGATTCTATCATATATACTGCCCTTGGCCATAAGTCTGATCTAGAGTTTGGGCTGCTGTAGACCAGCTGACTCTCTAATGCAATCTGCTTAACACTTCTGAATTTCCTTTCAGAAAGCAGGGTATTTTGACCTAAGATATTGTTATGGAGGGGAAATTAATTAATGTGAGATTATATTTTTCCAAAATTAATATTGTTTATTATTTTTTATATTTAGAACTCTTGCTACCCCTAACCACTAATTTTAATAGTAATGGGTTAATCACACGATCATGGAAACATTATACAGATAATAACTAGATCTAGAAATGACCAGCAAAACATAAACATTAACTGAACTGGAAGAGAAGATTCTTCTGGTCAAATATTGCTCATAGTCAAATACTGCTTGCCCACTAGATGGACTTAAGGAGCTCCTTTCTGCTTATGGCAGAAGGCAATGGAGAATTACAGAGAGGCTTTAAGTATTTACTCACAAAATTATTATTACCTGACTCACAGGGCGAGCTACAGCTTCAGGGAGTACTCAAAATGCTTTCAGGGAATTCTGTTACTGTCTTGTTGGCCACTGAGACACCTGATTCTTCCCAGGCTTCTGGGGAAAGGAGGCAGACAATCTGTGACCTTGTCCCTTGGCTCCTCTGGATGATCTGTGTATCTCCAGGATTTCCCACCTTGGCAGGAGGTTTTCAGGAGCAGGCAAGATGTCTCATGATGTTCAGCCTCAGCACAATGTCACGCTGGCTATGCAGGTCAATTGCATGGAGCCTATTCCTGGTAAGCTTGAGACAATGGAGTTTCCAGGCAAACAGGATGCACTGAAGCAGTAAGCAATAACAGCAGGCAAACAGCAAGCAGAGCATGGCAGAGCACACTGCATTACTTGCTCAACTCTTTTTGTCAACGTAGCCAAGACTAATGGGTGTTTGGACACAGAATAGCCAATCAGAACAGCATTTATCCAGGCTTGACCATATTAGGTTAAGCCACAGGCTTTCTTTACCCAAATTTGGGAAAAGCATAGGCCTTGCACAAGGCAGGCACAAGCCAAGCATGTACACCTTGCCTACCACAGGAGAAAAACAAGTCTGGGCAGACCAGAGTCCCCAGACTCAGTGACTCCAGGCTCCCCATTCTCCTTCCCACAGTTTCTTCTGCCCTAAACAGAAGGAGGGAGAGCAGAAAAACATGCCCAGGCAAGCCAGCACATGTGCAGGGCCATTTCAGGCTATCAAGCCTACCATGACAGATATGTGATCCATAATGTGAGGGGAACATGGTATTCCCCAAAAGTAAATTCAAAGAAAGATGCAGCTGGGTTTCAAAAAACAAAACAAAACAAAGGAAGAAGAAGAAAAAAGAAAATCATATTCTTTGTTCCATGGAATGAGTTGTTCGTGTTCTATACCCAAACCACCTCATGTTTTCGTGCAGCAACACTGGACCTCAAAAGACCAAGAAATACATTTGAAGATTACCAAATCTACCAACACCAGTGGGGCAATGTGCTGTCTAATTTCACAGGTGTAGATAAAGGCCTTCTCACTGGAGTCCCTGGTGCTGAGCACCACTGAGAGCTGTCCCAGCACAACATGAAAATTACAGGGTTTAGCAGGGGTAGGGCAGCAGTGGGGAGAGGGTATGCACTTATCAGAATGCTGACCCAACCAGGCAGGACACCTGATAAAGTATCTAAATCACAACAATTTGTGCAACCGGCAGAGCTCAGATGAATGACAGGTGTGAGATTTATAGAAACTCCTTATTATTCTGCAGCAGCAAGCCTTGCAGAGAACACAGCTGAGAAGGGCAATGAGAATAAAAACAAAAGCTATAGGAAGAAGAGTCATGTCTCTCATCACAAAAACAGTAGGGAACCAGAGGAAAGAAATGAGAGGATTTTTTTCTTTCACATGCTTCTATTCTTCATTTAAATTTTGTTATACTCCTCTCTAGAAGCCTGTCTCCCCAGTTTCTTTAAACTTTAGCCACTGGCACATTTTCAGTTAAATCAAATCAAGCTGCATTCTAAATCAGCCTCTGGCTGTATTTCTAGCACCAGTGTTCTACTGTGAAAGTAACCAAACTCTTCTGGATTGCAATTTTCTTTTTGCTGCAAATCCTTTTCTCCACTTCCTTTAAAGAATTCCCCAAGAGACAAGGGAGAATGTATTTTCTGGGACTCTTATTCAAACAGTAAACTAATTTTTTCTATTGAGATCTCATGGCCATAATGCAATCTGTGTTATGATCTACTGCACAAAGGAAAAACGAGCAACAAGAAGAGTGAGTTTTATCTGTGCCTGTTTTGTAGCCTCAACAAGGCTGGTAATCCCTCATTGCAGCAATAACACATCTCAGAGTTTTCAGGGTGGAATAGCCTACTTTTCTCAAATTCTTAAGAATTTTGTTTAGAAACATTCCTGAATGAATCCCAGAAACACAAGATCAACCGTGCCATGTTCATAAGTTCACTGTTTGACCTATGGCAGTCAGGACATGCGAGAAAGGACCCCATTACCATTGCACAAAGCTGCTTAAATAAAAAGGACTGACACAGACAGAAAGGTCACACATTTCTGATTTCATGGTTGGAGCCATATTTTGTATAAAATCTTTTGAAATATGCTGCAAGAAAATTTGCAATTGCAGATAAAGAAATGTGAAAAACAAAGAAAGATGACTTACAGAGAAGAATGCGTCCCTTTGTGTCCCAATACTCTTCCCATGGATCTGTTAGCTGGTATTCAGGACTACTCTGTCTTTATCACTTTATCCCAGAAAGCCTAAGACAAGCAGGATACCCAGTGAAGCATCATCCATAATTCCTAAGTTAAATTAAAAAAAAAAAAGGTCCTGTGAGTTGGAATTTGTATCTCAAATCCGAGAACAGCAAAACCAGAAATCATCAGAGGAAAGAACTTGTGAAAGAAGAATTAACTGCATAGGGTTTTACGGTCACCAGCTAGAGCAAATTTATCCATTCACCCAAGATGTCCAGGGCAGTGGACTACATTTCACTTCAAGCTTCAGATTCATTACTTCTGAAAGGGAACAGACATACTTTTGTAACTTCTCTGGTAAGACAGGTTTAATCATGTAAGTGATGCTGATACAGAACTCTCCTAGAGAGCAGTGAGACTCCCCACTGCCAGATCAGGTTGTTGCTCCTAGCTAAAAAGACAGACAATGAGTTGATTTGGATTATGAACTTTCTTTTGTTCTTACTTTCCAGGGCTTCTATTTATAGAGAAAATCTGGACTCTCTTCTTTCCTCTGTGTAACTTTAAAAGTTTCCAGTGCTTCAGTATCAAAGTTCATAGTTTGCGTGTGTAAGAAAAGAGAGGTGGAGATGGAAGAATGAAATAGCCTTTCCCTCTAATATTTTGCAAGGTTATTCAAATAAGATCACAGGAACAGCAAGAAACATCTTGAAAATATGTATGCCATTAAAAGATCCCCCAGGTTTCATTATGCAGTCTACATTTGACTCAGTGCTATTTCCTTTTGATAACTTCCCTGCTATCTGAAAAAGCACACCTGTATTATCCTGCAGAACAGAATATGAAATATAGTACATTTTGTCCAGTAAATATGCAGAAGAAAAGCTTCTTTACAACAGCAGCAGTTTACCAAGCCTGAAACACAGCTAAGGATCTTTATCAGTCTATCTTGTGGTGTTTGCAGCTGTGAGAAGCACAACCTAGATAATAAGGATGCGATAATGTTACAGAAACCTGCTGATGGAAGAGCTAATTAGCTGACAGCTAATTTATTCCACGTGGCTCAGTCATAATGCTGCAAGGCTTATTAACAATTGCATCACCATTTGCCAATTAAAATAAACTGATAAATAAAAGTCAAACATGTCAGCTGGCACCACAGGAAATTATTAATTACTGGAATGCTGTTTATTTCAACACACAGCTCACAATTTCACTTTTATCTTCTGAAATCCAGGTCTCACACACAGTACTTCTGCGTTTCCTGCTGTATCATATCCTCCTCCATCCGTGCATATTGAGCCGCCACACCTAACATTTATCACAGTATCACAGTTCACAGTATCACAGTATCATCAGGGTTGGAAGAGAACTCATAGATCATCAAGTCCAACCCTTTACCACAGAGCTCAAGGCTAGACCATGGCACCAAGTGCCACGTCCAACCTTGCCTTGAACGGCCCCAGGGACAGCGACTCCACCACCTCCCCGGGCAGCCCATTCCAGTGTCCAATGACTCTCTCAGTGAAGAACTTTCTCCTCACCTCAAGCCTAAATTTCCCCTGGTGCAGCCTGAGGCTGTGTCCTCTCGTTCTGGTGCTGGCTACCTGAGAGAGAGAAGAGAGCAACCTTCTCCTGGCCACAACCACCCCTCAGGTAGTTATAGACAGCAATAAGGTCACCCCTGAGCCTCCTCTTCTCCAGGCTAAACAATCCCAGCTCCCTCAGCCTCTCCTCGTAGGGCTGTGCTCAAGGCCTCTCACCAGCCTCGTCGCCCTTCTCTGGACACACTCAAGCATCTCAACGTCCCTTCTAAACTGGGGGGCTCAGAACTGAACACAGTACTCAAGGTGTGGTCTAACCAGTGCAGAGTACAGGGGCAGAATGACCTCCCTGCTCTCTGTAATCCTCTGAGGAACATTTCTCTATAAGGGAATGCTCAGGTTTAGTTAGTGCCTCTGAACAGCACAATTAAAGGTTCTCCCTTCCTCAAATACTGTGCAAAGTGGAATACAAAAATGTGTAGAGATGCTTTCACCAGCAGGAAACACATCTCAGCCAGAGAGCTTGGTTTCTCACAGAATTAACCAGGTTGGAAAAGACCTTTGAGATCATCGAGTCCAACCTATCACCTAATACCTTCTAATTAACTAAACCATGGCACTAAGTGCCTCATCCTGTCTCCTTTTAAACAGCTCCAGGATGGTGACTCCACCACCTCCCTGGGCAGCCCATTCCAGTGGGCAATCACTCTTTTTGTAAAGAACTTCTTAACATTCAGTCTAAACCTGACCTGGTGCAGCTTGAGGCTGTGTCCTCTTGTTCTGTCACTGCTTGCCTGAGAGAAGAGACCAACCCCCACCTGGCTACAACCTCCCTGTAGGTAGTTGCAGAAGGCAATAGGGTCTCCCCTGAGCCTCCTTCTCTCCAGACTGAGCAACCCCAGCTCTCTCAGATGCTCCTCCACTGATTCACAGACTATTTTAAAATACTAGGGCAAGTAGATCCGGGTGGAATACCTTTGCCATCGTGCAAAAAGGTGGAAGTTTTGAAAAGCTGTCCAATCCTGGGTGATGCTGAAACATTAATATTTCCAAACCAACACACAGGAAATATGTTTCTAGGTTTCCTACTTTTGACAATCTTTGTTTTTTTCTTTTCTTCCCCTCCTTTTTGACTTGTGTGGTAGTGTCCATGGATAAGTCAATTGACTTATGCGCCCATCAGTAGGTTACATCTCTGCTTTCACATCCAGACGAATTATGGGCCCACCGAGCTAAGAACACTTCAACTCAGTGTTTCCAATCAAGGTCAAGATCACAGTTTGTATTGACTCGAGAAATTTTGGCAGCTAGACCTGCCTGATGGTTGTATTGCTGTTCCTCAGTAGCTTTGTTCTTAGGTACATATGCATCTACATGCAGTACTTTTACTAGCATTTTCTCCAGTCGTGCATCAATGTCCTGCCATAGATCAGCACACCAAATAGGCTTTCCTCTCCTCTGCCAACCATTCTTTTTCCAGTCTTTTAGCCAACCCCATAGAGCAATGGCTACCACCCATGAGTTAGTGTAGAGGTAAAAGATAGGCCAATTCTCACGTTCAGCCACATCAAGTGCAAGCTGGACAGCTTTTACCTCAGTGAACTGACTGGATCCTCCTTCTCCCATCTCTTGGTTCAGTAACTCTTCTGATAGCAATACAGACTGCTGATTTCTATCTTCATTTGTTCCCAACAGAAACCATTTGTGAACAAAGCATAGCTCTCTTCCTGATCAGAGAGATCACCACAAGGAGAACCTTCCTCAGCCTGGCTTACTCTCTCCTCTGGAGGTTCTGTATAGTCTGTGCTTCTGGCCAGTTGGTGATCACTTCCACCAGATGAGGTCGATCAAGACTACCCATTCATGCTCATTGGGTTATCAAAGCCATCCATTTAGACCAGGTTGCATCTGTGGCATGATACAGTGTTGAACCTTTGCCTTTGAACATCCAATTTAGAACTGGAAATCTAGGAGCTAAAAGCAATTGTGACTCAGTTCCAATCACTTCAGAAGCTGCTTTCGCTCCTTCATAGGCTGCTGGTATCTCTTTCTCTGTTGAGGTGTTATTTGCCTCTGAACCTCTGTAGCTACAACCCCAGAAACCAAGTGGATGACCACGTGTCTTGTTTGGAGCTCTCTGCCAAAGACTCCAAGTTGGACCATTGTCACTGGCAGCCGTGTACAGAAAGTTTTTAATGTTCGAACCAGATCTCACAGGTCCCAAGCCCACTGCATGGACTACTTCTCGTTTGATTTGATCAAAGGCTGCTTGTTGTTCAGGTCCCCACTCGAAATTGTTTCTCTTACGAGTCACATCATGCAGAGGTTTGACAATCTGACTGAAACCAGGAATGTGTAGTCTCCAAAATCCCACTGCACCCAAGAGAGATGGAGTGTCCTTCTCATTGGTGGGAACTGCCATGGTGGAGACTTTGTTGATCACATCCTGAGGAATGTAACGGCGACCATCCTGCCACCACACTCCCAGAAACTGAATTTCTCTGGCAGGTCCTTTGACCTTGTCTCTCTTAATGGCAAAACCTGCTTGCAACAGAGTGTCAATGATTTTGTTACCTTTCTCAAAGACTTCCTCAGCAGTTTGGCCCCACACAATGATGTCGTCGATGTACTGGATGTGCTCTGGAGCTTTACCTTTCTCCAGTGCATTGTGGATGACTGAGTGACAGATGGTTGAGCTGTGTTTCCACCCCTGAGGCAAACGGTTGAACTGGTACTGGATTCCTCTCCAGGTGAATGCAAACTGAGGCCTGCACTCCTTTGCTATGGGAATAGAGAAGAAAGCATTAGCAATGTCTATGGTTGCATACCATTTAGCCTCCTTCGATTCCAGCTCGTACTGGAGTTCCAGCATGTCCGGCACAGCTGCGCTCATGGGTGGAGTCACCTTGTTGAGGGCACACAAGTCCACTGACAGACATCAGTCTCCATTACGCCTGAGCATGGGCCAAATTGGACTGTGGAAAGGTGAATGAGCTTTTTCAATGACATCCTGACTCTCCAGTTGACAAATCAGCTGATGAATGGGCAACAATACAGAAATTCAAACCCCTCCCGAACAGCAGAACCATTTAGGAGGGCTCCAAACCAACTCCCCTTTTTTTCAACCAGCACAAACTCAGCTTGGCTGGAATCTCAACAAGAAGGATACTGCAGAGATGAAACCCAGAAATATTTTGTGTAGAAATGATTGAAACCATAATTTCTATAAAATCTTGTCAGAAATGTAAGTAAAAAAACCCAAACCAAACAACAACCACAACAAAAACAAACAAACAAAACCACTAAACCAACCAAATTAAAAGGTCTCTTCAAAAAGCTACAAGTTGGTTTGGGATTTTTTGGCATTTTTTGGTGGGTTGGTTGGCTGTTTAAAAAACAAAAAAACAACAAACATGCCATTTTTGAGTTAAGGGGAAAAGGTGCCCTTAAAACCTCCATGCCAATACTACATCTATGAGAAGGTTCTCCCATCCACTTCTCAGTGATAAGGACTGTCACACTGTTATTGACCCATCTTAGAAATACAGCGTGAGCTCAGGCAGGGTATGGGATGTATTACACTCCAGCCTAATCTCAAGTGTATTTCCTCACAAAGAATGTGCACAAAAGACAGACACCTCCCCAGGATCTCAAGTGACAATGTATTTTCCTCTGCTGCTGTAGAGGTTTTCATGAGCTGTAATTCAGTCCCACTCTTATCCCTTGCCTCCCAAGGACTGTCACTCACCATAACAGATATGCCTCACTCCTTGTACTGACTCCAGCAGCAGCATTCTGGAATAAGAACCTGACAGCTCAGGTTTCCATTCTAAGAAATCAAGTGCATGCAAAAGACCTTAAATCCTCACACCCACCAAAGACATAACACTCTCTGACTTAGTGGAGAGGGTGGCACAGGTATCTGGGCTCCCTTCCATCACTAGGACAAAACTAAACCTGGATCAATGAGGAATAAATTGTGTCTTTCAGTTTATGGACAGAAAGCTCTGTGAACATTTCTTTCTACTTCTTTTGAATTAATACAAGTCCTGATATAATTGTCCTTGGGAGGAAGATAAATGATGGGGGAAAATAGATGTAAAGAATCAAACTGCCAGTGCAATGCAATCTGTATACAAGAATGAAGGTTCTTGGTTTGCCTTTCTCACATCCTTCTATGCACATTTCATTATATTTTGGTGCTGAGCACCACCCCCTTTTCATTATGACAGTGCATGCCAGATGGTGATTGCTCTGGTGCTGACACAAGAAACACTCTTCCTTCTCTTCTCTGTAAAAGAGCCATTATAGCACGTTTGTTAAATAATACCTGGTAAAAAACTCTTTCCAGATACAGAAAGCAGTTCTTGTGAGAGTTAAAAATATTCAGTCATTGCCCTTTCTAGCATCTCTATAAAATTAAGAACAGAACTACTACTTTGTAGATGATCCATCATCACTTTCACAGCAATCACAGAGAAAATGACATTTAATGAGAAATACAACATCTTCTCACAGTTCCAGATGATTTCTTGGAGGCATCTCAGGAAGACAGAGACGAAGGCCAATCTTTCAGTTGAAAGAACCTGGCTAATCCAAGTGGAAATGGACATGGCTACAAGCAAGATAAGAGTGTTAAAGTATTTCTAACCTGCTGGAGAGTAATTGGGTATGCACAATTCACTGCTCCAAGAAGAAATATGTACATGTGACAGACCTCCAGACTGAAGTCCACATGTCTTTTTTCCCTATGGCCAAAACTGGTTTGTTGCCAAGAGATCTGCAAGTCATTGTTTGGTTTATGTATACTTCAGAAGAATCACATAAGTGACAGGCTTTGAGATTGAACACTGAACAGTTTAGACAAAAGCCAACAATGCTCAGCCAGGAAGCCAGGGCAAGGTGGAGCCAAAGGCTTCCCTACATTCTAATGACATCTAAATTCACTTGCAAGAGGACTAATCTTGTTGGCAGACAAAGGCTGTGACTGGAAAACAACTGCCACTTAAGCATCCCAGGTTGTGATCCTTCTAATGACCACAAACCCCGCGATTGGAAATTTGTTCAACAGAGGCCTGAATGAGAAACACTCTGCAAACCAGGAGTTGATGGCCTCAAGCCCTGAAGAAATCTTAAAGGTGAGCTCCTAGTTGTATTACAAGGTGCTGACAGTTGTGCAACAGATACTTATTTATGTAAATGTGTGAGAGATTAATATATTCAAGTGTCTTTGTTGCATCTTTGCAAATCCTGACATCATTATAAGAGATGGAAAGTTCAAAGACATCTTTTCTGGGATTTTGCAGGTACCAAGTTTTTCTCCAACCCCTGACACTCTTTGCAACAGGCCTCATGACTCATCTTCCTAAGGTGATGTCTTGACTTCATTCAGTCTCTGCTCTAAAATAGGCTTCCACTGGGGGTCATAAAAAAGCCAAACACTTTGGATTACAGCAGGATCTTGGTAGGGTTCTGCAAGAAGTATAAGCAGATCTGCTCCTTTAATCAGGGCCACAGCAGCAACTAAACAAGCAAAAAAATAACCACCAAAAAAAAAAACAACCCTAGAGGACAACCTACAAAAATCAAACTGAAGCTTCAGTGACAATTGGGGAAAAGGAGAAATAAATTTATTTGGGGAAATCTGTTCTGGCATCACACTGTATAAAGCACCATAAGTTTCTTGTCTTGAGGTCCCACAAAACTAGGACTTTGGTGCTTTTAATTTTAAGTTAGTTGTATCAGTAAGTCCTGAGAACATTTTTTTTATTGATTTCTCTGGTATAGTCTCAGGGGCAAAGACCTTGCCATCCTTTCATTGAAATTCATTATATGTGTCTCTCTTCATGGTAGTTCACTTTCACAGAAAGGGAACTGTAGAGCTGCTCTGAGCTATCCCCAAGGAAGCACAATAGTGGATGGAAATAACACTGGCTTTGCAGAAACTTCTTAGTACAATTACTTTTTGCTTGAGGTAATGCAAGAATCAATAAAATGTGGGGAGCTGGCACGAAAATTTCTCATTTGTTGGCCTGTATCAGTCCTTTTGGATTTTCAGTCCACTATGAAAGTAAAAAATTATTGAGGTAAACCATGTGAAGCCTTTGCTTAGAAAAAAATTGCAGTTTGAAACAAAAGTCTCAAGCCTCTGAAACAAAACTTCTAAACCAGACTAGTTGGCAGCCACAGATTCCAAACTGCTATAATCAAATATAAAAGTATACTATCTCATGAGCTAACTTCCAACATTAAACCAAAGATTTTAAGCCCTGCTCTGTACTTTTTCTAAGAGTATAATGTAGTTTCCATGGGTAGGAAAGTAAACACTAGTTTTTTCTATGAAAATTACAACGTCTTCCTACTTTCCCTAACACAAAAATATTCAATTTTGAACAAAACAAACAAATAAAAACTCAAACAACAACAACAACAAAATCAAAACAAACAAACCTCACACATACAGAATCATATCCTGGGCTGCATCAAGACAAATGTAGTCAGCAGGGAAAGAGAGTTGATTCTGCTCCTTTACTACACTCTTGTGAGACCTCACAGTATCACAGTATCACAATATTATTAGGATTGGAAGAGACCTCACAGATCAAGTCCAACCCTTTACCACAGAGCTCAAGGCTAGACCATGGCACCAAGTGCCACGTCCAACCTTGCCTTGAACAGCCCCAGGGACGTCGACTCCACCACCTCCCCGGGCAGCCCATTCCAGTGTCCAATGACTCTCTCAGTGAAGAACTTTCTCCTCACCTCCAGCCTAAATTTCCCCTGGCATAGCTTGAGGCTGTGTCCTCTTGTTCTGGCATGGCCACCTGAGAGAAGAGAGCAACCTCCTCCTGGCCACAACCACCCCTCAGGTAGTTGTAGACCTCAAATAATTTGTCTAGTTCTGGTGTCTACATCATAAGAAGGACACAGAGCTGTTAGAGTGCGTCCAGAGGAAGGCTGCAAAGATGATCCAAGGGCTGGAACACCTGTGCCATAAGAACAGGCTAAGGGAGCTGGGTCTGTTCAGACTAGAGAAGACTCCAGAGGGACTCCAATATTTGAGATGGGGTCTTGCAGGAGTGGAGTAAAGAGGCTGTAGTTTCCCCTGAACCTGATCATTCCAGAGCTTCAGGGTTTGTGACAATGTACATGTTCTGCCAAATCCTGCCTCACAAAACTTCTCTCAATGTTAACTTTCTAACATACCAAACTCTCCGACCCTGCTGTTGTTATAAGACATTTTGGTGGGGGGTTTTGACACTTGACCATTAGGGCTCTTTAAAGTATGGTCTTAGGTTTGTAGTACTCTTGTACCAGATAATTTGCAGAAATATAAAATATAAACCAGAATGACATGTCTGCAGTTATTGTTGAGAACTTGGAACAAAAGAGAAATATTCTAAACCAGGAAATAAAGAATTCTAAGGTCAATCTCAGTATCTCCATGTCCACATGTGGTCATGATAATAGAGATTGAAACATTCATTGATACTTGATGTTTGTCCCAATGACATAAAGCAGAAAATTAATGACATTTTGCTGTTTATCTTGAACACTTTCATGCTATGAGTAACAGAATATGAGCATGCCATTAATACTCTCTAAGCATTCAAGTATTTGAAAATGGCTGAAAGTGTTTCTGAGCACACTGTAAAGGCAAAGGCTAGTTTTTAATTGCCTAGTTATTAAGTCTGTGTGACACAACTGCACTGATGCATTTTGTATTAATGCTAAGGTCTAAAAATCCCAGTCCAGGCAGAAGTCTGACTAGCAGCACCACTGTGAGCCCCTTCAAGAAAGAGTGCTTTGTTTGGAGGTAGCATAAAGGACTCCATGACTGAAAGAACAGATTTTTGTAGAGATGATTTCTTGAGAACTTTAACTTGCCCTTTTTGAATTAGTTTGTTTGTTTTACCATGCATACTAGTTTACAATTGTGGTTTAGACACACTTTAATTGTTTTGCTAATTAGTAAATTAGAACCTGGCAAACCATGAGAGAAGAGAGAGCCTGAAATGGGTTTTCCATGGAGGTGGTTGAGGCCCCATCCATGGAGGTGTTTAAGGCCAGGCTGCATGAGGCTGTGGGCAGCCTGATCTAGGGTAGAGTGTCCCTGTCCATGGCAGGGGAGTTGTAACTAGATGATCCTTGTGGTCCCTTCCAACCCTGACTGATTCTATAATTCTAAATCACATGCAAACCATTGCTCTAAATACCTAATGTAAGCATTCTTGGCTGATGAGGGGTGAGCAGTTGATGTCATTTACCTGGACCTGAGCAAGGCCTTTGACACCATCCCACACTACATCCTGGTCTCCAAGCTGGTGACACACAGGTTTGATGGGTGGACCACAAGATGGACAAAGAACTGGCTTGATGGCTTCACTAAAAGAGTGGCTGTCAAAGAGTTCATGTCCAAGTTGAGACCAGTGACAAGTGGAGTCCCTCAGGAATCAGTCCTGGGACCAGTGTTGTTCAACATCTTCGTCAGTGACATCCACAGAGGCGTTGAGTGCAGTCTCAGCAAGTTTGCTGATGACACCGAGCTGTGTGGTGCAGCAGACATGCTGGAGGGCAGGGATTCCAGCCAGAGGGGCCTGGACAGGCTGGAGAGGTGGGCACAAGCCAACCTCATGAGGTTCAACAAGACCAAGTGCAAGGTCCTGCATCTGGGTTGAGGCAATTCCAAACACATATCCAGACTCGTCAGTGAGTGGCTGGAGAGCAACCCTGAGGAGAGGGACCTGGGGGTGTTGGTGGACGAGAGGCTCAAGATGAGCCAGCAGTGTGCACTCACAGCCTGGAGGGCCAACCAGATCCTGGGCTGCATCAGAAGTGTGGCAAGCAGGTCGAGGGAGGTGATTCTCCCCCTCTACTCTGCTCTGCTGAGACCCCACCTGGAATACTGCATCCAATTCTGGAGCCCCCATTACAAGAAGGATGTGGACATGCTGGAGCATGTCCAGAGAAGAGCCCCTGGGTTGATTAGAGGGCTGTAGCACTTCTCCTATGAGAACAGAGTGAGGGAGTTGGGTCTGTTCAGTATGCAGAAGAGGAGGTAGTATCTGAAGGGGGCCTAGAAAAAAGCTGGGGAAGGACTTTCAAGGCTCTCAGGCAGTGAGAGGACTAGGGGGAATGGAGCGAAGCTGGAGATGGGTAGGTTCAGGCCAGAAGTGAGGAGGAAGTTCTTCACTATGAGAGTGGTGAGAGTCTGGAATGGATTGCCCAGGAAAGAGGATGGCTCTGAGGAGTATAAGAATGTTCTTTAGAGACTTTTACTTCCATATCAGACAGCAGCAGGAGAGGAAAATGATGATATACAGAGTTCCAGTGATCCCCTGAGAGAGGTCAGGGAAGTTAGAAAGGAATATTCAAGGGAAACAGGAGAGCCAGTCCTAAGCTGGTTAGGGAGATGCTGTGCTATAGGTGCCAATCTCCCACAAGTAGGAGACAAGTCTGCAAAGCAGCTAAGGCCACTTACAGAAGAGAGTGCAATTGACAAATACAAAGCAAGGCCTCTTGGTAGGGCAACCATGTGGACACACTTTTGCCTTCTCCATGCCTTACTCTAGAATTTATATTTTTTTAAGCATTAAATATTTCTGCAGCTTGGAAATGCAGAATATATTTCCATCAACAAATCAAAGCCTTGTTTCAAGTTATATCTTTATTGAAGACTAGGAGAGGGAGTGTTTCAAATTCCAGCATTACTTCTTCATTTTTTTTTCAATGACTTCTGCAACAGCCATCCCATTTTATTGTTTTTTTTAAGGATAGGGAATTGGTTCCCCCAAAAAAGTGGTGGTAATTGAAGACACCACATTTTCTTGACAGAAGCTTACTTCCTTTTATTTTAACAGTCTTGGGCAACCCAAATGTAAACCAATAATTGCTATTTTTAATTGCTCACGTTACTCACACATGGATAAGTTCCCTCACGAGAATCCATTGAGCTTTTAGTTCTAAAATACACAAGACACAGGAGTCGGATTTAGCCTCAAGCCCTTTCCCTCAACGGCTGTCAAAATACAAGTGTAAAGAATTCCTCCTGAAATTGACTGTGCTTCAGAGAAAGTGAAGACATTTCACATCACAGAGAGAAGCTAACCTTGGACAATTCCCCTGTTTCAGGACAAGAGAGGACAATTTCCCTTCCTTTCAGAAAGTTTGGCTGTCTAAAAGGAGAATAGGTCACGTTCAACTGTGCATATTATTTTAACAGACTGTCTTCACAGCAGGAGACACCTTCTTGTTTTTAAAATAAATTCTTAGCAGCTTCAATGGTGGCCACCTACAGACCAGACTTCATGCAAAATCTAGAGTTCTGATTTGAAATGGGGGAAAGGGAAAACAAGATAAAAGGAAGCTGTGAAGAGAAATAACCAAGTAACTTACTGTAAGATGTAGGGATCAAAACATGCTATAATTTTACAAGGGAAACACAACAAAACAAACCAAGAAAGAGCTGATAAAAGGAAAGTGAATTATTTGCATTCTCCTTTCAAATACACAGAAAATGCATTTTCTAAAGAGTCTGCCTACTGCTGGGATTCCCTGAAGTATAGAAAGTATTCCTAAGTGGAGCTACGATTTTAAGAGACCTGAGGATGTTCCCACACATGAGGTGGGGGTGCAGACCTTTTTTCTCTTATCAAAGCAGAAATAAACACTGATAGTTCCAAAAACTTCTGAAGTATGTTGAAGCTGAGCTAAACTGACAAACTCTGGGTGAAGTTTCATGCACTTATTCCAGATGTTATACACTTCTGCCAGACTCTGCTGAGTCCCAGGAAAATCAGGGGTGATTGTGCATGTGCACATTCCAGAACTGAAACCTTACTGAACCACAAGTCTGTCTCTGCTGTGTGTCACTTCACCACTTTAGCTCAATCCTTAAAATGGAACATCCAAATCAGCATGGATATTTAGGTCAGATAATGTAATGTAAAACCTGGATTAAACTACTTCAAATAAACAGATTATCTTTCAGACAGATGTGTGAGGACAGGCACTGACAGATAGAAGAATTGGAAACATGGGCTAGAAACCAAAAGGAAAAGGTGAGACTTCTCCTTTTGGTGGCTGAGTGGATTAAACTGGGCCAAAACCTCCCTACTTGTATCCTGTTCAATATTACCTTCCAGCTTCCAGGAATGCACAGAACACAAGCTCCAAAAATTTATAGGCAAATGTGGCACATGAAGCAGCCTGAAACTCTTCTGTTCACCAGCTCCTTAAATTAGGTGTACCTCAAAGAAAGCACACAGGATAAGACAAGAGTGTTCTGCACGTGAGCTGTCACCACCATCCAGCTTGAACATAGTGATCAATGACAGCCAAAGACGTGAAGTTGTCTTTTGGTGAAAGGAATAAAGAGATTAAAGGTATTTTCATAAACAGGAAAACCAAAGCTATCATACAAAATTACTTCAGTGTGGAAGATAAGCCTAGGATTTTTTTCCCCAGTTTGATCTGGATTTCATCTAAACAAGCTAATGGCACTACCTACCTCTGTATATTGTTAGGGGAAAAACAACAACATCAAAAACTCTTTGAGATCTTCTATGACATGTCAACCTAAGAAGCATGTGGCTGTACAAAAAAAGCTTGCAAGTAATCCTGCATTTTAGGTGACCAGCCAAACCATCCCTCTTTAAATCAGAAAGCAGGAAAAACTAGCAAAGACTTTACTGTTCTTGTTTATTTTATAACCCAGAAGTTGAAAGGCACAGAAAAACAGCCCACGTGAAACATGAGAACAGTATCATGACAAACAAATCAGCATCTGAGCCAGCACAGCACCGACTGGGAACATAAAATCTAGATAACCCTGTATAGCACAATCAACTAAAGGGAGCAAGTAGTATGGTGAGGGAGAAAAAGAGAAGAAATGGTGATCATAAAATAGCAATAATTTGAAACTCTGGAGTGTCTAGGTGAAGAAAGGTAAAGTTAGCTATATTTTCAGGAACAGGTTTACTCTGCAAGCTAGAAGGTATTTTAGATGTTTTTATTAAAAAGAAAGAATTCTTTTTAGTCACATTTGATTTCAAAGTGCCACAATTCTCCATCTTTCATTTTCCTATCACCTCTGCATTATTTTCCATGTTTAGCAATATTATAGTATCACAGATTCACAGGATGTGTAGAGATTGGGAGGGACCTCGGGAGACCATTGAGTCCAACCCCCCTGCCAAAGCAGAATCACTGAGGACAGGTCACAGAGGAACACATCCAGATAAGTCTTTAGAGTCTCCACAGAAGGAGACTCCACAGCCTCTCTGGACAGCCTGTTCCAGTGCTCCATTACCCCTAAAGAAGTTTTTCCTCATGTTTACATGGAATTTCCTGGGTTCTAGTTTATATCCATTGCCCCTTACCCTATCACAGGACAGCACTGAAAACAGACAGTCCCTTTCTTCCTGACATGCAGCATTCAGATATTTGTAAGCATTAATAAGCTCTCCTCTCAGTCTTCTCTAGAATAAACAGCCCTAGGTCTCTCAGTATTTCACAGTATCACAGTATCACCAAGGTTGGAAGAGACCTCACAGATCATCAAGTCCAACCTTTTACCACAGAGCTCAAGGCTAGACCATGGCACCAAGTGCCACGTCCAATCCAATCTCAGCAGCCGACAAGACAGAGTTGCCCTAAAGTGTTTGTGTACTGTCTGGGACTGTGGCTAGCCCTGTGAGTTGGGTAATAATAATTTTGTGAGTAAATACTTAAAAGCCTCTTTGTAATTCTCCATTGCCTTCTGCCATAAGCAGAAGGAACCCCTTGAGTCCATCTAGTGGACAAGCAGTGTATTGACCACAAGCAGCATTTGACTGCAGGAATCTTCCAGTTCAATTAATGTCTGTATATTTTGCTGGTTATTGCTATATCCAGTTATTATCTGTAAAATGTTTCCATGACAGTATAAAGAACCAATTATTATTAAAATTAGTGGTCGGGGATGGCAAGAGTTCTGAATATCAAAATTAACAAACAATATTAATTTTGGAAAAAAATATCTTGCATTAATTAATTTCCCCTTCATAACGAGCAGTATTTAGTATTAGATCAGAAAAGCAGGTGTATCAGTGAAAAGTATTGTGCAAATTCCCCCCCCCCCCCCACAGATAGGAATTCACCAGACTAATTCAGCTGGCTGGAAACAAAGGAATAAAGCTTGATATTTACAGCATGGCACAATTTACATATACAATACATACAGATATTTGCAGTTATATACAATAATATACAAGTTAAAAATAATACAGAAATACAGACCCCCTCCTGAGAAACCAGACTGCCCAGGAGAGCTCCCAATCAACCTCACACCTTCTTTCCACCCCCTCCCTTATTTCAGAATCCCCTTATGTGCAGGGAAAGCCTCAAAAGCTCGGCAAGAAGTTAAAAGAAATAAATGGTTAGTTTGAGTTATGCAGGTCCAGGTAGAGATAGTGAAGCAGGTGGCAGCAGCCAGAGACTGCCTGTCTTTGGTTTTGTTTCGTGTTTTTACATCCCTAAGCAAAACCACCATTTTTTCTTTTCACAGCCAATAATCTAATTTCTCTCATTAGAATATTACAATTATACTCAAACCAGCAGAACTATTTGCTGATAACACAAATTGCAGTTGAGATTGGTTTATTAGAAAGGCAGAATTCTCCTTTTCTCACCTGCCTGTACAAAACCAAGGCATTCCATCCAAACTAGTAATCTTGACTTTCCCTGTTGCCAGAGGTAAGACTCAGGCACACCAAGAGTTCATTTATCCTTATTTGTATGAATGGATGCCCTAGAATAACATTATCCACCTTCTGAAAGAAATTTTCAGTAGAGACAAGGCTTAACACTTTTGGAGATATTAGCAATTCTCAATTAAAAATGGCACCACTGTCACAGTGGTGGAAGCACCTGTGAGAATGCTGATGGAAAACAGCATCTTTGGCTATTAGTCATGCAAGCCTGCTTCATGACATTGTAGGTAACATGATAATGCAAATGCCAGCAGTTTCCAGAGCCCAATCTATTGCTACATTCCCTAGCCAAAAGGGAGCTGTGCAAGCAGCAGGAACAGCAAGCTATTTTTGCCATAGAGCATGTAAGGACAGAATGCCAACTCTCCAGCTAGCTCCAGAAATGAATGCTCTCCACTAACAGCATGGATAGCAACAGAACAGGTAGAGCAAATATGCCAAAGAATTCATTATAATGACTCCAGTGGTGCAGAGTGCACTGCTGTACAATGATCTCTTCGTTAGGTGCAAGCTGTGCATTCCTACACAAGAGGTTTGATCAAATGCTTTATATTTTAAAATTTTCAACTAAAGATAAGAAAGCAACAGAGATGCAAATATTCCCTTTTCTTCATAAGACAGATGTTTCAACCCTTCACCATCCCCATAGCCCTCTCTTGGACTATCTCTAGTATCTCCCCATCCCTCTTGAACTGAGGAGCCCAGAAGAGAGGAGAGGCTCAGGGAGCTGGGGTTGTTTAGCCTGGAGAAGAGGAGGCTCAGGGGTGACCACACTGCTGTCTACAACTACCTGAAGGGACATTGTTGCCAGGTGGGGGTTGGTCTCTTCTCCCAGACAACCAGCAACAGAACAAGGAGACAGTCTCAAGTTGTGCCTGGGGAAGTATAGGCTGGATGTTAGGAGGAAGTTCTTCACAGAGTGATTGGCATTGGAATGGGCTGCTCAGGGAGGTGGTAGAGTCACCATCCCTGGAGGTGTTCAAGAGAAGACTGGATGAGGCACTTAGTGCCATGGTCTAGTTGACTGGATAGGGTTGGGTGCTAGGTTGGACTGGATGATCTTGGAGGTCTCTTCCAACCTGGTTGATTCTATGATTCAGAACTGGACACAACACTTTAGATGTGGTTTTGCCAGGGCAGAGGAGAGGGTGAGGAGAGTTTCCCATGACCCTTTACTCCTGCACATTTCTAAATACCATCTCTGCTTTGTGCCTTTGCTGCAGTGACAGCACAAGTGGATTTAAAAACGCAAAAAGGTCCACTGCTTTCCCAAAGCAGCTTCCTGCTGTGGGATGTCCTTCTGGGTACAGACAAAGATCCCCTGTAGGCACACAGCACACTGAAACCAGCACCACAAGACAGCCACACAGGGATTTTCCTCTCTTATGCTCACAGGAAATAAACACTGAGTTCTGACCAAGACTATCTGCAGTTTCAGAAACATTTGAAGAAATCATTACAGGAACTACCAGCTGATCAATAGAAAGTGACTGGCTTTGGTTTCTTATTTACTGTTCCTTTACACACTAGGACAAAGAAACACCCTGCACTTTGCAGTCTAACAATCACTGACAAGTGCTGGAAATCCATTATGTGCAGTATGCACCATGTGACATCTGGTGGCCCTACTGTCTGCTTCTGCACTCTGCCAGTGGTTCTCATGCCCAAAGTAGATCACAGGAGCAGACAGTTTTGTCAGGCCACTTCCATTCACCATCAGAGCTCTTCTAAGTTGCCTCGCTATTTTCTGAGTGATGCAGGTAAATTTGGGACACTGTACTAAGATAAATTGATGTGAATGTTTCTTCCACAATCAGAAGCCAGATGATCTAAGAGGACAGTGATTTTGGACCTACTACTCCTATGGATTCCAAGTTGTGCAAGGTTCTTGTGGTAGGAAGGCTGAATTTACCTGCTATTAAGATCATACAGAATCCACTTTCAGTGCTGTTCACTGCAGGTGCGGGACAATCCAGCACTGTGATGCAGAGCACTTGCAGCCTGCAGAGCTAAGAGACACAGAGTAGAAAAAAGGAAAACAATTATATCTGTCATTTAAAAATGGGTCCCTGAGGACTTGATTATGTATGCACTTGTTTCCTGAATCCAGATCTGGAAATTGAAGAGCTCTTCAGTATTGAGCACGTGCAGTTGCTACCTCTTCACTGAGCAAGTAGCGTAGGGGAGCCCCGAGTCATACAGACAAGGACAACTAAATGTATGATATCCCACATAAAAAAACCTATGCAGCCTTAGAAAACAACATAACTATCTGACAAGTCCCCTTCAAGAAAGAATCTGCTCTGTCCTCAACAATGTCATACTAGGTCTAGGGCGAGTTGATTCTGTATCACAACAGATGTCTGCATATAATTGTCCCCAGATAGCTGCCTCCAGGCTCTTCCCAAGACCACCATAATCTCAGAACTGAACCACAGAAGCCAGCTAATAAACTGAGAGCAGCCTTAAGGCAGTCAGCCAAGTAGAGAGGCATCTCTCTGAGTCAGCAGGGAATCCTGAGAACAAACTTGAAATCTCATCCTTTTCAGAAAGTAAAGCTAGAGGAATATACCTGCCTTTGAGCAGTCTTGTCCCTGTTCCCTCTCCTCGAAGCCACTTCCCTTCACCACCTTCTCCAAAGCCAGGTGAAAACCTCTCCTTCCTTTCTTTCAGACGGGAAATAGAGTGGAAGTGTAATCTGCTGTTGCTGCTTTACAATCTCACATCTGTGTAACCTGTCTTTTAAATGACTATTTGAACAGAGGCTATCTTTATGCTTTGATGCAGGGATGAGGGACTCCTGCTGCCCAGTGTCACCCATCAGCAGGACTAGGGTGCATGCAGTGGAATCCTTAGCCTTTGACACACAATCTCTCATCTAACATCTGTAGCTTTTTAATGGTGAATGCATGGGGAAAGAGAGAAAAAGTAACACTTTTTGAAGCCTTGTGAGGATCTGCTTGAATAAATTGGAAAATTACAGTCTGGAATTGAACTTGGAGATTTTCAATTCCCCTGGGGGAAGGGGGGAGGGGAGGGGGGGAGCAAACCACAACCTAAAAACCCAACAACCAACCAAAAGCCAGTATGTTTTAAGACAGAGCTTTTTAAACTTTGCATAAATCCAGCTACAGTCTATCATAACAATTTCTCTTCTGGATTGATTCTTTCAGAAAGGTTTAATCAGCTTACAAGAAGCTAAGTTGTAGTTTCATTTCCCCTTAGGAATCTGCTGTGTGTCAAAGAAATTGAGACTAAACAAGAAAACACAGAATAAAGTTTAAGCACTTCTATTGCATGAGCTGTTAAATGAGAAATAGGCATTGCAGACTACAAGTGTCAATTAGGTACTGATTCCACTGGGAAATAACATTTTCACATTGTTTCTGGTTTGCTGTTGACAAATCTGGGCTTAGAAAAGTTATCCTCTAGTTCCTGATATCTTTCCCTCGCAGGCCTGTCAGCATCTATCACTGACATTTCACAGCTAAACTTATTTATCCCTAGCATTTAAAATTAATTAAAAACTCCAAATACTATAACAAAAACATCTGATTGCTTCCTCACTGCAAATCTGGGGCACTCAGTTGTTAAGAGTGGAGTAGTGATTTCAGAAATCTCTGTCTCTTACTACCTAACTGTAAGTATTTCAGTGAGATCTGATCTGTGATTGATGGACAGGTGCAGTGCAGCCCTGAAAGCATTTCCCTTACAGATCACAAATTGTGCTGCCTTTCTGGACAAAAGTAAATACAGAAATAAAAATTAAAGACCTGGAATGATTGGAGGCAAAACATTCAGTGAATGCTTTATGAAATCTGATTAACTCCAGAACCTGAACGTGATTTCACCACCCTCCAAAAGCTCTCTCTAGGAGCTCTACTCTTTCCAAAGAATCTAGCCTCTCCTATGTAAGGCATGTAATTGCAGAGGAGAGTGCAGTGGTCCTGCCTTCTAGCAACAAAAAGTCTATCAGAGAGTTATCAACCCTGACAATACTCTGCCGCAAGAGCAGCTTTTGGGACTGGGAGATGCTCTGTTCCAAAGCTCACAGAAGACAGACTGTTGAAAGGTTTTGCAACAATAACAAATCAATCCATGCAGAGAACAAGTTTAGGAAGAATAGCTGATTGACTCCTGAGTGGCTGAAAAGGTGTAACTGAAATTAAAATTTGGTCTTCTATCTCTATATGCCATTGTAATTCCATCAGTCTCCTTTCACCACTCTCTCCTGGACTCCTTCAGCCTGAGATTTCTTTTATCTTTTTTTTTTTTTTTTTTCACTTAACCCTACACTTTTATCTGAAATCAGGAAGGAAATCTGCTCTTGCAACATGCAGTATCATACCACTGTGCACCAAAACCACCCTCCCCTGCCCCCACGCCGAGATAATTGCAGTGCATCGCCGTCAGCAACACAACGGATGGTGCTTTTGCATCTGCATTCCACGAGGACTGTGAACCTGACAAGTTCCCATAATAATGGAAAACGTTTCCCTCAACTTTCAGACCTAATATATTCTGATCCCTACAGAGCAGATTTTCAAAAAGAAAAGTATATCAATTTACAGCTCAGGATTGGTTCAGCAAGGCAGAGCTTTCCACAGAGAGGCATATAACAGTGAAGACACAAAGGCAGAGAAAACTTATTTCCAGAACTTCCAAGCATATGTTGTGCTTAATGCAAAGCCAACGTTTCCCCTTCACCAGTGCCATGAGATTGCAGGGAAACTTGGGCATGTGTAGCTGATTTAGAACCATCAATGACTTTGGCATATTCTGTTACTTACACAACTTAAAACTTAAGTTTCCCTGCAACATCTACTTTCCATCTACCAGAGCAGGAAGGATAGGTAAGCCTGACTGAAATGCTGTATAGAGCAGCAGCTGTAGAGAATTAAAACTGTCACAGAGACTAGAGCAGAACAGAAACAGAAAAGCCATAGAAACTCTCCATGCAGAAGGACTCAAATACACAAATAGGTCTGCACAGGAGTGACAGTGGCCTCCAGTAAGGCAGACCAATGTGTGAGTTTGCCTTCTTGATGTACATGCGCCATTTAAAGTATCACTGAGGTAGAAATGCAAACATAGTTCTGTAGTTGGTTCGTTCCTCCTAAGTGCTGTCATTGTGCAGGACACAATCAAAATAAACCTGCAAGAAAGTAGAAGTTCAATGTACTGTGTGACACAAGATGGCAAGCAGCCTCTTTTATGCAGTTAGCAGCCAATGCTGTTTGATTTGTGTAAATCCTTCAGACAGCTGCAATTTCTATGCCTCAAAATACTGTTTCTGCACTTGCAGGCAGTCAAAATTATGCCCTTGTAGTGTGCATGGACATTGATTGGCCAGTGGAAATGTTCCATGACTGAAGATTTGATTCGGAGTTTTCTCCTTATGTCAATCCAAAATCATCACAAGACTCTTGAATTTCAGATGTAGCCTCTGGTTCTAGGGAAAACAAGCAATGTTTCTGGGTCTGGTTTGGCCTAACACCACTCAAACTAATTATCAGACAATGAAAGCAACTGCTGCTTTTTTTCTTATTTCATTATATTTGAAGTTTAGAATCACAGCCTTGAACACTCTCAGGGAGGAGGCATCTACAATTCACTGGGCAGCCTATTCCAGCATCTTACCACTCTTCTATTGAAGAACTTCTTCCTAAAATCCAGCCTAAAACTATTCTCCCTCAGCTTAAAATCATTGCTTCTGCTCTTGCTGCTAGATATCTTTATGAAACGTCCCTCTCTCCAGCCTCCTTGTGGATCCCTTCGGGTACTGGAAGGCATGTCTAAGGTACCCCCTGGGGTCTTCTCCAGGCTGAACAACCCCAGCTCCCTCAGCCTACCCTGATAGCAGAGGTATTCCAGTCCTTGGATCACCTTTGTGGCCCTCCTGTGGACTCACTCCAACAGATCTGTGTCTTTCTTATAATGGAGACAGCAGAATTGGATGCAATTATGTCAAAACCAAATGAATACCTTTAGATTACACTGTTTATGGAGGTAAATGGTCAAGCACAATTGATCCATATATTCATAGACTGGAACCAGATGTTCACACTAATGTTTAAACTTGAGAGTAAGGCATGATAAATTGGATTCACAGCTATTCTGCATGTTTTCTTCTAGGATACACAGCTGTTCTACATGTTTCCTTCTCACATTTCAGGATGCCTATTGCAACATCTGCAAGAGTGCATTCAGCTAGAAAATAGGAAATGATGCTACAGTACAAAAGTGGTATAGAAAAATTAACTTTGAGGTTTACATTTTACACTATGAATGTGTATAACTCCAAAAGACATACCTTCCCAAGGTCATCTTTTCCCAGAAGATTGTTTCTTTCCCTTGAACTAACCATTCACCAAGCCTGAAGAATTCTCCAAGTATTTAAGCCCAAGTATAGTTTTAAGCATGTGAAAAAGTCACTATGCCCATTATAGCTGTTCACATTCTTCAGCTGTGCATGGTTTAGTGCTTTGATGGACTTAAATGTCATTAGGCTACAAAGTGGTTTTGTGAAATTGGCTCAGCACCCATCAGTTGTGTTTTCATTTCAATCCTACTCTCATCATCTGAATGAGCAGATGGGAATAAAAAAAAGAGTACTTCTAGTAACAAATTGTGTCCTATTAGTATGCTTAAACAAGAGACAAAACATTAAAAACAATTCAAAGTTACTCACCATATGCTGCACAAAATCTGCACATTTTGACCTTGAATCAGCACAAACAATTCAAATATATTACTTTAAAATTAATCAAACTGACATTCTTAGAAATTTCAGTCCTAACATGAGATATTGATTCTGACTTTGCATAGCAATTGTCAGCAGTTCATAAATTTTTACTTCAAAGGAGAAACTGGTAAGGTGGGAAGCAATTACTTAACTTTAGCCACCTTCTCTCTGAGTAAAACCAACTATGGTTTCTAGAATATCATGCCTCCTCTTCCTTTTTCTTGTTACTAAGGCTGACATCTTTTACTTAGGCATGCAGACAAGGAGGGAGCATATGGCCTGTTTTGCTATGATGAAAACCTTGCAATTACAGCAGAGGATTCCCATCAGAAATCTGTGATGGTAGCACCACAATCCTTGCATTCAATTGCTACTCATAATTGCTCACCCCTCTTCTCTCTCCACAGGCCTCTGCTCACAAGCCAGGGGAGTTACTGCTTTCCTATTCCATTCAATAAAGATCTGGCTTTTTACATCAAGTCTCACAAACTCTATACTTTGTACAGCATGAAGATAACATACGAACACACCTACTAATAGGACTAGGCTTACCAGGATCTGCTTGCACCTTTGCAAGGAGCAGATGTCAAGGAAAGCCATACTTCATTGTTCTGACTATTCCTGAGCTGCAAATAGCACACAGAGCCAAAAGGTTATCTTTCATTTCAAAACTCTCCAGAAGCTTGTAAGGTCTGCTGAAATCCATGCCAGCCTGAATTCAATACACTGACTACCTTAACAGCTTGCCAGACTCATCGGCAGGTTTTTAACTCACCTTATTGTGGCTGTTCTGTGAGATATTAGGAACTTCCTATTGTTGGTAATGTTCTCCCTGCACTCTGATGTTAACTGCTTTCTCTATTGATTCTGCTTACTTGACAATATAGACTTTCTTTTTTCTTTTCCATGTTTGTGTTATGATGGGGAAGTCTTTGCACTTGCCTCAGCTCCTTTTTTATGTGGCAGGGTTATCTGTGAAGCAGCAGGCACCGTATTGTCAGTTGAGTGACTGAGGTGAATAAAAAGGACCCAGGGAGAGGGAGAGCTGGTCCATGTATTGCACAGAAAGGATAACTCGAACGCTTGTAACATCAATATATGTGTATGTGTACACAGACACAAAACACTTAGCAGTAAAAAAAAAGAGAGCAATATTCCCTTCCATTTGGAAAATTCTCTTGCTTTACAAAAGAAAGAAATTGTACTTAGGGCACATTCAGGCATGTCATACCTGGCCTCTGCTGGCCCATACCTAATGGACAGCATTAAAGGTGCTCTAGCTTATACCAAGGCCAAAATAAAGTGAGTCTCAAATCAGGGATCCATTAAGTCCCTCTTCAGACTTTTGTTTGTACCCAGTGAACACCAAGGGCATACGAGAATCTTGCCCAGGAAACCTTGAAAAATTGTCCTCTAGTCTCGAAAGTACCCAATTGGGATTGTTACTGATTAAATGCTTCTGAGAAAGATACTTTTTGCCATTTTCAAGCCTTTTCCACAGGTGTACACTATCAGTGCAGAGATGTAGTAGTGTGAGAACATCATTAAAAAGGGAAGAATATTATCCCATTGTCATTTATAGAGACCAGATGTGCAAGAATGAATGAGCCATGAAAATTCCTAGGACTTGTGAAACACGAAGGCATAGCCTGGGCTCTGGGGAAGGCAGTCGCTAGGCCCTGTGCTCTCCCACAGCACAGCTCTTCCACAATTGTATCTGCTACCTTTCAGAAGCTTCTAAGCTTGGTACTGCAGCTGTTGAAATCTTTGAACACCCCAAAGCAACTACAAAATCTTACCAATTGTTTTCAAAGCGGCAGCAAAAATTCAATAGTCTTGATTTGTTTAAAGAAATGTCAACCTCTGACAAAACTCCCATTGACTGCAAAGAGAATGCAATATTGAGCCCTCTCTTCCTTTAGAGTGAGGTCCTTTTACACCCCCAGGACCTATGTAACTATACTTTAAAATAATCTTGTATCAAATACATTAGAAGACAATTAACCAAGTGTTAAATGTGATGAGAAATTTTCTTCCAGTTTAAAAGGGTTTCTTGAATTTTGTCTCTCAAATGGCCAGTAGAAAGCTTGCAAACTTGACTAGCAGGACAGAAGTAGAAACAAAAGGAAGATTTGTTTGATATTCTAAGCTGTTGTTTTAAAATAGCAATGGCTATATCCTACTGGCTCATAGCCACGTAACACATTTTGGAAATAAGGAGGATTCAGTCTAAGGTCCTTTGTGCTGTTGTATCTCAATTCTTCACCTTCAACTAACACAAGATGTAATTTGATGCTCTGTTTCCAGGTTCCACTCAATCAGTCCGTGCACCAGCACACTGCAAGACCAGATCTGAAAACACCTTTCTTTATGTGCTGTCCTCCTTAATTCCAGAAACACAATCCCAGAAATATATCACCTTTTCTCCACCACGAATCACGTCTCTGGATGCTCCTACTGCTTCTGTAACTGAAGTTGCAGCTTCTTCGGAGGATGCCTATTATAGTATCAGAGAACTGCAGAATTCACATCACTGTTGCCAGGTGCTGAGAATGAAACTGTGTAAGGAAAAGGATACAAGAGGGCATGAGAGAGTCAGGCAGACACTTTGAACACTTAAAATTTCTCAAAGCTGTAACATACATTTAGAACTGTAAATAGGAAGGTTTTGGGTTTGTTGGTTTTTGATAGGTTTGGTTTGTTGCAATTTTTTCCCCCAACAAAGGAGGCAAAAGGTCTGTGTCAAAAATATTCTACAAATCAATTTCAAGGCTGTTTTTGCAAACAGAATAAAATCTTGTGTAGTGATAGCAAGTTAATTCTCCATATTATGTAAAAATATACAGTATGATACGAAATACACAATGGCTAATCTCAACCCTATTCTTATTTGCCTCAGCTAATCTTTACATATTCTCTTTCTGCAAAAGTCTGACCAGAGTGTGAAACACAGAGGTTACTTTAAATGAATATTTGTAATTTAAATCTGTGTTAAGAAGCTGTAAAAGCAGAAAGGTAAGTATACTGTGTCTAAAACATATCAGAGTGTGAAGACAACCACCAGCCTAGAGATGTTTGCTGAAACAGGGACTCTGGTGAGAACCATTTTGTTCTGAAAGGATGAGATGCTTACAGTTCAGGAGCATTCCTTTCCTTTTTCAGACCCTGCATTGCTGTCATCATACACAGTCAGCACTTTCTGTATCAGATGATCCCTAAATACCAAAACCCCAAGGAGGGCTGTTGGCATACATGCCAAATCCTACAAAATGGAGCTGAATGGGAGAAGCTGAATGCCAGGTGAGGCCAATGCCTCCTCCTTTCCCGTGCTTCTTCTGCTTGTTGCAATGGTTCTCTATTTCCTCCTCCCTTTAGCTGATTCATCCAGCTGGGGTACTGAGATCAGATTTTAATGAAACTTCAAAGATAAAATGACAAGAACATTCAAGACTTTGCTTCAACTGACATATGCTTTAGAAAATCAAAAGGTTTTGCAGAAGAAAATAATTTTAGCAAAAACTTTCAACCACGATCCAGATATTTTCTGTCGGTTAGGCCAGGGCTTACATCCACTACTCAACTAATGGTGAATAACATGGAATAAATATTCCAGCTCTCAAGAAGCTGCATAACCAGGTATTTTGAAATATCTGTAGCACCTTCTCTATATTTGAAAACGTTCCAATTATCTTTTGCTTTTCTTCACTCTTGCTGGCACTCTGGGAGGACTGAGGTGGGAGACTGATCTCCCAGAATGATCTAAGGATAAGATCATTCCTGGTATTTTATTTTTTTTTTACAGATACTTGCACATTTGAGTAAGTAGCACATATTTAAATATTTGAAAGCTACTGTGTTGATTTGCTTTGGAGAGTAGATGGGGAAGAAAAAAAATCTACCTTCCATGCTGAGCCTGGTGTCTATTTTAGATGAACTAAGAGTGTCTGTTCCTTCTTGCTCCCCACCACATCTTTTTAATATTTAAAGAGAAAGGCAAATTCCTCTTGAGCAACTAAATGTGAAGTATAGAAAAAAAGAATCTTTACATTGTTATATTATTAATCTAAAATGAGAGGTGTTATCTATTAAAGTTTACAGCACAGTAGAGATTAAAAATTATTTACACAGAGAAATTCACATAGCAGAGGTACCAGGAGATTATTCTCTTTAAAGTTCTGTGAAGTAAATTATGTTGTGACAGTTGGGCAGGCTCCAACCTCCAAAGAAAATAAAGACAGGAAGGATGTATATTTTGAAGTGTCTCAGAAAATTTGCAAATGATTATTTATTATGAACTCTGTATGGAAAAAAAATTACAGAACACATGAACTTTATATATGTCCTCTTTGAGCAAGCAAAGGCAGGCTCTTTGTTATACAGCCATTGATTTTAAATATAGATTTCATACAATGCAAGCACTTAGGATATTTCTTATTTAAAAAAAAAAAAAGTAATACTGGAAGCAGGGACACAGATTTAGAAGAGAATGCAACAGATATTTGTAAAATAATTGCAGTCTATTGATCAAAACTATTAAAGGCACAGCATAAAACAGATTACTTGATGGTCATCATCAGGTTATTGATTCACTTTTCTCTTCCAAAATGCACAGGCTCAGGCTTTGTTCAGTGTATGTAACATAAAGTTGAAAGCACTTCTTGATTGCCACTGTTCCAGTTGTTATTAGACATCACCCCTCTGTACTATCTTTGGCAAGAAAGTATTAGTGTAAAGCATCCAGAACACCAGATACTAACACTTACAAACCAAAGGTGCATTTCCTATTAGCACACCTGGCCTGGAAAAACTGTGGTGTCTGCTCCAGATGCTTTGTCCTCATAAAAGCATCTCAATTGGCGTGAAGGGCTTACAGCAACCTGTATATGCAATGGTAACATCTCGATACTGAAGGCAAGTGAATAAACCCTGAAGTCTGAACTTCTGGACAGAATACAATACACCCACAGACTTCCTCTCACAACGGAATGCTGTGAAAAATCTGGGATGTACCCAAAGGCAGATGAGAGCAGGTTCTTTGACAAAGCAGTTCTTGTTGACAGAGGATTGCAGTGTGGTGGGAAGACCAGGGAAGCAGAGATCTAAGTGCAGATCTGCTTATGGCACCCAACCGAAATCTGTCTAATTAATATTTGACTCTAAACACAAGTTTTAAGAATCAGGAAGCTACTACCATAGAAAAGAAAATTAAATTAAAAAAAGAAACTCTGTAGCTCCACCTGCCCTGCCCAGTCACAACAGAGACAATCAGAATTGCACATTTCTAGGTCACAACACATGTGACAACACAGTGATCATTACCAGTTTCCTGCTCCATATCATCTTCTGCAAGCAGTAGTTGCTCCTGCTGAGTCTCTTGACAATACTTATTGCTTTGGAGTGACACTGCAGCCACTTGAGACTCAGCAAAACCTCCTGGGAAGAGATTTTGTTGAAATGAAGGCTCTGAACCTTTCTGAAGCTGTTTCAGGAATTGCCCACTGCTTTAGTCCAGTGATTCCTCTGCAAACTGCCCTTGGAGGAGAACTCAGGGTGTTGCCTTGTTCATCCTAACATTGTTTGACAGAGGAATTCCCAGAGATGCCCCATCCTTTGTAATTCTGTGCATAACAGCATAACACAGGATGCATTAACAACAATCAAAAGCATGATTGCAGGAACTTGTTTATAAAACTCCTTACAGCTCTCCAATTGCTGGTCAACTGGCAAAAGCACATATCTTTTTTTTTTTTTTTTTTCAGATTAATTTGCCAGAAACATAATCAGATTTTGATCTCATGTTCTTCTGGAATGGAATTAACTACTTCATCACATCTTGGTGTGCAAGCTGGAGAAGAATAGTGTCACAGAATCACAGAAAAAAAATCTGTTTGGAAGAGACCTCAAAGATTATCCAGTCCAACCTTCAAACTTCTCTCTGTGCTGCAAATGATGAGACACGCAGTGAAAGCAGCAATAAAACTAGCACAGCCCCTAAACCTACTTACAGTTGTCTTTTGACAACCTGATGTCTGGCTGAATTTCCTTCAATTCTTTCTAAACAGTTGTAGACAGTAAAAGAACATTAATCACTGTGCTGTAGAGTAGCTTCAGAATCATGGAATCATTCAGGGTGGAAATGACCTCTAAGACCACTGAGCCCAACTATAAATCAATTACCATAACCAATTAACTATATGCTGAAGCACCACATCTACTGCCTCACCACTCTCTCAGTAAAGCTTTTTCCCACGTCCAATCTAAATCTCTCCTGGCACAACTTAAATGAATGAAAAATGCTTGTTCCATGTGGGGAAGCATATTCATAAAACAAGCCATTTGCCACTCAATCCAATAGGTTTTGTTGACTGGGTAACCATTCACCAGTGCCAATATGTTCTCCTCAGAACTTCAACTTCAGTGCTATTGCTTGATTCAATCCCACCCCCGCACCAATTGTCACAGGAGACGGTCAGCTTCTCTGCTGCTAACTAATCGTCTGATCTGGTAAAATGTCTTCAGTGGATGTGACCAGATCAAAGAATAGTTCTCAGTCTCTGTACTGATTAAAGAACTTCCACTGACCAGAAGGAAATCATTAATATTGAAACATGGTATCACAACAGAACTGGCACACGGTACTTCAGCTGTCAATGGTGAAAGAAAGAGGCTAGGCAATGGCAGAACTGTCTGTTCTATGAATTAGAAAGAAAAGCGTCGGCTGAGAAACAGACTTTAAAAAAGTAACTAAACCAGGTGGCCTTGCTCTCTCAAAGCCTAACAATACCAAAGAGATCTGACCTTGAGACCACTCTAATTCATCAGAGCATGAGGGAACTTGCCAGACAACTCAACCATGAAATAAAAATGCAGATGTTTTTCACTTACAATGTCAAAGAAGAGGGAAGGGGGTGGGGTGGGAGGAGAACAAGGGCTTCCTTATATGAAAAACAAGAAAATAATTTTCAGTTCAAACCCAAGTGTGTAGGAAATAACAGTAACAACATAATGGAACTAATTGTATAGCAGAAGCACATAGGTCCCCATTTGACAAGCTCACAATCACTGCCAGGTGCAAACAGAAGTAAAATGTTTGTCTGATCTCAGTACCAGGCAGCGGCATGCATTTGAAGAACTGCATTCTGCAACTTCCTTTATTGACTTACTTTGAGGGAGAAAAAAAAAACAAATTGAAGGACAGCATCATACTTCTTAGCAGACAATGGGTAAAAGGTGGTGAAAGAAGACAACAGTTTTAATGGTGTATATGCAGAATAAAAGAAGGTCTTTCAGCTCAGACAAAGTGAGGAGCTAGGGAAGCCAGGACTTGAACTCGTCTTTCCAGTCACCGATGATCAATGAGTGCTTTACATTTGAAGTGTAATGTAAGCTTATTCTTATTCTTCCTTTTGCATTCATTACAATGCTTTGAGCCTTGGTGTATTCCTCCAGGGAAGAATGGCTGAGAAACGACTGCATAGCAACAAACAGAAATGAGAGAATGCCACAGAACTAAGAGAAACAGGCACTTGAATACCGTAGTGAATTAACATCCACAGTATTTACACCCATTTCGTGTTTTCTCCAGCTGAACACGCTAGAGAATGTGACTGTTGGCAGGAGTCAGGCAAATGAACAGTAAATAATAGAGACTATTTGCAGGAACTGAATTTGGAATTTGCATTCAGGTCATAAATGCTGGTGATAGCAGGCTCTGTTCATCCAACCAGAGACAGGCATAGACTATGGCTTCTCTGACACATTTTCACTTTCAAAATCCTCCCTTAGATGGGCACAGATCACACCTTACTTTATTCCCTGGAATCTAAAGATGCAAACCTCTGAGTTGATTCAAGAGAACCAAGAAAGGAGACATCTGTCAAAAAGATGACTGTTTTTCAAATGCCCTGTCTGCATCTGATACAGAGCCATCTGCAACGGCATCAGTGCCATTAGGAGTTGAAGAGACCACATAGAAAGCAGTTGCTAAGAAGCCCTTCGATATAGACAAGCATGAAGTATGCAGTCCCTTGAGTTTGCTGCTCTTTTGAAAGGCAGCCAGAATATTCGTACATGCCATACCTTCATTTTTGTAACTGTAAACTTCATCAGTTGTGCCTGCTTCATGCAATTATAAAACCAGCTATAAAATAAACCAAGAGACTTCATAACTCTCAGCCTCACAACATTTAGGAACACAATCATACTTTGCAAATCTTTGTGAGTGCCTCCCATAGACTTCTTAAGATTCTGCACTTCCCCTCATGTTAACTGTCACTGCTGTTATTTTCAGTGCCTAAAGACAATTCCCTTAATTGCATCATCACAAGAGACTAATGAAATGTGGGAGGTGGAAGAGAGGGAACTTAACTTACTTGGGTTTGACCAGTTCCTCTGTAACAGTCCTCTGGCACCTAAGGTCTCCCACCATAGAAATTGTTCCTTCTCTATACTTACTCAGAGCTGGTAACAAGTCTTTCCTGAAAGCATCTAAAATCTTAACACTGTTTAGAGTCCACTCAGCAAGATCTGAGTTCTGCTTCTCTCTCTGCCTTATACTGCAGCTCATGTGACTCCTTCCCACCTAGACCTAGGGCGTACAAAAAGCAGAGTAACACAGGTGTATCTTTTACAGTGTTTTGTCTGGGAGCTGCAATGAGTTCTAGAGCTGGGATAAAGCTTCACTTCCCTCATGGAGAGAAAACTGGGGCAGGCAGCTGTGGCCTTTTCTTTTGACAGAAACAGGGTTAATTCTCACCTGCCAACAAAGGTACTGTTTCTACAATGGCTCAGAATTTTTAGTACTTCTCACTATACCTCTGGGAATTTCAGGGAACATTTTTAAGATTGGACTCTGCTGGCTCCAACCACAATAAAAGCTTCAGGGCTATATTTATGGGGGAGGGAGGGGGAGAAACAACAACGCCATCAAACCAACCAACCAACCACCCACCTACTTCTTGTCATTATTTTTGAAACAATTCCCCTTTCATTTTAAAGTCACATTCAGAGCAAAAGTAAAGAAGCTATTTCACAGCAGTATTTTCAAACTACAACACCAGCTGCATCTCAGAAAAAGACTATTTGACCTAATTTGGAGGGCTGTTAATACTCATGTCTTAAGTATAGAAGTTAGTGTTATGCTTCACAGTAAATTACCTCATCACAGGGCAATGAATTGGAGCCTTGGATTAATGGTCTGTGTATGAGACTTTCAGAGATGATCATCAAATAAATCTGTGTGTTTTATAAACAAACATCAGTCTTGGGGGCATTTTTTCATTGCAGAGGACACTCAACACACCTATTCAATTATGAAGTTGTCCATAACTATCTTCTTCAAGAACTCCAGCTGTGTGAAGTCCTCAAATCTCTCAAGGCTATCTGAGGCTGCTGGTTCTTTTCTTCACAGACATATTCCTTGTCATAGTTACAAATATCTCCTCTCACTCCTGAACTATTTACTGCTTGCTATTCATCTGCCCACTGAAAGTGATGGTACATGTAATGTAATGTCTCAACGCTGCAACCAAAGACGAGGCAAAAAGCCGTACTGTAAAAACATGACAACAGCTGTAAAAGAGAACAGACCTCTGCTTTTCTGTAAATATCACATCCATTGTTCTGGCAAGCACGCTGACAAAGAAAGAATAAAATGCCACAGACATTCTCTAGCGGATTATGTCTGTTTGACCATTTAATACTCCCAAAAGGCAGTACTATATCTGAGGGAGTTCCATCATTCACTGAAATGAAACAGAATCCCTACCATTCCTATGATTCTATTTTTTCTTCTTCTCCCTCTACTCCCTGTATTTCCCTTTTTTGTACACACATCCTCACACAGTATAAATCAGCACAATTTCACTGCAAATGGAGAAAGAACAAAGCTATTCTCGTGTGAAGTATATGAGTGCTGAGAAATTTGAGCAAACTGCTTTCATTAAAATGTGGGGCTAATTAATCAGCTCACCAATAAATGGTGTAGATACCTCAAAGTCATTTAGGATGTATGAAGTGTTTAGATGTTCAAACCTACCAGCAACAGATTATATCAGCAAAATGGAGAGGGGCGGGAATGGGCAAAATGAGCCTATACAGTGGGTCACCATTAACCTTTCTAACCTAGGAACTGGATTTTCCTAGTTATCTACATTACTCAAGTGTCCCATGTGTCAGCCTCTCCATGTATCCACAACATCCTGGGTCATGCATACAGCAGAGCTCAAAAACTGAGTAATTTGCTGCTTTTTGCTCTCCAGTCTGACTGTCTTCCTGTCTTCCACTCCTACTTCATAGCTATTGTGGAAGGCCAAAATAGGCCAAATTAGGCCTAAACATGTCCTGGCTGGCCCAAACATGTTTTCTGCCCTCCCTTCTGCTGCTGATGGGAAAAGCAACTGGGAGAATGAGGACAAAAGACCTGGTGTCTCTGTGTCTGTCCAAACTTGTTTACAGGACACATACATATGTTTATACACTTGTTTGTGTTCTGCCCTAAAAAGGTAAAAGTAAGCCCTGACTTTACCTGATATGGTTAAGCTTAGCAAAGTGCCATTGTGATTGACTGATCTGTAGCCAAAGAACCATTAGTCTTGGGCTATACTGATAAGAGGAGGTGAGCAGATAAAGATAACATGCTTCTACCAGTGTTTTTGCTTTAATGTGCTCTCTGCCTCATTTCCTCACTGCCATTGCATCCTGCCATGTTTGCAGCATTATGTCTGCTAAGCTATAAGCTAGTCCTGCTGCATAACAACAAGCCCTCATGCTTTGGGTCTGTCAACCTGGAAACCTGCTGTGCCTTAAGTTTACCAGGAATAGGGCTTAATTGCCTTCACACAATAGGCTGACTTAGCCAGCGTGACATTGTGCCAAGTCTGCACATCTGCAAGACATCCTGCCCACACTTGCAAGCCTCCGTGCCAAATCTGGAGCCAAGAGGAACCAGAACCAGGTCAGAGATCATTGCCCTTCTCCCAGCCCCTGATAAGAGCCTGAGAAGAATCAGAAGTCTCAGCAGCTGTCAAGACACCAAAAGAACTCCCTGCAAGTGTTTGGGTGCTTTCCGGGAGCTGCAGTTAGTCCCAGGAATACGGAGATTAGTATTTGTGAGTAAATACTCAAAGTCTCTTTAGCAAAACTCTGTAAAACTCTAAACAAATGCAAGTGCCCTCTGCCTAAGCAGAAAGGTGTTTGCCAAGTCCATCCAGTGGGCAAGCAGTATAATTGACCACAAGAACCTCTTTCCAGTTCAATTGAGTTTAATGTTTGTTCTATTTTGCTAGTTATTTCTCAAATGTTCTAGATACTCTGTTATCATCTGTGTAATGCTTTTCATAACCATTGCAAAGAATCTATGATTAAAAATTACTGGGTAGGTGGCAAGAGTCCTGAATATAAAAATTAATACACAATATTAATTTTGAAAAAATAAAATCTATCTCATATCATTAATTCTCTCCATTACAATAGCACAGAGACTGAAAAAAATGACCTAAAACATGGCAAACTGAGACTCAACATCCTTCCATTTCTGCAGGAACTATAAACAAGATCCAAGTTAAATCTCTTGAATTGAGAGCCAGACCTGGACACAGTACTCCAGGTGTGGACTGACCAGTGTTCTTCCCCTGTAGTCAACACTGGTCAGGCCACACCTTGAGTCCTGTGTCCAGTTCTGGGCTCCTGAACTCAAAAGAGATGTTGAGGTGCTGGAATGTGTCCAGAGAAGGGTGACAAAGCTGGTGAGAAGCCTGGAACACAAACCCTGTGAGAAGAGGCTGAGGAAGCTGGGTTGTTTAGGCTGAAGAAGAGGAGGCTCAGTGCTGACTTCATCGCTGTCTACAACGACTTGAAGGAAGGTTGTAGCCAGGTGGGGAGGTGGGGGTCGGTCTCTTCTGTCAGGCAATCAGCAACAGAACAAGGAGACACAGCCTCAAGTTGTGCTGGGGGAAGTATAGGCTGGATGTTAGGAGGAAGTTCTTCACAGAGAGAGTGACTGGCATTTGGGATGGGCTGTCCAGGGAGGTGGTAAAGTCATTGTCCCTTGAGGTGTTCAAGAGAAGACTGATGAGGCACTTAGTGCCATGGTCTAGCTGATTGGCTAGGGCTGGGTGTTAGGTTGGACTGGATGATCTTGAAGGTCTCTTCCAACCTTGTTGAGTCTATGATTCTAAATTCTCTAACATTTAAACTAAAATATATTATCTACCCTCCCTTCTGAAGTTGTAAAATGCTCCTTAAGTCATAGAAAACAAAAGGGGGAAAAAAAAGTTAATTACACCATAGCATGCTGGGGAGAAAAAGAAGCTAAACCCAAAGGCATTTATTGGGAAGTAAAGAAACCTGAAATCTGAGACTGCAGTTAAGGAAAGGAGTTAACTACAACTTTACACTCTTACTTATTTGGCCTGAATTAGTATTTTGCTGTTCACTGAAAATCAGAAAATTCAGCATACTCTTGAGTGCTGTGGCATTCTACTAGCCCATGCAGCATGCAGACTGTGGACCTGTAAAGTCCAGGCAATAAAATCATATCTTGCACATCCATGACATGAGCTCTTAACACTGACATACTCAGTAATACCTAAAGAGTGGGAATAAAACAGTGCTCTTTTCCTCATCTGCCCAGTGAGAAAGAGCTGCTTTAAGTGTCTATTGTGGAAAGAGGCTCATTTATGTAAATCCCAAATTAACTTTAAATCTAAGGACAAAAACCTGCAAAGCACTTGGTCTGCTCACTGTAGATGCTGCAACAATCTGCATTGAGCTACTTAGTTTTCTGTAGATAGCACAAAGATTATTTTATTTTCTCAGGCAATTATCCAGCACTTTTCTTAAGCAATGCATTCATAGCACAAATATTAGCAGGCTTGCACTCATATCTGACTCAGCTCCCATAACGTCTTGTGTTTCTTTCTTGTTCTGCATCTCATAATTCAGTTTACGAGGAGAGATATTCAGACAATAAGAAAAGTTCTGGGTGATGCTGTTCCATGCATAATTTAGCTTCTTGTGTCATTTGGATGTCCTAAGAGTAAAGAGAGAACTCTCCAAAAATAGAAGGAGACAAAGAGAGAATGGAGTTATGTTTGTGTTTGTATTAATTATTGTCTTAACTGAAACAGACTAAACACACCAGAATTTTGAAGAAAAAGCCTCCCTCCTTCTTGTTGGTATAATACAGCTCCCTTCTGTGCAGACAGTATAATACACACAGACTGGCTAATTTCTCCACGAGTCTGAAGATATTAAAGTAGGGGAAAACACATTCTTTAATTAATTAACACAAAACAACCTACAGAAAGAGAGAGATGAAATGCTTGCACTTAGTCTAGCAATACTTTGTTATAAAATACTATCAGCCTAATGCTTCACTTGATGATAGCCTCACAGTAGTATGCTGTGTTTTGGGGGACACAAGCAATTGGTGCCCAAATACATTCTGCAGTGGAGGAGTGTATGTTGAGGGTTTAAATCATCTGCATATCTTTAATCTTAATCCATGGAGTGATGGAGGATCTGCTAGTTATTTATAGCTGGGCTGGGGTGAGCTGCTGTGAGCAGGGTAATTGAAAGAGTGTTACAGCCTGGCTGTTAGTGATTTGTGTAATGGCTGCTGTTAGCCATGGCATAATCACAATACTAAAAGGATTTTTGTTTTTAAATGCATTAAACCTGTGTTTTAATGCTGTGTTTTATCTTGTGGGGTTTTGGGGTTTTTTATTGCACTTCAAAATTTCATTGTTCTTTCCTTTCTGAGATCAGTTTACTTGCCTGGCAGCAGTTCACTGCATTAAAGCTGGAGGAAGCTGCTTTCTCTTATTCTCTGGATTATCAGAGCTTTCAGTCTGAGAGCTGCTAAATTCTTAAGACCGATGGCTGTGACCTCTTTTTGAAGTTGCTGTTACACTAAAGGATCAGTTCATGTAAATTTTTCTCCCCTAAGTAATAATTATGTTTATTTCTCAGGTGTTACTGCATTCTTTCCTCAAGCTGCAAAAACAGCACATAGAAATCTTGGGAGAATCACTTTCTGTGAATTTTTCAGCAAACTGCAAATTCTGCAATCTATTACTTGTCATACACTATTCTTGATCTTTGACAATGATTTCAATTAAATGATCTAGTATCACAGTATCACCAAGGTTGGAAGAGACCTCATAGATCATCTAGTCCAACCCTTTACCACAGAGCTCAGGGCTAGACCATGGCACCAAGTGCCACGTCCAATCCTGCCTTGAACAGCTCCAGGGATGGCGACTCCATCACCTCCCCGGGCAGCCCATTCCAGTGTCCAATGACTCTCTCAGTGAAGAGCTCAGCGTTGCCCTAAATCAGAAGAGACATGGCACAACTTACCATCATGCTTATTATACCCTCTCAAAGAGAAAGTAGTGCCAGACAATTATTTTTTGGCATTTGGATGTTAAGACAAGGTGCCTTGTAATTACTTCACCAAGTGATGAACATTGCCTCATGTCCCTACCTATCCAGCCTTGGTGACTTCTAAGTGAGTCACACTTGCCTTGTGAACCTGCTGATCCATGATAGCTTTCCCATCATCCCTCCTGCATCTTAGTATCATAGAATCATAGAATCAACCAGGTTGGAAGAGACCTCCAAGATCAGCCAGTCCAACCTAGCACCCTGCCCTATCCAATCAACTAGACCATGACACTAAGTGCCCCATCCAGTCTTTTCTTGAACACCTCCAGGGACGGTGCCTCCACCACCTCCCTGGGCAGCCCATTCCAATGGGAAATCACTCTCTCTGTGAAGAACTTCTTCCTAATATCCAGCCTATACCTACCCTGGCACAACTTGAGACTGTGTCCCCTTGTTCTATTGCTGGTTACCTGGGAGAAGAGGCCACCCCCCACCTGGCTACAATGCCCTTTCAGGTAGTTGTAGACAGTAATAAGATCATCCCTGAGCCTCCTCTTCTCCAGGCTAAACAGGCCCAGCTCCCTCAACCTGTCCTCATAGGATTTGTGCTCCAGGCCCCTCACCAGCTTCGTTGCCCTTCTCTGGACATGTTCCAACACCTCAACATCCTTCTTGAATTGAGGGGCCCAGAAAGTCATAAGTCCCTCAGGTTTATTCTCTCCTCCCAACACCCAAATCTGTAAACTCTTAGTCACTGAATGGAAAATTCAACCTCTTGACCAATGGCTAGCTCACTAGACTTCCAAGTCTATCTAAATTTGTGCAGTCTCATCCACTGTTAGCAGAGCACACATCTGGAACCTCTGAGAGGCCTTCCAACTGTAATGAGTGGTCCACTTTGTACTGGAACAAGAACATCAAGTTCTGGGGCAAATTCTCTGGAGTGACACTTTTAGATGCTGAAAGATAAAGAGCAATCAAAATCTCAGCACCATTGGTGCTCAAAGAGTAGTTAGCAAATGCTCCACTGGGACTCCAGAAGCCCCTGCTCTAGAGCAATGCATGGGTTTAGTGGCAGCAGACCAGGCTAATTTCCAATAATTCTTGTATGTGTTTTGTCAGAAGTTCCTCAACTTGACAAATTTCTGTGAAATGTCAGACTTGACAAATATGAGTTTTTTTCCCCAATAAAAATCCTCTTTATCAGAGAATTTCCAGCTTGCAGAAATAGGATGATCCTAGGCCATGCCAGAATGCACTTCCAGGAAGGCTTTAACTGTCAAATATAAGCACATACTACTGCAGTACATCTGCATGCTCCAGTCACAGAAATACTTGTATCCCCAGCCTCCACCATGGTGAGCTCTCAGGCTGCAGTTCTCTTTTCCTCAGTCTAAGAGTTTTAAATGCTGTATTTTCCATTACATTAGAAGCCATTCAGTCCAGAAGCTTAAAGACTTTTCTCAGGTTCAAGCTGATGTCTGTAAACTTAATTCCAACCCAGATCTGCTCTGTGTTCTGACTTCTAGATATATCTGTCAAGGACATAATATTCTCTTCCAGAATCTTCTTCTAGTAGCAAGGTCATCACCTTTATCAAACTAATAATGCTCTCAGAGGAAGGAATGGGGCAAACATCATAAAAACTGCTTGTTAACTGTCTGGAGTCAGTTCCATATACAACACTTCAATACCACCCACTGACACATACTGAGAAATGTCCTATAGGAAGCATAGCTATGAACTACTAAGTATGAAGTCTGCTAATATTTATGTAGCAACATAATAAATGAAGTGCAGTCAGACTGCATAGCACACCACAGCCACACCAATTGCAGTACCCTTTTGCCATATTCCTTCCCATACACACATGTCCTGGAAGGCTAAGAGGTCTATTAGATGTCTTGGCTTGTCACACCCTTCTGCTGATGGGGAAGCAAGGGCAGGAGGAAAACAAAGGCTTGGGCCATTATGTCCCCTCATAAAGTGATAAACAGGTACTCAGAGGTGTTTAGGTACTTATTAGTGTCTTGCCCAGATAAGGGTGAGCAAGCCCTGGTTTCACCTAATATGGTCAGCTTTGCAAATGCTATTTCGATTGCTGAATCTCTGTGGCCAAAGGAGCCATTACACTTGGGCAAATAATATAAATTGAGCTAAGTTGCAAGCAGTTGTGCTGCTTCTGCTTGGCTGCCTCTGCCTCACTGCTCTTGGACGTGTTCTGCTCTGCCTTGTGCTTCAGACCATCTTAGCCCTGATGTTTGGGCTTGAACTACCTGGAAACCTAAGTGCCTCAAGTTTCCCAGGAGAAGGCATTAAGTGCTTCATGATGTGCTGAGAAGTGCCACCAACATGCTCTCTGCACATCTGCAAGAGATTCTGCCTGCACCTCTGCATGGGCCAAGAGGAACCAGGATCAGGTCAGAGATCATCTTCTTCTTTCCCCTCTAGCACCCTGCTAGAGCCTGGAAAGACCTAGATGCCTCTCAATAGCTATCAAGACACTGAGCATTTCCAGCACTACCACAATGGAGCCAGGGACTACCTCAAAATTCCTACTCCACTGCCGTGAGTAGCACAGACATTGCCTAGGGCCCCAGGCTGCCTTTTATTTGTAAGTGGGGCAATGCCATTTTGTGGCTAAACTTTTCCAATTTTCTGATTCTCTTAAATTAATGAATTGCCCATAAGCATCCTTGTGAGGATTTTTCTGACCAAATTAGAGCCCAGATTTAACTAGTTCATATATAATTTGTGGGTGGAGCTTTTTGGAGTTTTATAATTCCTGCCTCATTAATTGCCCCAACTAAACCAACTCAAACTCCCAAATCTTTTATTATGGAAAAAACAAACAAAACAAAACAAAAAAAAAAGTACCTTGGTATTTCCAGAACAAATTTCAGGAAGTAAACAAAAAAGAGATGCTGAGGTGAGGGGCTCAGCCAAATGCATCAAAAGTACATCTGGGCCACCAGAATATGGGCAGCAACAAAGACCTAATAGCAGTGACTTGTTACTTTTGCCTGTCATAGATGGCATTTGGATTTTTTTTCTCCACTTCAAAATAACCTTCTAGGAACAGACAAAAAATGTTTTCTAGCTTGCTACAGGGAAAAATGTCATCATCTGCACTATCACAGTGAAAAGGCATCACTTGCTTCCTTGAAAACACTACATAAAAAAAGAAATTGATTATAGCGAGGGCTCTCTGATTTAGGAGTAGCTAGAAAAGCCCTGAAAAGACTATGTGAGTGTTACACAGAAGCGGAAAGGCAGACATTTAACCTTTGGGCTGTCACTGCCACCCAATGTACAAAAGCATCCATGTGCAGCCTTTAAATAACAGAAGTTGATCAGGGAGAGACCTATTTTACTACCATGAAGTCTGACCAACTGACAGAGGATTCAGCAATTACAGCCAACAAATACTTTACAGATAATGCACTTGCAGCCCAGAGAGCCAACCAGATCCTGGGCTGCATCAGCAGAAGTGTGGCAGCAGGTCGAGGGAGGTGATTCTCTCCCTCTGCTCTGCCGAGACCCCACACGGAGTACTTCATCCAGTTCTGGAGCCTCTATTACAAGAGGGATGTGGAGATGCTGGAGTGTGTCCAGAGAAAGGCCGCAAGGATGCTCAGAGGGCTGGAGCAGCTCTGCTATGAGGACTGACTGAAAAAGTTGGGGCTGTTCAGTCTGAAGAAGAGGAGGCTCGCAGGTGACCTTCTTGTGGCCTTTCAGTATCTGAAGGAGGTATACAAAAATGCTGGGGAGGGACTTTCTAAGCTCTCAGGGAGTGACAGGACTAGGGGGAAGGGAGCAAAGCTAGCGGTGAGTAGGTTCAGACTGGACATGAGGAGGAAGTTTTTCACCATGAGAAGTGGTGAGAGGCTGAAATGGGTTGCCCAGGGAGGTGGTTGGGGCCCCATGCCTGGAGGTCTTTAAGGCCAGGCTGGATGAAGCTCTGGGCAACCTGATCTAGGGTAAGGTGTCCCTGCCCATGGCAGGGGAGTTGGAACTAGATGATGCTTGTGGTCCCTTCCAACCCCGACTGATTCTATGATTCACTAACTAAGCATATTTCTAAATATGGAAATTATGTTCCTTCTAAGTTCATATTGCTGAGGTAACTTCTTTTCATAGTCGAGACATATTATGAGTCAGGGATATAATTTTGGAGACATATAGCCTTGAGTGAATCCTGCCTAAAGGATATTGATGTCTAATGGTAAATACACCATACATAGCTGCAGGAAGGGTGAAAAGTTACCTTTCTTAATCTAAAACCAAATAAAATGTCTAGGGTAGAATAACATTAAAATAGGAGATATAAAAATCATTCAGGAATGACAGCCACCTCTGACCAGGCTACCAGCACAGAGGGGAAACACCCATAAGTGCAGTGCCCTTATGGTAATCTTGACAACTCCTGAACAAAACAGGTCTCTGGAGGAATAAATCTCTGCAGGTCACTTGGCAGAGCCTGTCTCAGATGGGTCTTGCTGCAGGTGCTGTCCCTCTCCAGCAAGTCATCATACAGTACATCAAGTGTTAGATATGAACATTTTCAAGCAGTTTTCTTTATCAGGAAGTGCCTTCTCCAGACTGGGCCTCAGTATTTTGTTGGTGCTGCTTGATCCTGTGCTCCTTCTGTCACAATATAATGCAGCAGAGCTCAGCCAGGTGCTGTTCATGCCTCTCAATCTCTCTACCTAGCAGCCTGTCTGGGAAGCCAAACAACAGCCATCCCTCAGAAGACAAAGAAAAATAAAAATGGTTTCTTCTGTCTGCCTTTTAGAAAGCCCCAATGCCTCTGGCCCATTCTTTTGTTTCTTGTCCATGCTTCATCCTCACTTCACTGGTATTTCCAAATCCATGCTGTGCAAGGCTCAGACTTACTCATACCTCATTTTATGTTCATGCACAGTGCTGAGTGGAAGTGCAGAAAGGACAGAACATGACAACTCAGTGACTGTTGATCAGTCTCAGATGGATCAGGGCCTGAGGGAAGTTGATGAAAGAGCAGTGTGGTTTGCATACCATGCAGTTCACAAGAGACATCTGTACCCAGAGAAAGATTCAAGCAAGCTCCAGAAAATGTCAAAATAGAGAAGGAGATTAGGAAAAAAGTCACAGTGAGATACAAAAATACTTTTTCCTCTCAAGTGAAGGTGAAAAACTTTCAAAAACTTACTGTGAAATTGCTGAACAACTGTGGCATCTGATAAATAAGAGATGGACTCCTGGAGGCATACAGTGCACAGATGCCCATGCAGACTCAATATTATAAGGAGTTTTGCACACTCTCGGGCACTGCAAGTCCTCAATACGAATAGCTTAAGAGCTCTGCTGAATACAGGTGAGCTTAATTTACACTTTAAATCAAACACTTGCTTGCATTCCTTGCTGAATTAGAAAGAAAATCCTGTGTGTTGGCACAACCTCATTTTTACAGATTTAAGAATTATACCAAGGAGAATGCAGTGACTTTGTAATTTCCAGCAAAAATAACCAAGCTTACAGAGCTCTCAAAGGCCACAAACAAGAAGGAGAGAAACAAGGCCAAGGCTTTTATCGCTCCTCAAATCATGGTAGAGTGAAAAGGAAGAAACAGAAAATAAATCTTTCTTTTCCTTCCTCTCTTGGCAGAATGAGTGGGTGTCTGCAGCTCCATTCAAATCGGATTATCTCACTTTCAGAAATGAATTTGCCAAGGAAACAGCTGCTTATCATGAGGCTGCAAATAGGATGTGCCCTAGCCCACTAACCCTTAGAACTTCAGATGAGCAATTGAAAATGTGCAGGACTAACTGAACATTTGTTCTTCCTCGCAGAAGACAAGTATTGGGAAGTTTTTTGTTCTGCCCCTTCCCTGTCGCTTCCTTTCTCACACAGCTTGCCCCAGGGTATACTACATTTGAAAACTGCCAGCCACATTCCTATTACTCCACTAAAGACCTGTGAGGTTGCCATAAAATACCTTTGGCCAAACCTTTTAATCTTTCTCTTTAATAAAAGACTCTAACTTGAAATGTAAATTGATGATTCTGTCATTTTTACTTTCACTGTATAGTGACTACAATTGGTATGTTTAAAATAGCAATAACACAGGACATAACATTGTTCTTGCTTTCTTCATGCTCCCAAAACAAAGTTGATCTTTTTTTCTCACCCACCTCTGGAGGCATTCAAAGCCTGCCTGCATGCAGTCCTGTGCAACCTGCTCTAGGTGAACCTACTACAGGTAAATCTGCTCTAAGAGGGGATTGGACTAGATGATCTCCAGAAGTTCCTTCCAACCACTTTCATTCTGTGGGGGAAGGGGTGTGATTCAGGCTACTTTCTATAAACTTCCACAGAGGTATCTAAGTATATAAGGTTGAGTATTTTTGAGGTGTTTTGGAACAGGATGGAAAAGCATTTCCTAGTGTGGGCACCCCTGAGTGAACTGAAGAGAAATGTGTCTCACACCACAGCAAACTAAGAACAGCACTAGCTGTTGAATACATTGGACACAACTAGGGAAATAAGAGGACATGTATATGCAGACCAGTGTAGACACATACAGTCTCTGTCTCTGCATGCTCCTAAGGCAAGGCAGCAGCAGTCCATGGGCCATATAGCTATGCTGCTATGGCACTGTGCCAGCAATAATAAGCCTTACTGAGAGGGACACCTATTACCTCAGGCTCCACACCAAACTACTGCACAGGACAAGCTGCCACACCAGCTTGTAGCCAGATTTAGGTATGGGCAAAAGATGTATTTGTCTGCACCCAATCACATAGACCTATCTACTATTCTGTGCTTAGTCTTGTTTGTCTGACCACTCGCACACCCCTTACATACAAGAAAAACCTTACTAACTAGGAAGAAGCATGGATGTAGCTTTCCTGCAGCTCATTTTCCCTGGGTTTCTTGTCTTCTGCTAGTACTCTGCCACATTAACACACCACCATGTGTATCTTGGTTCTGTCTCACTCTAGCTGACAAGCCCTGGCTTTCTGTGTAGTCCATCAAGACTCAAATCACCCTTCATTTAATAGGGAATGCTCTAGAAAGCGCTGCCAAGAGTTACTTACCTACAAAGCATATGGAATCAAGCATACAGAAGCTTAAATATTTCAAGTAAATTGAGATTGCTTTGGTGTTCAGAAAAACTACACGAACTACACAAATTGTTTTGCCAAGACCATAAGCTAAAGAAACTTGCAACCTGGATACAAGAAGTGCCAAACTAAAAGGAGAACATGTTCTAAGGAATACAGAAAGTGCCTGAAACTTTCTTCAGCACTTACCTGATGCAAGCCTACACCTCACAAAATCAAGTCTGTTCAAGGCTGCCTGCTAGCTTTCATGGATATTAGAAATTTCTGCAGAAAATCAGATTTCAAATAGCACTCTGAGGATTGATTTTAAAGCATAAAGCAGTCACAGAATACAGACTTAAATGGTAACTTTCAGTGAGCATAGCTTGAAACTGCTCATGAAAGCAGCCTTAAAGAATAACTTCATCTTGCCACACATAAGTCACAAGGTCAATGATGATGTGTAGTGAGTTGGGGAGAAATGAACCTTAGAATTCCAGAAATGTGTTGGACTTAGACCTGTAATTCAGTGTCAGGGACAGGCTCTGTTTCTAAAAGTGCTGATACAGTGAGGACCATGACCCAGGGATTGCTGAGGTGAAAGAAACATGGCCATTGAATTTAGTAAGTTCTGGACCAATAATCAACCATTTTCTGCAGCTCAGTCTCTCTTATTCAGATGATGGATTACATGTGTTTCATGGTCCTGAAACAGCTGTGTGCCTCTTGCAGCATTAGGCAAACAGGACTAAGAATAGCTGAAGTCTAAAGCACAGCTCCTAATGGTGAAATGAAGCAGCCATCATATCCCTTCCTCTCAGAATGATTCGGGACTTACTTTGTTTCACACCATGCAACTCCAACAAGAAAAAGGAAAGCAGAAAAAACAAACAAACAAACAACAAATTAGACTTTGGATTTGCAATTTAAATACTGAAATGAAATATGGGGAAAACTAGAGGGAACAGCAAGTCATCCCATTTGCTTCAACTTTTGTTTGTCACTGTTAATCTCCTTACACAAACAATTGTGGTGTAAAAAAACCCAAAACATCAAAGATGCTCAGTGTTCACTGGCTTGCTATAGCCCTCATCCTTGCTGAGCTTGTGCCTGAATGCAGTCAGGTTTTGGACATCCACCAAGCACAGAGCAGCCTGCTTCACTATCCACTGCTTTTGCTGGGGTGGATAGCTTACTGCATTCTGGCAAGTTTGAAGGGAAGGCAAGAAAAGGCAGGACTAATTCCTGTTGCTACTGCACAGCTCAGGAAGCATGAAGTAGTTATCAATTTGAGTCAGCCATTCATTTCTCTCTCAACAGCAACCTGCTAGATGAATGCTGCACTCCTAGCAGTGCAAGGAGGCGGCAGAACTGGGGAAAGGTCGCTTAGCTCATTTCTTGCAAACCTCTTGCTTTGTGTGAGTAAGATAACTATGGAAATAGATTCCAGGAGAAATCAGAGCTATATTCTGTTTGCACTATGGATAGGTGTCCCCAGACACATATGGCTGTCTTATTCCTGAATCACAGGATTAATGAAGATATGCCTAAGAGTATGAAGGTGAATCGGGAACAGACATTGATTTTTCAAACTGCTGAACTGAATTCTGGATTAAATATGAGCTCTGGAGATAAGTGAAGTAGTCCTTAAAGCTGTAAAACCCTACTGCCTCTCCCAGTCTTCGATTTCTCTTTCTCTCCTCCTCTGCAACAGAGTGATACGAATCACTCAAGAACAATTGCTGCCTCTCCTGGGGTTCGGTTTTCGATTGCCGGAGAAGAGCTTTATTCTGTCTTGCAAATAAATTATCCTCTTTCTTTTCTCTAGTTTTTCAAGTATTTGCACTTAACTTTAAGGACAGGATATCAGATATCTAATCACAGCACAAATTCTTTTCTCATTATATACTATGAAAAAATAAGTAGTAATCAATACTCATATTCAATAGTCTTTGTGTTTGTGTGAGACTCTGTATATGACTTCATATAAATCACTGAAATTTTGATGTTTCTGTTTTCAGGCTGTTCTGGGAAATTAATTTCCTTTTCTTTCTGCTTCTTTCATTTAGTTAGACTGAGGAGACTACTTTCAGGATAAGGTCTCTAAGGTGGCCCCCTGAATCACTGTAGCGCCCAAAGACGCATGCAGTGACACATAAATACGCACAGGTACTTCAATCTAGAGTTACAATTAAACCTCCCATATTGCAGTGGTTTGAGGCAAGAGGAGGAAAATTATCAAACTCAGAGGAAGAAAATAATAGATAAATCATAAATACATATCCTAAATAAACTAGGCCTTATTAGCTGGACTCTACCCCTTCCATTTGAGAAATTCTCTCAGTAAGAAAAGTGTATTTCAGACTTTAACCTCTACTTCAATTTAAAGTGTCTTTAGCAGTAGCAAACGAAAGAAACTGTTTTAAGCAGATAATGAGTTTCAAGGTGAACACCTTACCTCTGGCACTTTTCAATTAAGAGTGCAGGACTTAGTGTCTTAAGAATCATATTACTGACAGTATTTTTCTAAGGTATTTTTAGAGAATTGCCCTCAGGGCTCCAGTTTCTTCAATCCGCATCCTCCTCTCTTCACTCCAGAGGTTCCTGCAAAGTTTGTACTAACCCATAATACTTCAACTTCTCTCATCCTTTCCAGCTTCTTCCTAACACAAAATGAACAAACATTTTTAACCTATTTGATGATTGTTGTTGTTCTCCCAGGTGAAGGCCCCACATGTGAATAGATTGCTTGAACATCACCAAGGAAAGTGGTGATGGTTGAAGAGAACTCTGTAAGCAGACTGGTCTAAAGAATTGTGTTGGTGTTACAGTGACTGCATACAGATTTGCTCACTTTTTACCTTCAAGTATGCTCACTGGCAGAAAACCAGCAAAACCCTTTGTGTAAACAAACATCAACCTCTTCCTGTTTTACACTAAACACATGTCTGAAATTGCTAAAAGGCAAACCTGGGCAACTTTGTGTTGCAAATGATTATAACAATCAGCTTGAAGCCAAAAATGGACTTTAACACAGGACACAACCTCTTCATCCCCTACTCATCTTATGAGCCTGCTCTCCCAAGGTCAAAGAAAAGCCACTGAAACATCCAGAGAAGAATCAAAGCATCTGGGATGTCCAGAGGAGATGAATTCCTGCTTCCCATTCCAGGATCACATAAATACTTGCTGTTTTTCATTCCTCTTCCTCCCTTCACAATAGATAAGTATAAACAAAACAAAAGCTCCTCTAATTAGATTCAACATCTTGTCACATGGATGAAAAGTTCCAGGTTGCAGATACTGCTGTAAGCCCTGACAGCTGTGGTGTAATGATTATTATTAATAACAGCTACAAGTATGCCTGAAGTAGCACACCATCCTTGAGCAAACAGCTCAAAGAGAATATTTATTTCTTGGCCAGAGTTAAATTAATTGCTTTAAAGATTGTTTGGTAATTAATCCACAAGTCCTGAAAATTCTGCCACCTTTCTAATATGGGAAGAGTGAGGATCCCACAAACTAATTGTGGAGGACGTGAAGTATATAATAATTCACAAAGTATATCAACAAGTTCACTCTTCAGCACAAGCCTGGCAAAATGAGATGTTTACAGGCCTCTATACCTTTGTAAAAGGGCATAAGGCCTAGGTTCTGCTGCATATAAAAGTCAGTGATATGTCGAGTAGATAGAACCGCTCAGATGACATTAAGGATAAACCCTCTCCAGTTTCCATTAACACAGGGTAGTGCTGCCCTCACCTAAACCACTATTCTCCAATCTTAAGTGAAATGGCTTGGCTTTCATAGGGGAAAACAAAAATTTCTCCAGATCTGATGGATAAAAAAAAGCCAAAGACAAAGCTCAGAAAGCTTTCTAACAGAACAGGAAAAGTGACCTGTAAGCAGGGGAGTGTAAGAACTGTGCTTTGTCCCCCACTTTCAATATGGGTGAACTTCTAAGGCACTTGAGAAGAGGTTATGCAGTCATAGCATCAAACACTGCAGGTCTCACCTCACATCAGTCTGGATGAGTTGATGCCCTTTTCATTTCAATAGTTTTGGTTTACCGACATATCAGGTGTGTGAATGGATGAAATTTTAGGTAAAGTGCTCTCTTCATCTCAGCCTTCTCAGGGAAAGGAAACACCAGGGCAAAGAAAGAGGGAGTAAAGACACCCTTCTTCACGGTGAGGAGGGAATGAAAGGAACAATGCAGTCTCACTATTAGGATGTGACAGCATCATATTCCAGTGTTCCCTCTCATATTCTAGAGGCTGCCTACTTAGCCTCAGTGTGCAACAGAGGCAGAAATGCCTGTTAGCATGACCAAGATCACTCTTGTCACCCTGCCATCACATGTGTACAGTGTTATAGTCCAAACAAACAATAGTCTGTAGCAATAACTATGGGAAAAGTTTTAGCTGGTTAATGTCTAGCTTACTTAGAAACAAATAATTTTAGAAAGGAAACTATTCCTCCTTTTTCAGTAGAAACGTCTGCAGTCTTTCATTGTATTGACAACGATTTGAGCCTTTAAAAACAGTACTAAGAACACTTACTTTCTGGCAAAATCAACACAGTGATGAAAAGAAATCATGTCCTGCAGCAGTAGCATTAAGTGACTCTCACTACAAGGTCAAACTCAGCTGTCATCTATGACTTTAGTAAATATGTTTTCTCCATGGATCTTGATCACAAATACATGAATGCCAATGTTGGCCTGCACAGACTTGACAACTCTTAGTAGATCCAAATTAGTATCTTCTTTCTCAGATACTGTACTTTTGCAGGTCAACAGCTAGGAAGATCATCACTGCATTTATGAGTTGCTTGTTATTAATATGCAGTTCTCTAGAATGCCAAGACACAAGAATGCATTTCCTTAAGTTCACGTTTGCTTTTGCACACACTAGTCTTTTACAGAGTGCAAACTCAAGAAAAGCGTATTTTAAGACACTTATTTAAGAAGCATGAACTACAAATATAGACCTTCACCAGGCCATGGTTACAGAAACTGTGCCTCTGGTAACAGCACTGGGATGATGTAAAAGAGAAGTAGCCTATCTGTTTCAAGACAGATTCCAGAAACTGTACATTGGCAAGAAACAGGATTTCTGCTTCATGGAATGAATACGTGGTCTAAATCCCATATACATGTTCATTGACATAATCCAAAGTCTATTTTGACTTTACATCTTTACCCTATTAATTTCCCCCTAAGAGCATCAGCTGCTTTCTAAGTGTTGGCATTTTCTTCAGTCGCTGCCTCTCCCAAGCCACTGACCTTTCTAGATAGCTGTAACAAATACAGCAAAATGCTAGAACAGGTCAGCAGCAAAACACTAGCTACAAAACTGTGGCCAAACAATAAACCACAGATGCTTGCTCTCTCCAGCACAGTCCAAAGCATACAAGTAAACTACACTACAGATCCTCTAGCTGACTACAAAGCTTATGCAGCATTTGATGTAGACAAAATCTCTAACACTCAATATTAGCTATTTATTGTGTAAGCAAGTGTCAGTGGAATAAAAAGTCACAGCTGTATCTATGAAAAATTACATAGTATGGAAATATGAGTGTGATGGTTTAGGTGTTTCCCACCCCCCCACACACACTTTCGAAGTTACCCAGACTAGTCTCAGCCGGCTCTGGGAATATAAATGAAGCTATTTATTTACATTTAGCACAATATACAAGCAGATATTTACAGTATATACAGTTATAGACAGAAATATACAAGGTAAAAGGTAATACAGAAACACAACTCCCCCCCCAGAAACCTGAGTCCCCAGGAGAGGCTCTCAGCCACCCCTTCACCTTCCCCCTACCCCTCTCAACCTTGCCCCAGTCCCAGGGAAGAATAGAGGTTCGGCGAAGAGGTTAAGAAGCAAAGGTTAGTCCAAATGGAAAGTGAGGTTAGGGAGTAAGATGTTGCTCAGCCAGCAGCTCAAGGCAGAGAGTGAGACAAAATGGCGAGAGTGTTATCTAAAGTTTTCCTTTCACAGCCTATGATCTAGCTCTTCTCACCAAAACATTCTACCCTGCTTCAAACTAGCACAATGTGTAAAATTTATATGTTGCTATATCTGAAGGTAACTTGGCTCATTAACAGATTGATAAAGTAGACAGGAAACACAAACCAATTCACAAAGTCAAACTGAGATGGTTAACTTATAAGCACCCATCCACATTATCAGCCCAGGGCTTCCTGTTTAGTTGTGGATCCTTGGTTTTAGATTATGAATATGGTCCCTTTTTTAGTTTGTGAAACTATAACTATGAAGTGGTGTCCACCATACGGAATTACTCTAAATGATACATGGAGAAAGAAGACTTCTTTAATTTTTTTTTTAGGTGACAGCTTCTAATCCTAGTCTTTTCAAAATGGTGACTCTTATGAGAAAAAAACATTGAGGTTTTTGTTGTGTTTAATATATAAATACACATCTGGAACCAGTTCCATTACACGGTTAAGATCACAGTGCCCTGAACCCTGTTTGTCTGGTAATGTGTGAACAAAACACTGAATAAGCAGCAAGGAAGATGAGAGAGACTGGGCAATAGGAGATGTGAGACAGACTGAACTTACAAGTGAAGCTGCCAGTGCACTAAGTGTAATGTCAACCTATTCAGCCTCACCTTCATCTTGTAAATATGTAGCCAAAGGGATGTGCTTCATAAGTAAAAGGTTTGCACTATTTTCTATAAGAAACCCTCTCTAAAATTTCCCTCAGATCTCTAATTCAAGTTACTGTGCAAACCACCACACTTAAGGGGTCCCGAGGATTGTGCCACAGTACTTATCTAGGGACTTCTGTGGGGACAGAGAGCAAAATGGCAGCTGAACAACAGTGCTAACAGCAGATACCTAATTGATAAACCACAAGCAATGCCCACACCAGTGCAACCTCCAGTGTGTATTTCTTCCATAATGCAGCTTCACATGATGCACACTGCAGCTCTGTCCCACCTCTTCATGCTCATGCCAAATCTATTCAGAAATTCAGCAGTGCAAAACTGCAATGATACTTCCTAATATTTTGGGCTGTAGTCATGCAATAGATATATAGTAGAATCCACTGGCCACACAAGACAATAGCTATTAGCTTACATTTCCATTATCATCTGTTTTCACTTTGCTAGATGCATTCGCTCTTTCAGCTCACAGTCCACTGAACATTAGCCTTCACCTATGGTACATGTCTGGGCAATCAAACTGTTTCATTGACCACCTGCTTGTGCCAGGCCCACAGCCAGACAGCTTGAACATGCTCCCAAATCATGTACAGACAGATCCTGGAGAGACTGACAGAGACAGGTGGGACGAGTCAAAACTGAAGTCTTCAATAGCTAACAAAATGCACGTGAGCTTTGCATCTCTGAGCTTGTGTGTTAGCTGCCTCAGAGTTTCAAAAAGAACTAGAAAGATACAAATGACAAGTATGCTCCTATCTGGTGAAAAATTATCTTTAAACTAGAAGAAAATCATGCTGTGTTGACCAAAATGCCTTGCCAATAAGACTTTGGAATAGTGTTGCACGATTTTCTCCGGCTGAGAAAACTGTTTGGAAAAAGCTTCCAGTTACGGATTTGAAAACCTCAGCAGGCTCATTTAGCCCAAAAAAAATTAAAATAGAACTGATGGAAAGGCAATCCATGTGACCAAACAACCTAGACCTAGCCATTAGCAAAACCCCTATGCAACAGTACCACCAGCTTGCATAGAGTATCTAATACGTAAGAGGCTTCTCTTTTCTCAAACCCACACAAATTCATTTATTTTCCACAGAATAATACAATTTCAATTCCTATTTCTCACATGAATACATCAAAGAAATAAATTTTTTTTCTTTTGCATTGGCTTAGTGAAAAATAGTTCACCTCAAACAAGTTAAATTGGTTTAGAGCATGTAGCTGATGACACCAAACTGGGTGGAGTGGCTGCCACACCAGAAGGCTGTGCTGCCATCCAGTGAGACTTGGACAGGTTGGAGGGTTGGGTAGAAAGAAATTTAATGAAATTCAACAAGGACAAGTGTGGAGTCTTGCACCTGGGAAAGAACAATCCCAGCTATCAGTATAGGTTGAAGACTGATCGGCTGGAAGGCAGTGAAGGGGAAAAGGATTTGGGGGTCCTAGTTCATGGGAAGTTGACCATGAGCCAGCAATATGCACTCATGGCCAGAAGTGGCAATGCTATTCTAGGGTGTATTAGAAGGGTCGTGGCTAGTAGGTCGAAAGAGGTTCTCCTTCCCCTCTACTCTGCCCTGATGAGGCCACACATGGAGTACTGTGTTCAGTTCTGGGCCACTCAGTTCAAGAGAGGCATAGAACTGTGTGAGAGGGTCCAGCACAGAGCCACAAAGATGATTAAGGGAATGGAACATCTCTCTTATGAGAAGAGCCTGAGGGATCTGGGGCTGTTTAGCTTAGAGAAGAGGAGACTGAGAGGTGACTCCATCAATGTTATTAAATATGTAAAGGGTGAGTGCCAGGAGGCTGGAGCCAGGCTCTGCTCAGTGATGCCCAGTGACAGGACAAGGTGCAAAGGGTGGAAGCTGATGCATAGGAAGTTTCCTTTAAACATGAGGAGGATTTTTTTCCCTTGAGAGTGACAGAACACTGGAACAGGCTGCCCATGGAAGTTGTGGAGATATCTCTCTGGAGATATTCAAAACCCATCTGGGTGCATTCCTGTGTGATCTGCTCTAGGTGATCCTGCTCTGGCAGGGGGGTTGGACTAGATGATCTTTTGGGGCCCCTTTCAGCCCCTGATATTCTGCAATTCTGTAATTCTATGACAATTTTTATAGGATTTTAAACAAATGTATGCACATAAGAATCATAAAATTACTTAGGTTGGAAGAGACCTTAGAGATATCTACTTTGACCTCATTGGCAGGGACAATTCTCAACTAGACCACATCCAGAGTCTTGCTGGGAACCTATTCCAGAATTCCACCACCTTCACACTGAAGAACTTCTTCCTAAGATCCAGTCTAAGCCTACTCTGCCTCATCTTAAAACCATTCCTCCTTGTCCTATTGCTAGACACTCCTGAAAAGTCCCTCTCCAGCCTTTCTGTAGCATCCATTCAGGTATTGCAAAATAGCTAAAAGGTCCCCCCATGGAGTCTTCTCTAGGCTAAGCAAACCCAGCACCCTCAGCCTACCCTCATAGCAGAGGTGTTCCAGTCCTTGGATCATCTTCATGGCCCTCCTCTGGACTTCTTCCAGTGATGGAATTATCAGAACTGGAAGCAGTATTCTAAATGTGTCTCACAAGAGCAAAGGGCCAAAATCACCTCACTTGCCCTGATGGCCACTAATTTTATTATTTATGACAAGCTGAACAACAGATGTATATGTAATATATGATATCTCCATTTTATTCTAGGTAATATCTAACACAGATATTTTCCTATTAATAAGTTGGAGTTTTTTTATGTCAGAAACATTCATTACATACTGGCTTCTATAATCCATTGAGAAATTACTGCTTCTCACCTAATCAATACAAGAGCTTACAATGATAACATAATTGAAGCTGTGCATGTGAAATAAATGGCCTGGGCAACAGCAAGCCCTGTTCAACAACCTATTCACGTTACCTATACTATCCACAACCTACAACTGGCACCATTCTGCAGGAGGCAGAATGTGAAATCAACTAAATTGCTTTAATTACACAAACACCAGAGATTGCTCCAAGTCTAGATGACAAAATTAATGAGTTGTTAGCTTCTTTTTTTCTAAACATTCACACTGATTTTCACTGCTCCAGTTATATTAGAAGAAGATTTTGGAAAGATAAGTTTGGTGATGACAAACCAAAGATGTCAGAGGTGATAAACCTGGTCCTAACAGTTTTTAGTCTTTATATAGACAGATCAAATTTTGTTTTTAAGTGAGAAGTTCATCTTAAATTAGGAGGTGCCTTATGTACCTCTCCAAAAGAAAGTAAACAACAAGACTTAAAATGCAACAAAATATCTCATTCCATATCCTTTGTCTTTTCATTTCAGCCAGAAATACATGAACAGGAGACGGTAACAATTCTTAACAAGCAAAAGCAGGAAATTCAAAGGCATGCAGGACACACAGCCAAAGACTTTTAAGGACAGGAAGAACTCTGGCAGTTAACTAACCAGATCTGTATGAGAGTGTATTGAATGCACGCTGGCAGTTTCTGTACCAAAAGCAACAAAATGAAGCTGAATTAAAAGGACTCTTCTTACAAAGCAAACTCTTATTTAAAGACTAAAGTAAAGATCACAAACCACTTTACTCAATAAATTACTGTAGCGGTTAATTGAAATTTATCCCTTATATTTGGTTTTCTTTGGTACCCAGCTTCTAGATAGTAGATTTTGTTGTATCTTACAAGGCATCCAGACAAAGTTTGCAAGCTCTGGCAGCAATTTTTTTTCTGCAGAAATTGATAGAAACTGGAAGCAGCCTTTGTGGTATGTTGCTTGATCCACGCATAACATAGAAAAGAAGGCACATGCGTACTCCAACTTATACTAGCAGCTGGTATCTGGAAGGTTTGTGTTGCAGTTGCTACTGTGTGTCACAACTTGTGCCAAAGTGTCTTTAATCATAGCCATAACCAATTGTCTCCCAGCTTCAGCTATCATGAGAGATGACATTTCATACAAGGCTCTCAGCACCCAAATACTTGCCACCGTCTCTTTGACAACTGCTACCAGATTGGGAAGGCCTCACTTCTCTGGAAGAAATATTTGGAAGAGGACTTATTGCTACAGTCAGAAGAAAAGCTGCTTTAGCCAAATGGAACAGGTTTGATAAGTATATGGGATTTGGAGAGGGTAGCAGATGGGATGTCCTCTCTGCACTGTCATTGTCTCGTACTATACAAGTGTCTCAGCACACACTAGTGGGAAGATGGTTTTAACAATGCTTAGATCCTTCATTCACATAAGAGACTGCTGTAATCCAGCCACCAAAACACAGCACGATGTCAGAAGCAGATAAGAGCTCTCAACTGGATCTATCACTAGGAAGAACTCAGAAAGAGTCACAATAAGAAATAAAACCTGCATGGAGCAGATTTCTTCCCTGTCCATTATGTCCTTCAAGTCAGCCTCTAATCCAGCCCAGCCTTCAGCTGAATGATAAATACTTTATTATGAATTCCTAAGGAGAAGTCATCCTTTCCCATTTCTTCCACAACTGGCTTTGCTCTTTGCTTTTTAAACCATGATCTCAGTTTCTATCAGGCTTCTGGCTGACCCTCCCTGATCAACCCTGTAGGCTTCTCCCATCAGCACCAAGAGCTGCTCAGGGAACAGCAATCTCTTCAGAGGTTCCAGTGAGCTAAAATTGCAGCAGCTAGACAAGGAAAATAGGGAAATATTTTCTCTGCTGCCCAGTCACCTCCTTTTCAAAGGGATGTAACTCACAGTGCAATTATGGAGCAAACAAGTCCAAAAGTCTCCGTCCATCATACAACTAACGCAAACTACACCAAAGTCCTTAATATTATCACTGAGGAATTCTAGGCATTTGTGTATTGGTTTAATTTGTCATGGACATTGATTTAGGAAGCTCCTGTTACACAGTATCTTCATCTAAAAAGCCTCAGGCTACGTTCTGAATTTTTAAATACATAAACAAATAAGATGATCTTTGCTGTTTAGGGAGAATTGGAAGGTAACAACACTGCTGAAGACAGATCCACCAAAATAACAGCATAAAAAAAACAACACATGAGCATATACATCTCACGGGACTAGAAAAGATACAGAAATAATTTGATTGTGCATGCAAAGGATCTAATGTGCAGAGACTTTATTCTTCACTAGGGCATGAACAAGCTACTGTAAAAATTAGCTTTAATTAAAAAAATTATACCTATAAGCCCCATGACAGTTCTTAGATGTCCACTTAAGCAGAAAGGAAATGTGTGAAATTTTTAATTCACTGAAGCATGACTGGGTTTGCCATTCATATTGCCACTTCTCTTTATATTGTTTCAGGGGACCTTAAAGTCCTAGACAAAAGTAGCAGTCACAGTAGAAAAGCACATGCTTCATCCAGGTGGGATCATTATATTCAGACTAGATGAAGCTACAGTGATAAGGAAGTCAGGGAAGATGAGTTGTGGTTTGGTATTATTTCCTCCATTTTGTTCCATATTGTAGTCTACTAAAAAAGACAAACAGATGGGGCTACAAACCCCAGTGGTCTTGGCTTATGCTAGTGAATTAGCCTTGTTAGTACATTCAGAGCCCAAACCAGTGCCTACAGGAAACAATTAGACTAAAACTGACACTCCTTACTCTACTATAGCAGGAAAGCTTTTCAGTATTTCCATTCTATTGCAGGAGCTTGTGCTTAAATCAGTGTGGAAAAATAGAGGCTTTATCTGGGGGAAATAACTGGATTTAAACAATTGTCTTCACCTTCCAGGTCTTGAAAATAATAATTAAATGAGTCAGAAATATCATAAACTTCTTCATGCACTTCTGCTTATCGCTGCTCTTCATAATTTAAACCACACCTAAATGAAAATAGCCATCCCAATTTTCATTGTGTCTTTCAAAAATATGACTCAAAACCACACATTTCAGAGCTAAAAAATGAAGATATCACAGAAATGAGAAAGCTGTCATTAGTACACTTAGTATACTAAATAATTCTTTTAAAAAATCAATTTTCCTGAAAGAAGCCAGCTCCTGGCTGAGTCTTTTTAACTCAACAGGATTTCTCTAAAGTAAATTGTTTGTTGTTTTTTGACTGCTTGGCTTAAAATAAAGCTCATTACAAGCAGATTATATTGCAATTGGAGCTAACAACTTTTGCAAAGCATGGATTACAACCTGCATCACTGAACTCTGAGGGAGAGATTTGCCTTAGACAACTGGATTTATATGCTTTGATAAGACTACTCTTGTTTGAGGAAGTGACTGATATTTCCTCCAGTCAGACACTGAAACGACCTTTGGCAAATTACATACAGTTGAAAGATTTGCCTTTGCATTGTAAATTACCAAGCAACATATTTCACCTTCATAATGCGAATTTGGTGTCAAGCTGAACAATTCAAGATGTATTCAGTTATAGATCTTTCACTCAGTCATTTTGCTGTGACTTAAAGTCACACATCTGTATGTCTGAGATCAAATAGCCACTGCATGTACAATAAAAATATTTGCAGGCAAACTGGCAAATAACACAGAGTCATTTTCTGTTGGCTATACATTTCTGATTGGGATTCTCTTCTTCCTTAAGCTGTTAAAGCAGGGGAGATCTTGTTATGTAAATTTTCTTTCCCCTAAAATATATTTCGTCCAAAACATGCCAGTTATAGCACAAAATGATGACATCCTTGAAAAGATTGTTTTGTACAGAAGAATTTGTGAATCATCCAGCAGAAAGCTGAGTTCTGCTGAATATAAAATACCAACTTTGACAGGAAATCTATGTCTCTTCTATGAGGCAGAGTATCAAATTAGCAAAACCAGCACAGTTCTACAAAACTGCAGCTCAGCAGTTAACTTAAGGAAGTGGCAAACTTGGCATAAGTGTCCTGAAGATTTCACTTCCTAAAAAGCCCCCATGTCTGTAATGAAATAAGAATGATTAATATGCATGATTCTTTGTCACTGCTAAATAACTGATGAGGGGCCATATAGTTATGGTTGTTATGCTCTTGATATTGAGTCAAATAGAATGGCATTGAAAGAGGAAGTGTTACAAATGCCCATGCACCTCTTGATTTCTAATTTTAAATCACAGCATCATAGAAAGGCAAATAGTATCCTAGCCAACATCAAGGAGTGTGACCAGCAGGGCATGAGAGGTGATTCTGCCCCCTCTTGTGAGACCTCATTTAGAATACTGCTTCCAGTTCTGGTATCCTCATCATAAGGACACAGAGCTGTTGAAGAGAGTCCAGAGGAGGGCCACAAAGATGATCCAAGTTCTGGAACACCTCTGCTATGAGGGTAGGCTGAGGGTGCTGGGTTTGTTCAGCCTAGAGGAGAGAAGACTCCATGGGGGGGACCTTTTAGCTATTTTGCAATACCTGAATGGATCCTACAGAAAGGCTGGAGAGGGACTTTTCAGGAGTGTCTAGCAATAGGACAAGGAGGAATGGTTTTAAAATGAGGCAGAGTAGGCTTAGACTGGATCTTAGGAAGAAGTTCTTCAGTGTGAGAGTGGTGAGACTCTGGAACAGGATGTCCAGGAAGGCTGTGGATGCTTCCCCCGTGGAGGTGTTCAAGGTCAGGTTGGATGAGGCCTTGAGCAGCTAAGTCTTATTGAGAGATGCCCCTGGCCAGAGTGGAGAGGTTGGAGCAGATGATCTCTAAGATCTCTTTCAATCTAAGCCATTCTATGATTTAAAAATGACTATAGTCAGCAAGGATGTCAGGGTTGTGACTCTGTCTCCATACGCAGAACACAGTTTAAAAAATATAAGCTATGATAAATTTCAACAGATCCTCCTGTCAGTCTGGCCATTAAAAAGGAAGGACATTGGCTGCTTTGCCATATTGGTATTCAGCCAGTGCGTACATGACCTCAGAACACACAGATGATTTTATGGTCTCTGCAGCTACAGAAATGACAGCCTTTCTGTTCCAGCCTACGGCTTATGAACAGACTCACTTTCCTTTTCAGTATTAAAGAAGTTCTATGCTCATCTAATAAAAGTGAGTTTTCCCTACTGAGCTAGCTGTTGCACTGGCAACTAGCACAGTATTTTGCAACTCCCACCAGAACTGCTTAGCCCAGTTCTAGTAAAAGCTCACTGGTGCCCCAGGTTTCTTACTCTCAAACCCTTCTCTTTTAAAATAGATGAAATTTGTTTGAGAGCTTTGGTGAGCTGGCAATACATTTTGTATTTTGAGAAAAACAGAGCAAACCCCCAAACCAAAGCAAACAAAACCAAAACCTCAAACACAAAAAAACCCTAAACCAACAGCAACAACAACAACAACAAAAAAAAGGCGTTTCAGAACTGCCACTCAATTCTAGTGTTTTGTTTTGTTTTGTTTTTCAAAGCACCAGTCTCAGATTTCAACTTGACATTCCTTGTTTGAAATTATTTGCCTTGAAAATTTAGGCAAGCAACCGTGTAACACACCCCTCATACATCAACACCAGTATAAACCCAAAGAAATAAGGTACCAGGAACAATGATAAGAATTCCAGGATGTTTAGAAATCTAGAAAGAGGATAAAAGAAAACCAGAAGATTAAATTTTGGGATAGCTCATAGAAGATGTGATTGCAAATGGTGTAAGCAGTTTCTGTTTTCTGGCATTAATATGAATAAACAAACACAGACCAGATTAGAGAAGCATGAAGTACAGAATGAAACTTTCCCATTTCCAAACATGAGAAGTGTTTCTCTTTAAGAAGAAGAAATACTTTTCAAATATTTTTAATAGCATGTACACACGAAGCAAACAAATCTAAGAAATAAAATCCAAGAAAACAAATCCAAGAAAACAAATCCAAGAAAACTTCACAGGGACTGTGGGCATTCTCAGGGAGCAATGTCCCATGTCACTGAACCTCCTCACCTCAAAATTCTGCCTGGCACACTGTGGTATGCTGCCCTCAGTATTTCACATCAGTTAAGTCAAAGAATTTTATGTGGCTTCTTCGTGCATTTAATCCTCAGATGTCCATTTCCCAAAAAAGTTCTCATGGCTGTTAAACCTAGAACTGACCTGAGTTGTGAAGACCTAGGACTGACCCTGTGAAGATGGGATCTCTGAGGACAATTTTTTTACAAAGTGGTTCTTTCCCACTAATTTTTTTTTCATGTCACTGGAGCCCAAGAGCAGTGTGTTATAATGTCTAGAAGGTAAGGAAGGGAATTACTAGGTGATGTGGCAGTTTTCACTCTTCCATCTAGGATACAGTGACACTTCAGTTTGTTTGGAAGGTTGGATTACTAATTCAAATAGAGCACAAGCAAACCTGTCTGTGGTGCTGATGAGCAATTTTAGTCACCCAGGCCTACCCCTACCCTGTAGGTACTGTAAAGATTATCAAACAACTTTGCTGCTCTCAAGGCATTTCTGTATTTTAAACAATCCTCCAATGATTTGCGACCCATGGTGTGGTATATCTATGAATGGAGGGCAATTAAGCTATCAGCTACTCCCAGCACCCCTGAAAGTTTAATAATTAGAAAGATGGCATGTCTTTATTTTTTATGCACTTCATGTATTTTATGCAGTTCTACTGCTGCTAAAGACAAACCCCTACCAGACTTTCCCTTATAATCATGTTTTCCAGCTAACCAACACCTGTCTGAATTTAAGTGTTCACAGCCTGGAAAAAGCAGTCATTATATTGCATTTGTTTGTGAAAGTTCTTCCTATATGCTACAGGATGCCTTCTCCTTCCTCTGAGCTTTTGATTGAATGTTTTTTTTTTTAAATAATCTTTGTGCACTGCTGTATTGAAATATTGAGCTCTGCCAAAAGAGAAGAGTTCATGGGACAGAAATCAAAATAGAGTTGCCTCTCATTAATGAGCCAAGTTTGTGTCTGTTTCTCACAGTTTTCCATAGAGAAAGAACTGAGTTCTTGGGTAAAGTGAGAAGCAATCAGAAGCATCAGCAAAAAGAACACACATTCTTCTAGCTGCTGTGTCAGTCTAATTCCATACTAGAAAAACATTTCTCAGTGCTACCAGTTAGTGAATTATTACTTAACGTCACCGGATTGCTGACATGACCTTTCTATTCCAACATGGAAAAAGTCTCCCAATTCCAAAATGCTTTTTTGTCTAAACGTATGAGTGTATTTAAGAAAAATGAAGTCCTGGAGAGTTCCTGGCTTTACAACATCACTTGCAAGTAAGACATTACACTACTTTTAATAATAAAAAAAAATAAATAGAAGAAATAGTACAAATAATTTTTACCAATGTTTTTACCAATCTATTTGCCAATCAGATAATGGACTTCCTTCTTTCACTCACCCTGTCCTCTCCTGCAGACTTGCCTTACATCATATTCTGTCTTCCATATATTTAGATTGTGGTGGAGGGCCACATAGGCCCAAATAGGCTTATTCACAGGCCTATGCTTGCCTGGACACGTTTTCCCACCAAAGGGTGTTTTTCTGTCTAAACCAGGGGAAAACACATCAAGCAGACAAAGGAGCACAATAAGCCTGGCACTTTAGAGTCTGGCCTGCCCTGGTGATATAAGGTTGATGCAAACAGGTTGCATAAGCCCACGTGCTTAGCGTGTGGCCCACCTGTGCTCCTCCCATATTTGGGGGCACCAGACCTATGGACTCTTCCTTATTTGGCGTGTTTTGGCCTGCTGCCAGATGCTTATCGGACAGTATTGTGGCCAAAGGACCATCAATCTCAGCCTACATCTTATAAATAGGGCAATTCAGTGCTCCTGTCACCATCCTCCTCCACCCACCTCTCCTAGCCTCTTCGTCGCCTGGGGCCACTACCACTGTGTATGACTCTGTCCCATGGTACTTTGCACCGGTTCGGTGGGCAATCGACCAAGGCTCTCCCGGCTGGCTGCTGCTCCCAGCTTGCCGTTCCCAGCCCAGTCGTGCCTGTGGAGCCTTCTCAGACAGCACGCCCCAATATCCAAACTGAACTATTTAGATCCACGAGGATCAACCACGTAGCTTTCACTACACGTATTTGGGAGCACAGAGACTGTGACTCCAATCAGCGACTAACTGAACATTCTCGATTTGAGCAGCTAAGAAATCTCAGTGGCTTTACCAGTGGCACTTTATGCCACAGGACTCACTACCCAAAACCTTTCCAAACCTCTACCAAATTCCTGAATCCTGCTGTAAATAGACATTCTGTAAAACAATTTCACCAACCGCATACAAAGAACTTGTGTGGGTTAGCTGTATATAAGTTTGGGGGAAATTCTTTTTGTATATGTTATTAAATAATTTAAAAACCCTTCAAAATTCGGCCTCGTATCTTACCCCAAATGCAGACAAAACCCCTTCACAACATAAAGTCTCCTCCATTTGGATGTTATTGATTTTTTTTTTATCCTAAAGATTATGTCTGACCTAAAATCTGTATTACTTTTCAGTGAGTCTAACTTATTTTTTCATAGAACCAAAGCCATATACATACATATAACTAAACCTTCAAATGCACACCAAGTATGAATTAATAGCAAGAGGAGTTCTACCTGTCCACAATTCACTCTTTTTCCCATTTCACTGTCCAGCAAGCAGTGATTTTTTTAGTATAATATAATGCAGCTTCACAGGGCCCTCATTGACTCCACATTCTCCTTAGCAAGATAGGTTATTCAAATAATATTCTCACAGTCTTCCTCCTCAACATGTTTCAGGGTGTGCAAGCTGACATGCACATGAGCGTAGAATGATTAATCATTGCACTATTAGGGAACAGTAAAATATACAGCCATGCATCATCTCTGAATCTACTGCATGTCTCTGCATAAAATCCTGAGGAAGTATGACACACTGAAATACAATGACATGATTACAAACTGTCAGCTAACGCTAAGCAGTCCACTCTTTGATCTACTATTCATTAACAACTCCTACCTTTTTAGACCAAAAAAAAAAAAAAAAAAGGAGAAGACAAAAATGTATCCTGTAAAACCTCACTTTAATTCCTTGAAGCTCTGCAAAGCCAGTGCCTAAGGTAAACTCCATGGTCTGGGACTATATGGCTAGATCGTTCTGCCTGAACATCACGTCCTGTGTGATAACCTGTAAGAAGGGCTTACAGCTGATCCACACACCAGAAAACACAAAGCTGAGCAAAGGCTGAACTAAGAGACATTGAGAAGTTTTTCTGAAGATCAGAACAGAGTTTTGATGGAAGCACTGTGCGGGAGACTGCAGTCTACACAGACTGCCTATGAGGTAATTGGAGCCTGTCAATAAACCAAATAACCTGCATGATTCATCCCTATTCTCCGTCCCTAAGGTCTGGTTTGGAGATACTTTGTATTCCCTGAATTGCCTCACTGCTTGAGGTACTCAGAAAAGCAGAGGTAACAAAACTCAAATATGAGACCATGCAGCTCTGTGCCTTTGTGAAAGGAGGGAAGTGGGGGAAGGGAGAAGAGGAATGAAAAAGTGTGGATAATGATTGTGGGCCCTTCTCAGAGCTATTGATTTTCTGCCGTAGCTTTTTACTGAAATCACAGTATGGCCTTCTGCCTGACCAAGATGCATTTTCCTGTACACACACTCCCTGGTGTCTCTGTATTATCACATTATCCTCACATGACAATTCTCAGCATCTCTGTCACTACTAGAAGTCGTTTCCTTTATAAAAACATAAAGCTGCAGCGAGTTCCAGTCCAGCTTAAACATAATCCATTGCTGCTGATTCTTATTCACAGTACCTTGTTCTCAGCATCAGAACTCTCCCTCCTTGTTTCTCTCCAAGGGAAAATGATGTTTGCTGAGAAGCTGTGCAAAGCTCTAATTAGTATGTACTGGACTGAGCAAAAAGCACACCAAACAGGCCTATTTTAAGACTGTTTTTAAATCATATTACATTCAAGACATGCTTCCTCTGCTGTGTAGGCCCACACAGTCACTTAGGGCTTAATGCCTGCTTCAATTGCTGGCTGTTTCCCAAGTTTTCACTCCTTTCTGTCTTACTCTATACCCATGGATACAACAAATGAGCTGTTTCTACCATCAAGAGAAGCTCCTTGCTGAGTCAAAAGAATGAGCCCTAGTTAGAGAAGAAAATACTCTCAAACACAGGTGTACAGGTGACATCATAATTACAGCCAGAATAGATGGCCTGCAAATTGCACGGCATTCATAATTAACAGTGCTCTGTAATGAGGACTGCTCTGTGTGGTTACAACCTAATAGTGGAATAAAACTTTATTTCACTGAGAAAATGTAGATCAAATATTCACTAAAGTAGTCTATCCTACAGTGTAAGTTCCCTGAGTCACAGATGAAACTGGGGGTTATTTAAATACCAATCAAATTTAATTTGTTCTTAGGCACTTGTTTTCCATAGAAACTGAAGCCAGGATAATGGTAGCTGCAGCACAGATATCTTTTTTGGGGCCTGACAAGACCATAGAATCAGTCAGGGGTGGAAGGGAACACAAGGATCACCTAGTTCCAACCCTCCTGCCATGGGCAGGGACACTTCACACTAGATCGGGCCGTCTAGAGCCTCATTCAGACTGGCCTTAAACACCTCCAGGAATGGGGCTTCCGTCACTTCCCTGGGCAACCATTTCCAGGGTCTCACCACCATCATGCTGAAGAACTTCTTCCTAACATCTAATCTGAATCTACCCATTTCTAGCTTTGTTCTATTCCCCACAGTCCTATTACTATCTGACAGCCTAAAAAGTCCCTCCCCAGATTTCTTGTAGGCCCCCTTAAGATACTGAAAGTTTACAATAAGGTTACCTAGGAGCCTTCTCCTCTCCAGACTGAAGAGTCCTAACTCTCTCAGCCTCTTCTCCCTGGGTCCTGAGGTAACTGAAGGATGAGGTTGCTGAGCCACTAGCTGTCATATCTGAGAAGTCACAGCAGTCAGGTGGAGTTCCCACCAACTGGAAAAAGGGAAACATAACTCATAGTTTTTAAAAAGGGAGAAGTGAAGACCTGGGGAAGCACAGATGAATCAGTCTTACCTCTGTGGCTGGCAAAATCATGGAGTGAATCCTGGAAACTACGTTAAGGCACATGGAAAATAAGGAGGTGGTGACAGGCAACATGGTTTCACTAGGGTTAAATCACACCTGACAAATTTGCTGGCCTTCTACAATGGAGTTACAACACTGATGGATAAGGCAAGAGCAACTGATGTCATCTACCTGGACTTGTGCAAAGCATTCAACACTATCCCACATGACAACTTTGTCTCTAAATTGGAGAAACATGGATTTGACAGATGGACCACACAGTGGATAAGGAATTGGCTGGATGGTCACACTCACCTGGAGTACTGACTTCAGCTCTAGGGCCCCCAACATAAAAAGGTAAACTTATTGGAGTGGGTCCAGAGGAGGGCCACAAAAATGATCAGAGGGCTGGACTAGCTCTACTGTGAAGATAGGCTGGGAGGGTTGTTCAGTCTGGAGAAGACTCCATGGAGATCTTATTTCAGCCTTCCGGTATCTAAGGGGGCCCTACAGGAAAGCTGTAGGGGGAATTCTTACAAGGTTTGAGAGTTACCTGCCCCCCTACTCTTGTGAAACCACCCAGACTAGACTCAGCTGGCTAGAAGTTAAAGAATGAAGCTTTATATTTACAGCTTAGCACAATATACAAGCAGATATTTACAGTATTTGCAGCTATACACAGAAATATACAAGTTAAAAGTAATACAAAAAGACAACACCCCTCCCAGAAATCAGAGTCCCTAGGAGGGGGGTCCCAACCACCCTTCCACCTTTTTTCCACCCCTCTATCTTATCCCAGAGTATGCCTTACAGTCACAGTGACCGTAGGCACAAGAAAACTTTGCAGGTGAGAAGGGAATTGAAACAGGTGGGGATATTTTCATTATTGTTGTTTTGTTTGCTTGTTTTTATTAGAAAACACCTTGATGACCAACAACACCAACTCTGAACTTTTAATTTTCTGGTCACTGTTATTTTCCTTCACAGTGTTGTGCAATGGCTACCATTCTGTTCCACATAATCAAGAAAGAAAATTATCTTCATAAACAACCTTCTCCTCTTGCTACAGAAAGTCCATTTTTGGACTTCTGAGATTATTTCATATCACTTTGGTGAAGGCACCAAAGTTACTGAATACTTTCCATTAGAAACCTCCTCTATCTCAAGTGGTTTGTAGGTTTTTTGCTCTTAAAATTGATAAAGTCTCTGAGTTTAAGCCAAATTTTCTGTTATATCTTAGATATCAAAATAATATTTCTTTGGTAAAAGGCAGCTTGCAGATCAATTAATACTCTGTTCAAGAACCTTGTTATTTATCCTTGTCATGTCTTCATTTTTTAAAGGAAATCAGCTTCCCTTCCTCCTCATGAAAGCATACTATTGGAACTTTGAACTTTCTCTCACAGCATTTAGCTTTCCCTGTGCACTGTCTATAGCTTAAACCTGGCTCTTACTTTAGGAGTGAAAAATGACTAAAAATCAACAACAGTCATGGCAATCTGGCTCAAGCACATTCCCCACAGAATTCAACTCACTTTTTAGGACTGAAGACTGAACTTACACTCATGGATTGTTAATTTTCTTTGTGAAATAGTAAAGTCTGAGGAATCTGTACTCTGTGGTGACCTTTAATTGACTTAGAATCATAGAATCATTCAGGTTGGAAGAGACCTCCAAGATCATCCAGTCCAACCTAGCACCCAGCCCTGCCCAATCAACTAGACCATGGCACTAAGTGCCTCAGCCAGGCTTTTCTTGAAGACCTCCAGGGACAGTGCTTCCACCACCTCCCTGGGCAGCCCATTCCAATGCCAATCTCTCTCTCTGCCAACAACTTCCTCCTAACATCCAGCCTGTACCTCCCCTGGCACAACTTGAGACTGTGTCTCCTTGTTCTGTTGCTGGTTGCTTGGGAGAAGAGACCTGGCTATAACCTCTCTTCAGGTAGTTTTAGACAGCAATGAGGTCACCCTGAGCCTCCTCTTCTCCAGGCTAAACACCCCCAGCTCCCTCAGCCTCTCCTCAGAGGGTTTGTGTTCCAGGCCCCTCACCAGCTTTAAGTTTAACAAAGCAATTTTTTCCTAGATACTTTCTACTAAAATTATGCAAATACCCTAAGTGATCCTGAGTGATCTTAAGTGATACTCAAGTCATTGTGCAGGAAAAGGTTCCTATCGAACAGGACCACCTGAGATATCCAAAGCAAAAAGACATCTACACTTCTGAGATGGAAACATGGAAAACAGGGCAAGAAAGTGCTGCTAATCAGAAACATGTCTGAAAAGGACATGTCAGAAACATGTCTGAAAAGGAATTCAAGAGAAAATTCAAACATTAAAGGAAATAATCAAGATGTACCTGAGGATCCAAGCCTTCTCCCCTTGACTAATGCAGGACTGAAAGCATTTACTTTCAAATAACGAGATGTGTCCTGGTGTTCCTGTCTGGGCCACAAGCATACCCAGTCCTGGAGAGCAGAAACGACTCTTACCCCTTTCCAGGAGCAAGAATGAGGATGTTGCACATTGACTGGAAGTTTTAAAGAGAGGTTCTCCTTACAAGAGCATATATATAAAAGGCAATCAGGTAGAATAACTATAAAATCCACTAGGGCCAAACTGACCTTCTAGAATCCTCCACCCTTTCCACCCTCAGTCAGCCTAAGGGAGGCCAAAAAGGTGTCCCCCCCCGAGCTGGGCCTGCAAGGCCTCAGTGGCTCAACTCCCTGCCAGCCAACTGCCCCACGGACCATGAGATCAGAGTGTGCTCTGCTCAGAGAAGTGGAAGCAAGAGAAGCAGGGAGGAGAAGGGGGAGAGATCAAGTCAGGCGCTATCTGTTAAGCTGTGAAACTGGAAAAGGAATAGAATAACAATATTATGCTCTCCTGGGACGAGCAGGTCCATCCCCCTGGGATGGGCCTCTGTCCCTATGGTATTGTTTAAGTGGGACCCGGGATCCCTCAAACTACCATACCAGATCTTATCAATTTGTGTCCTCTGCTATTCTTGCAGCTTCTTGAACACCTTCCTTTAAGTTTGTCTGCAGCAATCTTCGTCAGTTGCAGACGAATACTAAAACACTGACGAGTACTTTGTTAGGACACTGACAGTGGAGTAAGCATCTCCACGTCACCACCACTGCAGCAACCACAAAGCAGAGTTCTGTGACCAGTGAGCAGGAACAGATGAGACAAATAGTGCTAAAGACCTCAGCCACTGTCGCTGAGTAAAGGCTTGGCGCTTGTTTACAGGAGCCCTAAAGTAAGTGCCAGGGAAGATTCCTTATTCCTGGTAACAGAAAAACTCTTCAGCAAGTTCTTCATCTCCCTAAATTCATTTTGAACTCGGTCTTAAGTTTTTTTCCACTGATTCTATGATCTATGGTAGAAAGGACAAGAGGCAGACTTGCAGCAGCCAGCACAGGTTTTATCTCAGCATTTACAAGCCACTTTGCAGAAAGTATAAAGCACTTTAAGACTCTGATGGTGCCAGGGAGCACTGTTAACATCAGATTTTAATACATTCAGGGTCAATAGAATTGAGGAAATTTCCATCTAAAGATATTAGCTATTTGCTTGTTTCCAGTTTAAACTACTGTTATTCTGCTGACGTCAGGGCCTAATTGTACAAGGACACTGGGACCTGCAGAATGATGGTAAAAACATGCCCTGGTTTCTTAAGAAAGAATAATAACAATCATTAGCATTTGTCTCACACTTAGTATCAAAATATCCCTGAGCACTTTATAAAGCACATCTCTGGACTCTGCCCTATGATGATTATTCAACAATGCTTGAGGCCAGCAGCACAACTGCATTATGTACCAGCCCTTCATCCTCTTTCAAAGGCAGCTACTGACAGAGGCAGACAGCAGAGCCAAGCCAATTGGACTAAGTGAGCAGCAAGGAGTACTGTTGCATTTATGAAGCATCCCAACCATCTCTGAAAGCTCCTGGGGCTCTCTAGCATTCCCATGACTCCCACAGGAGCAACTTCCTATCCCCTATCCATTTGGCAGTACTAGGATGTACTCACTGGAGTGACAGAAGATAGCTAGGTTTGCACAACTCATTGTGAGAAAAAACAAACCATGGCAGAGATGGAAGACAGGAAGCCTGGCTTATCTGGATTGATTTTGGTGGTGTTCTGACAAGTTTTGCCAATCTAAATCTTAGCCAAAATAGTTTGAAATGCTAGCACGAAGTTAAAAGGAAAATGTGATGCCTGGCCACACTGAGAGATTAGTTTTGTCAGAACAAGTCTCCTATTGCTGACTTAATGACTTGGCAAAAGCTCTGTAAATAAAGGCAACAAGGAATCTGCCAATTCCCACCTTGTCGAGATCTTCAGCAACCAAAAAACACAAAAGTAATTACAGACAGTTAATAGGAGAGTAGGAGACCATTTTCTAAAAGGCACAATTACTGTGTCCCTAGAGCCTGGGTCTAAGTCTACACCCTGAATTCATTTCCATTAATTTCCATCTGAAATTTGTTTGGGTTTCCCAAGATGAAAGTTTGAGGTATTTCTAACTTATCTGAGACTTCATCATGAAGGAACTTGCAGTACACATTTCAGTGACATGTTTAGATTCCTCATTCCCCTGACATTTGGCAATGGCAAGTTTTCTCTGAAGCTGGCTTCTAATTAGCCCAAAATAAATACCTTGTTTTCAGCACCTTAGCTTAGAGTCTTTTTAGTGTCAATGGGTTGGTGTTGCTCTGTCTCATTTGCAGACTGTTTGTTTACAGAGACACGTTGAAAATCCTGTGAATCTACAGACTGCAGGGCCTATGAACATCTAAACTGATTTCCTGCATAAAAAACATTACCAATTTCACCAGATGTCCACAATGACTTAGTTGGGGCAAGAATTATGAAATATGTAACTATTTTTTTCTTTCCAGAAAGCGCTGCCCACAACTTATATACAAATTAGTTAAATCTGGGCTCTAACTGGGTTGGGGAGATCTTTACAAGGATGCTTATGGGCAATTCATTGATTTAGGAGGATCAGAAGATTGGAAAAGCTTAGCCACAAAATGGCTTTGCCCCACGTACAAATAAAAGGCAGCCTAGGCAACGTCTGTGCTACTCACAGTGGTGGAGAGGAATTTTGAGATAGTCCCTGTCTCCTTTGTATCAGTGTTGGAACTGCTCAGCATCTTGATAGCCATTAAGAGGCTTCTAGATCTTCCCAGGCTCTAACAAGGTGCTGGGAAAGAAGCAGACAATCTCTGACCTGATCCTGGTTCCTCTTGGCATAGAGATTTACAGAGGTGCAGGCAGGATCTTTGCAGATGTGCAGAGAGCACAATGTAGGTGGCACTTCTCACCATGTCATCAGGCACTTGATGCTTTCTCCTGGTAAACTTGAGGCACTTAAGTTTCCAGGTAGTTCAAGCCCAAAATATCAGGGCTAATCTGGTCTGAAGCACAAGGCAGACAGAACAGATTCACCAATCAGAAAGACATTTGCAAAACTGACCATATCAGGTGAAACCAGGGCTTGCTTACCCTTATTTGGGCAAGATGCTAATAAGTACCTAAACACCTGTGAGTACCTGCTTATCACTTTGGGAGGAGACACAATGGTCCAAATCTTTGTTTTCCTCCTGCCCTTGCTTCTCCCATCAGCAGAAGGGTGGGGCGAGCCAGGACATCTAATAGGACTATTAGCCTTCCACAACACACAAGTATTTGTGTTCATCAGAACATGTCTGGATTTCTGAATAGAAATACAAACACGTATTGAGCAGGGAAACAAGTCTGAATCCAGCTACATACATGTTGCAACAACAACAGAAGGAAAAAAATGAGACATTATAGCCCTTTTGTGTTCCTGCAGTGGAAAAAGCACTGAGATTATGGGAGCACTCATTCTCAGAAGAGAACAAGAAGAGATGACAATAATCTAAAAATTATTTCAAAATTTAAAAGATTATTAACAATTAAAGAATGTGAATAATTATCCTATTAACCTCTGGCCAGTGAGCCAGCAACGGGAAATACTATCTCCTGTCAGGATTTGCATGCAGCAACATCTGTGTGTCTTCTCTGTGCCCCAGTGCAACCTCTGGCTGCAGCTTTCACTCTGCCACTACTGCCATGCTGTACCTGTTCTGCTCAGCAGTCTGAAAGCTGTTGACTAGTGGACATTCCCATCATTTAAGAATCACAGAATCATAGAATCAACCAGGTTGGAAGAGACCTCCAAAATCATCCAGTCCAACCTAGCACCCAGCCCTAGCCAGTCAACTAGACCATGGCACTAAGTGCCTCAGCCAGGCTTTTCTTGAACACCTCCAGGGACGGTGACTCTACCACCCCCCTGGGCAGCCCATTCCAATGCCAATCACTCTCTGTGAAGAACTTCCTCCTAACATCCAGCCTATACTTTCCCTGGCCCAACTTGAGACTCTCTCTCCTTTTGATACATCGCCTTTGTAAACGGAGAAGAGAGGCAGATTCCTAAAATGGATTCTCTGTATCATCCTCCAGAAGCTTCATTTTCCTTCATGGAGCCCTAGTTCTTAGGAACTGCTCTAGGAGCATCCTTTATTGTTTCACTTTTCTGGCTCTTAGATAGAATATGTATAATTCTTTGACAGTGGATAATTTATTCAGAGGCATTTTCAAGTCAGAGGAGCTAATCAGCCTCAACTGAGCTTCTTGGTAAATTTCCCCTTTGCAAAATAACAAATAGAAAGAGGTTAAAGCTCAGAAGTGTTCAGCTACAACAGTAAAACACACTCTGGAGCCAAACAAACTCCTCAGCCTCACTTCAACAAAAAGAGTTTGAGTTTAGCAGTGGAAGGAGTCTTTTCTATATATGGGAACAGATGGTTCCTGTGTGTACTGTACTTTCTTTCATTTGTGCTTTTCCCAAGGCCACAAAGGAGCCCAGACAGAAACAAATTAAGTCCAGACTACTTCTGCCACTCGCTAGCAGGAGCAGCCCTGAAAAAGGTAGCAACCAAAAAAAAAAAAAATCTGCTTTTAAATCCTCAAGGTCAAATCCTGTTAGTGTATATCTGCATTCTTCACTAAAAAAAGCTCCATCAAAGCTAAGCAGATATATGTCACATTAGCATAACATCATCTCTTTCTTCCCCTTATCCATCCTTACCACAGACATACCAAGTATCCTGTTGAGAAACTTCTGTTTTGCACAACAGTTTTAAAGGACAGTACAATACCTGAAGGCATCCAACAGGAAGGTCAAAGAGGGATTTTTCATAAGGGTGTCTAGCAATAGAATAAGGGGGAATGGCTTGAAGATGAGGGAGAGTAGGTTTAGACTGGATCTTAGGAAGAAACCCTTCAGTACAACCAGCAGTGGAACTCTGGAATAGGTTTGCCCAGGGAGGCTGTGGATGCCTCCTCCCTAAGGGTGTTGAAGGTCAGGTTGGATGAGGCCTAGAACAGTCAAGTCTGATTGAGAGACTTCCCTGCCCATGGCAGAGAGGTTGGAATACATGATCTTGAAGTTCTCTTCCAAACTAAGTGTGGTGGTTTAGGTGTTGGTGCCATGGTCTAGCCTTGAGCTCTGTGGTAAAGGGTTGGACTTGATGATCTATGAGGTCTCTTCCAATCCTAATAATACTGTGATACTGTGATACTGTTACCTGCCCCCCACACTTTGGAAATCACCCAGACTAGACTTAGGCAAATGAAGCTTATATTTACAGCTTAGCACAATATACAAGCAGATATTTACAGTATATACAGTTATAGACAGAAATATACAAGGTAAAAGGTAATACAGAAACACAACAGCCCTTCCAGAAATCTGAGTCCCCAAAAGGGGCTCCCCACCACCCTTCCACCTTCTCCCTCCCTTCTACCTTACCCCAGACTTTGCCTTGTGATCCAAGGAAGAATGGAGGGTTGGCCAGGGGAGGTTACGAAGCAAGTGGATTAATCAGAGAGACGGAGGGTGAGGTTAGAGAGAAATGCAGCTCAGAGCTCAGGTAAAGAGCAACTCCCTTATCTATGTTGAATTCTAGTTCTTATGCAGCTCAGCAAGCCTGTGAGTGAAGTAGACATCACCCTTGTTTCTCTTTCACAGCCTGTAATCTAGTTCTTCTCACCAAAACATTCTAGCTAGCTTCAAACTAGCGCACTAAGCTATTGTATGTCTATGACACTAAAAAGCAGCCTTTAGTGTTCACTATGTAAGATAATGTACAACCTCCAGTTATGCAGTGTTATTTTCTCCAAAGTATATACCAACTAATATGATTTTTTGCAGCATCTGCCCTTGAGATGCCTCTAAACTACAGTGGGATTAGAGAATCTGAGATCTGTTGAGGCAGATTTTTTAGCAGAATGACCTAAAAAACACAGGGCATGCCTGTGTATTCCCTAGAAATTGTCATTCAATGGCTTTCAGCTTTCTTTTCCTCTCCAATGATTTGCAGACACTTAAGCATTTCTCTTTGGATCTCCCATGTCAGCATACCATTAATATCCTTGCCTTTTTAAATTACTTTTCTCCAATCTTTTAGAAGCATCTAATAGACCTCCTGGGATCCATAGAGCATAATCTGAAAATGACGAGTTAATAATCTTGTAAGGACAGACCCTTAAATGATTGCCCTTCAAAGGACATACTTTAATAACATTGGATATATTAGATGCTAGTTGCCTACTCTTCTACCTCGAGTAACAGGGGAAAAAAAACCCCAACAACTGCAATCTTTGTTATCCTTTGAAACTACATCTGTTTCTACTGTCACAAAACCTGCCCAAAGCACATTGAGGAGGTCAGGGTCAGCGGAATGGTGAATCTCAGACTCAGTAATCACACAAAGCTACAGTATGCAAAATATACTTGATGGTAACATTCATTTTTATACGTCTTTCTCCATGAGGAGGGTTACAGAGCGCTGCCTGCAGAGCCAAACCTTCAGAGTCCAAGCAACAAGGGAGGACACTGAATGGAACCTCATTTCAAAAGGAAAGTAAACCAGATTTTAGTAGTGGAAGTTTTAATGGTAATGCACACTAGAGAGAAACAGCCCTCAGAAAAATGTACTAATGATACTGTCTTTTCAATAGAGACAACAAAGCAACGATTTCTATGGTGCTTTTGATCCTGGACTATGAAGGTGAAATTTGCTGTTGAGGACCTGAGGCATATGTTTTTTGCGAGGTTCTCTTTAGCTTTAGGCTTTCATCGGCACACACATTCTTCCTAGACATTACAGAGAGGCAAATTTAGGGCATACGAAGTTTATCAATAAACAACAATGAACTACAAACCAGACTCATCGACTCAATTTTATTTGAATTCTCAGAACTGTTCTCAAACTCAAAGGAGCACTAATCTGGAAACTCTTGTGAAGTATGTTGCAGATAAACAGAACTCTGGTTTGTAAAATCAAATCTAGTCAATAGGCCTGGCCAACAGGAAAACCCATGGTATTTTCAAGACCACTTCTTAAGAGTGCAAAGAGAAATAGGATTTCAGGTGTTAATCCTCAACACCAGCTACCCAATTCACAAGTCAGCAGACTGGTTGTGACTTCAGCGCCCCAGCAAGCAGGAAAAACAATATTTGTGTTGTTTTAAGTCTCAGCCTTGCTTGTGAGGGCCGAAGTCTTTGAAATGCCTGGTCCTTGCTGCCTAAACAAATATACTGTGCAATGTTTGCTATAGCAGCTGAAATATGTGTTTAAATTATAGACAGAACAAACTCAAATGTCATCCATGTTTTAAAGAGATTTCAAGAAGGCATTGAAAGATTCCTGTTAACAATGTGAAAAAAAACAAACCTGTTTCAAAAGTGCTCTGACTTGGGCATTTGCTCTATCTCCACATAAAGAAATAGAGAGTGGTTGGCCAGTGCAGGCAGATGGTTTTCAGTAGGGATGTCTCACCCTTTAAGTCATAGGTTTATCTGAGCAACATGTGCCATTCCCTGTTTCACAGAAACATCCTAAAGACTGCTTAACTGCACATCAGCTGCTGGATTTAAATGACAGCAAGAGGAGGTTTGGGGTTAGTTCTCCATGGAATCATAGAATCAACCAGGTTGGAAGAGACCTCCAAGATCATCCAGTCCAACCTAGCACCCAGCCCTATCCAGTCAACTAGACCATGGCACTAAGTGCCTCATCCAGTCTTTTCTTGAACACCTCCAGGGACGGTGCCCCCACCACCTCCCTGGGCAGCCCATTCCAATGCCAATCACTCTCTCTGTGAAGAACTTCCTCCTAACATCCAGCCTATACTTCCCCCGGCACAACTTGAGACTGTGTCCCCTTGTTCTGTTGCTGCTTGCCTGGCAGAATAGGCCACCTCCTACCTGTCTACAACATCCTTTCAGGTAGTTGTAGACAGCAATGAGGTCACCCCTGAGCCTCCTCTTCTCCAAGCTAAACAGCCCCAGCTCCCTCAGCCTCTCCTCACAGGGTTTGTGTTCCAGGCCCCTCACCAGCTTCGTTGCCCTTCTCTGGACACGTTCCAGCACCTCAACATCTCTCTTGAATTGAGGAGTCCAGAACTGGACACAGTACTCAAGGTGTGGCCTGAGCAGTGCTGAGTACAGCGGAAGAATAACCTCCCTCATCCTACTGGCCACACTGTTCCTGATGCAGGCCAGGATGCCATTGGCTCTCTTGGCCACCTGGGCACACTACTGGCTCATCTTCAGCTTACTGTCTATCAGTACCCCCAGGTCCCTTTCCTCCTGGCTGCTCTCCAGCCACTCAGTCCCCAGCCTGTAGCGCTGCTTGGGGTTGTTGTGGCCAAAGTGCAGAACCCTGCACTTGGCCTTGTTCAATCTCATCCCATTGGCCTCTGCCCACCCATCCAGCCTGTCCAGGTCCCTCTGCAGGACTCTCTTACTTTCCAACAGATCCACACCTGCTCCTAGCTTGGTGTCATCTGCAAACTTACTGATGCTGGACTCAATCCCCTCGTCCAGGTCATCAATAAAGATATTGAACAGGACTGGGCCCAGCACTGATCCTTGGGGAACACCACTAGTGACAGCTGCCAATTGGATGTGGCACCATTCACCACAACTCTCTGGGCTCGGCCATCCAGCCAGTTCTTGACCCATCACAGAGTGCCCCTGTCCAAGCCATGAGCTGCCAGCTTGGCTAGGAGCTTCTTGTGGCAGACAGTGTCAAAGGCTTTGCTGAAGTCCAGGTAGACTACATCCACAGCCTTCCCCACATTCACCAGGCGGGTAACCTGATCACAAAAGGAGATCAGGTTGGTGAGACAGGAACTGCCCTTCCTAAACCCATGCTGGCTGGGCCTGATCCCTTGGCCATCCTGTAGGTGCTTTCTGATGGCACCCAAGATGACCTGTTCTATCACCTTGCCTGGCACTGAGGTCAGGCTGACAGGTCTGTAGTTTTTTGGTTCCTCCTTACGACCCTTCTTGTGTATGGGAATCACATTGGCCAGCTTCCAGTCTTCAGGAACCTCTCCAGTGAACCAGGACTGTTGAAAAATGATGGAGAGTAGCTTGGGCAGCTCAGCTGCCAGCTCTCTCAGCACCCTAGGATGATTCCCATCTGGTCCCATGGACTTGTGAGGATCCAAGTGGCTCAGCAGGTCCCTTACTTCTTCCTCATGGATTAGAGGGGAACTATACTGGACCCTGACTCCATCTGCCACTTCAGGAGTCCAGTTGTCCTGGAGACAACCTGTCCCACTATTGAAGATTGAGGCAAAGAAGGTGTTAAGCACCTCTGCCTTTTCCTCATCCTTTGTCATTATATTCCCCTCTCTATCTAATAAGGACTGAAGGTTGTCCTTGCCCCTTCTCTTGCCATTCATATATTTATAGAAACATTTTTTTTTCTCCTTAAAACAGCAGTGGCCAGTCTAAGTTCTAAATAGGGTTTTCCCTCTAATTTTTTTCCTACAAGATCTAGCAACTTTCTTGAACTCTTCCTGGGACACCTCCCCTTTTTTCCAGAGATGATACACTCTCTTTTTTATCTTTAATTCCTTTAGCAGCTCCTTGCCCATTCAGTCTGGCTGCCTCCCTCATTGGCTCATCTTCCGGTACAACGGCACAGCTGTGCTTTCAGGATAATAATAATATAAGAATAATCCCAAAGTATTTAAACTTTCAGCATTTTGAAAACTGCTCAACTGCCTTTTCCTCTCACAGTGGAGATTGATGTGACAGCAGTCATGTAGTTTGCAGTATGTTTCGTCACATCCATAGATGTGTCATTATGCAAGAGGCAGTTTATGATGGGTTGGCTGCCATCACTGTCACAGTGATAGACAGGAACACTAGAGACCTCAGCTGTAATCTGTTTTCTCCTGCACTTGAAGAATATCAGGCAAAGTAAACAAATATGAATCGTTCTCTGATCAGGAGTATCTGCCAATTACCATGGATTCATAGCAACAATGTTTTTAAAAGGGATTTGTGCTTGCTATACTTGCCTTTTCTTCCTGTCCATCAACCTGCATTTCTATTAAGCTTAAACAATAAGGAAGAGGGGAAAAGATAGTAAAAGAAAAGGGGGAAAAAAAAAAAAAAAAAAGAGTTTGAAGGCTGAGCCATTTGCTCCTCAGATGACAACCTCCATTCAGAGCAGTGAATGTCTCTGTGAACAAGATGCTCAAGCAGCAGGTACACTGCACTTTGTGGGTGGCACAGAAAAATATGTCAAGAGCCAAGTGGATATTATTAAGAAAAAACCAAAATCTCAAGGTTTATCTAAGGAGTATTTCCATCAGAAATGGCTTCTCTGGCTATTCAGACACTTACAAAAGACATATTTTCACAGTTGTTCTGTGAAAACCTGGACATCAGTTGCCCTGTGCTGCATATCATATTAGAGAGCTTCTACAGAGGAAAATAATACTTTTATCTTTCAAAATTTTCAGTGGGCTGAATTCTGACTTGCTAAGTATCACTTATCCTTGAAAGTTTAACTTGGTATAAGAATGGTTTGAGCCATTTGACTTTGAAGGAAGAGAAATAACTTAAATTTTGGGTGTGGGAATAGAAGAAAAAAGAATGAAAAATAAATGTCTTATTGTAAAGTACTCCTCCTTCATCAAAAGATTGTGCAACAGGTCAAAGAATATAGCTGCATTTCTGTCTACCTGTTATGAGACTTCCTACCAGCTAAATCTGGCATTATGGCTGCACATTGTTTATTATAATGATGTAGAAGCACATTGTGAATCACAATAGTTCCTTTTTAGTGTTATTTTTCTCCTCCACCCTGAAAGTGCCAACATGCATACATTCCTAAGAAGAGATGTGCACACTACTGAGTTCCAGGGCTGCATCTTCTAGCTACAGCAAGTTTATTTAAAGTAAAGACCTGAGGAGACAGGTGATCCAAATTACTCTGCATAGCAGTCTCTCTATTCGCCCACCACAGAGGTAGCCAGAATGTCTGAAATCAATAACGAAAAGCCTAAACCAGGACTCCACTCAAGAATTAATGTCCTCATTTTAGCTCTACAAGTTCAGTCTTCTCTATTTGTGGAATGAATTATCTCCTTTAACACTGAAACAACAGAGGGACAACACTGTCACAGTAAGCAGACAAGAGGATGCTGCATGAGTCTCCTAATGGAATAATAGTTTGGATTATATTGGTTATGGAAAAACAGAGGTGAGAAAGCCTCAAAGGCATAACTATCAGGAGACACAGGGCAGATTATTACACTTGCAGTTCCAGTTGAAGACATAGAGCATTATATGTGCTTTATAATTGTGTTGGAAATCAGTAATATTTTATGAATATTATTTTGATATTAATATTTTTTTTTTATTATTAATATCCAACAATTTGGGAAAATTCCCTGAGATTCTTTGGAGTTTCAGTCAACAGGAAGTAGTTGCACCAAGGGTATTTATAAACATGGAATTAAACAGTTTAAACAATCAGAACTTGGAAAATAGGAACATTCTAACTATGCTTATGGAGCCTTAGCATTAACTCCAGCATATGTACTCCTGACGCTTTGGTCCCTAAGTAAGTTTCCTGTACAAAGACACTTCCAAAAGCCACAATAATGATCCCCAGGTAAAATACAAAATATTCCAGGTAGAGAGAAGGAGAGAAGAATTGAATTGCTGCTGCTGAGATGCTAGTGCAAGCTGCAGACATGTGGCCACCATGATTCCCAGTTAACAAGCTGTGAATGGGGTCCTGGTCCCAGTGGAGGACCAGTGCAGAAAGGCAGTTTCTAAATCACCCCCCATTAAATACATCATTCTGAAAATTAAACTAGCCAATGGGCACTAGCATCATTGTCCTGGCCAATGAATTCAAAGCTTCATGCCTTGTGCAACCACACAGGCATGCTGAGGGACAGTACAAGACACCTGACACGTGGTGCTAAGCCTCCAGCTCTCAAGGTTTTGCTGGGGCCAAACACTTGTTTTCTCACCTACACAACTCCTGGACCCACAACATTAGGAAGAAAGTGGGGATTGAACCAGCCTGTCAGGATTTATGACCTACCAGGACAATAATATAAGCCCTATTATCCTGCTAAAAAAAAAAAAACCAGACAAAAGGTAGACTTTTCTACAGCCACACATGAGGCAGTTTCCTTCACTGAACATTTTTAAAATATATATTTAAATAGCTATTTTTAAATATGCAATTCATAATTCCAGCCATTTAAATATCTGAGTGCACAGAACAACAGTGCAACCAGCAACAGAACAAGGAGACACAGTCTCAAGTTGTGCTGGGGAAAGTATATGCTGGATGTTAGGAGGAAGTTGTTGCCAGAGAGAGTGATTGGCAGTGGAATGGGCTGCCCAGGGAGGTGGTGGAGGCACCGTCCCTGGAGGTGTTCAAGAAAAGACTGGATGAGGCACTTAGTGCCATGGTCTAGTTGATTGGGCAGGGCTGGGTGCTAGGTTGGACTGGATGATCTTGGAGGTCTCTTCCAACCTGCTTGATTCTATGATTACTTATAATCCACACATAAAATGCAAAAACTGCATAGCATTCCTTAAATGTGCACTACTGCATAGTCATACAAAGCAACAACATTACAGAGACATTTCTTGAATGGAGATCAATTCACTTGACCAGTGCAATGAAAATAAAATTAGAGCTAATGAAAAGATCAGACAAACAAGAGTCAAAGACTCCCACGTCTTTCTCAAATTAGAGGGCAGAGGAGAAGTGCTTTTATGTCACTGGGATTTTCCAGTCTGTGTAAAGGACTAAAACACTACAATTTAGCAGGATCAGGGATATATTTAGATGATGAGGTAAAAAAAAGGATCATGTAGTATTCACCACGCCTACCAGTGTGCTTGGAAGCCTGTACTGTTATCTTAAAGTGAGAATAAAACTACTGCAGTATAAAACAACAAGATAAAAATTTGGTTAGCAAGATCATTCTTGAAAAAGTTTTGCACCCATACCAAGTGAGCATCTCAGTTGGTGTTATCCCAGAGAGAAGCCCAGAGCAAACAGAATGAAGGGCAAATGCAGAAGTTCTACCAGAAAGTCCATCAATGACACTTTAAGTGACTCAAATGGTGAGCTAAGAAATTAATAAATCATAACATCATCAAAGACTGCACTCATATAGGTGACAGGTTGCTAAATTAATACTTACTTTATGTTGGTGGAGCTCATTACCTACAGAAATGTTTATGTGCTATGTGCTCTCTAGCAAAAAAAAAAAAAAAAAAAAAAAAGAAAAGGCACTTTCTTTTTTTAAATTGCTGTTATTGGCATTTCTACTGATGAGGAAAAATACAGAACCATGCAAACCTGCCAAAATCACAAGGTAACACTTCAACGTGTCCATCAGCTAATGCTAATCTATAATTGAGCACTATGTAGGTACTCAGGAAATCCATTAATCTATATAGATTGTTCCTTCAGGATCAGTGCTTCAGTTTACATAAGAAAAGGCATCCAAGGTCTAGGACACTCTTAAAAGAAACATGGATTTTCAGAAATACTTACTAGGTATACTTACTAGGTATTTCAAGATGGGTATCTGACAAAGATTGGATGAGGCACTTAGTGTCATGGTCTAGTTGATTGGCTTGGGCTGGGTGATAGGTTGGACTGGATGATCTTGGAGGTCTCTTCCAACCTGGTTGATTCTATGAACTAGGATGCTTGAAAACTTCAGAAAGAATATGCTCACTGAAGATGTCCTCCATAGAAAGTGTCTGCAAAGCCTTAAAAGGACCTGACTGATTTGCAAAATTGTGTTCAAATTGTGATACCAAGTTTTAACTCCTGCCATTTCTTGTCTTTACACAGATCATAGAATCAACCAGGTTGGAAGAGACCTCTGAGATCATCCAGTCTAACCTATCAGATGCCCCGTTCTGTTCAAAGGTGAAACAAATATGTCAAGGAAGGTAAATACATTAGAACTCAATATGTGATTAGCTGGTGTCAGTGCTATTATTAACTGTCTCTACCCACTAAAATGAAATGATCAGGTAATAGATTTGAGACAAAACCTAGAAAGTCAGCAGTGAAAACACCTCTTTTTTAAAGTAAATATTTTATTTTCAAGAAGAGAGACACTAAGTTTGCTTTCTCATAGTCAAATGGCTTTGCTGTGAAGACCTACAACTTCCATCCACTTTCAAAACAAAAGTCTCAGCATCCCTGATGATAAGCAGAATGGGTTCAGTGGTATGCTCAGGTAAAAATACAGGGGAATAAGGCACAAGAGTAGAGTTCAGAACAGATGGAAATGATCTGCAACACAGCAGTAGTCAAATTTATTGATAAACACACTTCTTTGCAATGCTACGCTGCAAGCCAGTTGGTATCTTTCCAGAGGCTCCTCATTTCACAAGTACCAGTTTCCTCTACTCTGATTTGAACTCATCTGTGTTTAAGAAGTTAGAGAGAAAAAGTCTTTTGAATTTTTTTTCAGTGCCAGAAGATACTGGCCAGTAAGAGCATGAGCTTGGCAACATACCAGAGGAGAAAAGCATTGTCCGAGGACACAAGGAATTGTGTGCATGTGTAATGGCAATCCAACAGAGGTTTTATTAATGGCAACATACAGATTTATTGCTGTACAGCTGAGCACAGAAAGTGCACCAGTCTGTATACACACGGTATCTGAGAAGAGTGTTCCCTAGTACATCAGTCAGCACTGGCTGTTAATTGTATGTTGCTCATTATGAAGGATGGTTCAGACTCACTGAAATAAGCTTATCAAGTGGCCAGTCCTACCTGGAGATTATCTAAACCACTATGCCAAGTAATATATCTACTGTCACTGAAAAGAACTAGAACAACTGAACTTCTACTGCTTCTCTTGAATCAAAGTTTCAAGAAAACTTAATGAAAACAGTTTCCCTGGGTGAGCAAAAAGACATCAAATCACTGCCTGCTTCAGGTCCTCTGAGACCTTGTGGATGAAGAGCAATAAGTAAACACAGTTTGTTTGCTTTCCTTGTTATCAGAAATGGGAAATAAGGAAAGTTGAAAAGGCTACATGTCTTAAAAAGGAACCATGCTTAGAATTCCTTGAGCACAGGCTCCTTGAGAGCACTCCAACTGACACTCCAAACTACAAGAATTCTAATTATTAGTCAGTTGTGAAAAGCACAACTGATGTGCTTTAGCTTGAAAAAATAAAATACCATGCAGTCAGTAGAAGAAACCTGAAGTGCATTCTTTACAACCCTTGAGCATTTTATGAGAGTCAGGAAAATAGCTGCTCATCCCTTGCTTCACCGGAAGGACACATGTCAATCATGAGATCCAAGCACATTCCTGTGCATGTGTAACTAGTAGGAGATGTCCAGAAAATAGTATTTGTAGTAGTTAGGAATGCTAGTGGGCATCAGTTCACAGATTCATAGATTGCATAGGTTTGGAAGGAAATGTCAAAGGTCATTTTGTCCAACAGCCCTGCAGTGAGCAGGGACACCTACCACTAAATCAGGTTGCTCAGGGCTATGTTGAGTCTGACATTGAACATCTCCTGGGATAGGGCCTCAACCACATTGCTGGGCAGCCTGTTCCAATACTGCACTGCTCTTGTGATGAAGAACTTCCTCCTGATGTCCAATCTAAATCTACTCTGCTCCAGTTTCAAAACATTGCCCCTCATCCTGTCAATTCAAGTCCTTTTAAACAGTCCTTCCCTGGCCTTCCTTCAGATACTAAAGGTCTCCTTCAGATACTAAAATGCAGCTATATAGTTTCCCCAGAGTCTTCTACTGGCTGAACAGCCCAAATTCTTTCTGCCTATGCTCATAGGAGAGGTGATCCAGCCCTATGATCATCTTGGTGGCCCTCCTCTGGACCCACTCCAGCAGGCTAATGTCTCTCTTGTGTTGAGGGTCCCAGATCTGGACACAGTACTCCAAGTGAGGTCTCACCAGTGAAGAACAGAAAGGTATAGTCACTTCTCTTGACCTGCTGGCCATGCTTCTTTGGTTGCAGCCCAGGATGCCATTTGTCTTATGAGATGCAAACGTTCATTATAGGATCATGTCCAGTTTCTTGTCCACCAGCACCCCAAAGTCCTCTGTGCTCTCAATTTCATCATCCCTCAGCCTGGACTGATATCTAGGATTGCCACAACCAAGGTGGAGGATCTTGGATTTTATCTTATTGATCTTCATGAGATTTTCCTGAGTCCACCTCTTGAGCCTGTCCAGGTCCTTCTGGACAGTATCCTATCAGACTTATCAACCACATCACTCAGCTTGGTATCATCTGTGAACTTACAGTTCCTTTTATCATAGAATCATAGAATCAACCAGGTTGGAAGAGACCTCCAAGATCACCCAATCCAACCTAGCACCCAGCCCTAGCGTATCAACTAGACCACAGCACCAAGTGCCTGATCCAGTATTTTCTTGAGACTGTGTCCCCTTGTTCTGTTGCTGGTTGCCTGGCAGAAAAGACCAACTCCCACCTGGCTAAGACCTCCCTTCAGGTAGTTGTAGACAACAATGAGGTCATCCCTGAGCTGCTTCTTCTCCAGGCTAAACAACCCCAGCTCCCTCAGCCTCTCCTCATAGGATTTGTGTTCCAGGCCCCTCAGCAGTTTCGTTGCCCTTCTCTGGATGCGTTCCAGTACCTCAACATCTCTCTTGAATTCAAGGGCCCAAAACCAGATAAAATACTCAAGGTGTGGCCTGACCAGTACAGGGGGAGAATAACCTCCCTCGTCCTACTGGCTACACTGTTCCTGATGCAGGCCAGGATGCCATTGGCTCTACTGCCCACCTGGGCACACTGCTGCCTCATCTTCAGCTACTCTCTACCAGCACCTCCAGGTCCCTTTTTGTCTGGCCACTTTCCAGCCACTCTGTCCCCAGCCAGTAGCGCTGCTTGGGGTTGTTGTGAACAAAGTGCAGAACCTTGCACTTAGCCTTGTTAAATCTCATCCCACTGGCTTCTTCCCACCCATCCAGCCTGTCAAGGTCCCTCTGCAGGGCTCTCTTACTTTCCAACAGATCCACACCTATTCCTAGCTTGGTGTCATCTGTAAATTTACTGATGCTGAACCCAATTTCCTGGTCTAGATCATCAATAAAGACACTGATCTCTGGGGGACATTGCTAGTGACTGGCTGCCAACTGTCTGTGGCACCATTCATCACCACTGTCTGGGCCCAGCCCTCCAGTCAAATCTTGACCCATATCAGAGTGAATCTGTCCAAGCCACAAACTTTGCCAGGAGCTTGTTGTGCCAGGTGGTGTCAAAGGCCCTGATGAAGTCCAGGTAGACTGCATGCACAGCCTTCCCTGCATTCATCAGGCAAGTAACCTGATCAAAAGGAGATTTATATATATATATCCATTGTTTTCTAGTGGTTTCAATACCAGACTCTATTTGAATTTGATTTCCTACCTCCACTGCTCTCCTTAGCACTCAAGAGCCAAAGTCACTTGGCAGAGTCCAAGCTTTAAGGTGGAGTAATTCATCAGTAATGCAGCCCATTAGAATTGCAGATAAGCTGCTTAAGTGCTGGATACACTTATGCAAGTTCTGTATGAGAACTTCTTGTCATTGATTTATTCTTTGCCAACCAGTTAAGCCCTCTGGAACAAAACATGGATTTTCAAAAAGCTGCTATCATTCCATTCAGCAGCACAACACCTGTGGGCAAGGATAAATGCTACTTTCACAGGCATTCTTCCTTACTTTGAAAGTGAAAGGAATGAGGATTATTAGTATGAAGAATTTTCAACTATTTACTTTTGTTTAATTTCTCAACTTCAGGAAAGCATTAATTCATTGAATTTTCAAAGTCAAAGCCATCAAGAAAAGGGTATCACCCTTTACTGTACTATAAAGTGCTGTCTGCTGCCCTCCAAAGGCACTGCTCCAAATTAAAAGATGATTAGACTCTCTAAGGTGACCTTGTGAAACAGCAGTACTGTGTTTACTTTCTCTGCTTTGCAAACCAACCTTCCCAATTTAGAAGAAAAGATGTAATTTCCTAATTGCAAGACCTAAAAACCAAAACAGTTTTTTGAACCTCCAATTGAATCTTTCAGCATCAGTAACAATTAAAAACGGGAAACAGTTAATGATTCTCAATGAAGATACCAAATAGTTAACAATTCTGGGAGCTACCTGCAATCAGAATAGATGCCAGCTCAGCCACCCACAGCTGTGCTGAATCTGCAAATCTGACAAAAAATAAAAAGCACTAAAAGTTTATTTTTGTCACCAAAACGATCCCGCATAACTCACGACACACAGCTACTTCAGAGCTACATTGCAAGAAGTGACTTATCTGCAGCTTCATTTCCTACAGCAATAAACCAAAGATTTGCTCTGCCTTTCCTCCTGAAATGACACCCATTATGGCAGATTAATGTTGGCATGGGCAGCAACTCAGGAAATCTTCCCTGGGATGTAAGGCAGATAGGGTTTATTTCAGCAGAGTCCAGCATGATCCCTAACAACTGGCTTCAGTCACTGCCAACACTATTGTCCCCCTGTTCCTGGGAAAATCATCAACCCCCTCCAAAGCAAATCTAACCTGCATTCCCATCAGGCTCATAAGAGGTCACCAAGACTCGTCTACCATCAAGGCTCAGCACTTTGGCTGTCAGAAAACTGGCCCTAAGAACTCGTGTGGAACTGCAAAGCTGAAAGTGCAGCATTGGATTGCCCTCCCAAATGTTGCTAGCAAACCCTGAGGTCCTGCACTCACTGGACAGTGTACAGAATTAAATTTCTCTAAATTTGACAGTCATTTTCTATATACACATCAAAAATCCCAGGACTATCTTTTCCATTACATCACTTATCTACCTTTATCTTATGCTGCTCCTAGCAGCAGGAAACAAGCTGCCCTTCATGGCTTAGAGGAAGTATGCTACTGAGTGCCAATTAAATCTGTAGTAATCATTAGGCTTGGAAAAATACATTAATTTTCAGAGATGAATATGACAATGCTTATCCCCCGTTTTTCTGCACAACATCATTTAAAAGGGGGCTGCCAAAACGAAATGTAATATCACTGACTGCTTTCACATGGCATTCTCTTCAGCCCAAGTGGAAGTCAGAAGCAGACCAGACATTTATTTTCTCTTTATTTTCAGGAAAGCAGGCCTATCTGCATAATTTTATTCACCATCCTTGGGAGATATTCCTGCTGCCTCGGTTTTAGAACACCAAATGATAGCGTCTGTGATGAGATTAATTTCCATGCGGACAAAGCAAAGAAAGAAGTTCTCCTGGAGGGTAGTTCAGAACAGGATCTGTAACTAGGCCATCAGAATACCACTTCTGATAAAGCTCTTTCCCTCCACTAAGTACTCAAGAAGTGCAGAAAGACTGACTTCTTAAACTACGTCCCTGAAGTTTTGCAGTCTCAGTATCCTCTTACAGCTGAAATAGATGAGTTTGGGGTTTGAAACATTTCCTGATTTATTTATTTGTTTTATCCTTGTATTCAATCAAAATCAATTGATCTATCTCTTTGCATAAAAAGTCAACTTAAAAATAAATAATTAGGAGTTGCAAATTGTCAGCCCCAGGGGTGAAGCATTTTCTGTGAGCAATATAGAGGTCTCATGAGCAAAGGCAATGGAAAACGTCACAATAGGCACGCTTTCAGCACACTTCATATATGCCTGGCATGCAAATACCACCGTGCAAATACCACCTAAAGTGATAGGAAGGAATAATTCATTTCAATATTCTTTGAAACAGTACCATCTCTGTTAAAAATTGTAAGATAGGTGTAGACATGTATCAGCATAAAGTGTCTTATATTAGGAACTAGAAAGAAAATTAAAATGTCTTCATTTCCTATGGAATTTTAACGGGCAGTTAGTTTCACAGAGACCACAAGGCATACAGTGTAGTTTCTGATTTATTACTACCCTGAAATGAATCAGAAAAAACAGGGGATTCACAGTAGAATTTTTTTTGTAACTCATGCTTGGTTATTGGATTATCAGAGAGAAGAATAAATGTAATAACCCAATGGGAAAATATAGCAGCCATTATGTACTTACCAATAGCCCAAATACAGTTTCAGACTTGAGAATATCCTCATTCAGCAAAAGCAATTGAATACATGCTTAACTTTAAGTAATCCCACCGGAATCTACTACATCTACAAAGTAAGCAGTAATCATGAAGCAAAATGTTACTCCTCATTCTGAAAGAATATTTGCATAATTGATTATGCTAAATGAAGCAAAAGCAGAATTTCACAGTGAATGTATGACTGCTGATTTGCTTACCTGAATGTATTAGTTTAAATGAATTGTGTTTGTGTATGCATGCATGTGAAAGTGGACAAAAGTGCCTTGCTTTCAGCCTGGAAGCCATTTGTTTATATATTCTGGAAGGTGTGTTTCTGTACAACCACTGCCTGTTCTCATAAACGCCAGGCATCTCTTGTCCTTTTTCATAATGGAATTACTGGATGAAGAACTGAGGACACAGTGCGGACATCTTATTTAAATAATGGATGAGGAAAGATGTCCATGATGGATGAGGTGCTCAGTGGACTGGCTTCCCTAATAATTCACTAAATCCAAACAGCTCATGATATTTTTCCTCACAGAGCTCAGGAAAGTCTGCATAATTCTGTCTTGTCTTTTGGTTGCTTTGAGAATGAAGCACTGAGGGGGGTGTTGACAGAGATGGTAAGGTGGTGTTCCTCTCGGGTGATTTTTCTGATAATAGCAAGTATATAGAATGCCCAGGATTACAGAAAGGTTTCTGATCTGGGTTACATGAGATGATTAGAAGCCAGTAGTTTTTATACACTATACAGATCATTCACCCAGGTAGTAAGGATTGGTGAGAAGTGAGAGTATCAAAGATCACTCATTTAGCTGCTGCTAGAACACAGCATAACATCCACTTTGGTGGCATAGTAACTATGTTCTTGCAAAACACATGCCTTCTACTTTGCATCACAAGACTCCTCCTTGGTGCACCTGGGCAGCCACTGTTGCTGTCTGTAACCCAGTGACAGTAGCAAACATAGAATCATAGAATCAACCAGGTTGGAAGAGACCTCCAAGATCATCCAGTCCAACCTAGCACCCAGCCCTAGCCAGTCAACTAGACCATGGCACTAAGTGCCTCAGCCAGGCTTTTCTTGAACACCCCCAGGGATGGTGCCTCCACCACCTCCCTGGGCAGCCCATTCCAATGCCAATCACTCTCTCTGTGAAGAACTTCCTCCTAACATCCAGCCTAGACCTCCCCTGGCACAGCTTGAGACTGTGTCCCCTTGTTCTGTTGCTAGTTGCCTGGGAGAAGAGACTAACCCCCACCTGGCTACAACCTCACTTCAGGTAGATGTAGACAGCAGTGCGATCACCCCTGAGCCTTCTCCTCTCCAGGCTGAACAAGCCCAGCTCCCAGTAGTCTGAAAAAAACGACCCTTTGTAATCACTCAGAAATTCGCAAACTGCAAATCAGACTTAGGTATATTCTAAGAAGTTATAAATGAGGTCCAGCCTGTCACACTGAGATACTACCATGGCAGATTGATCTTGTCAGCTGTGTTACAAGTCTGTGTCCCCTTCTACCTTCCTTAGCTGCCTAGCTCTCTTTGTCTCTAGCTCTCTTTGAAAGAAATTGACAACTGTTTGGTAACTAGCTTAGAATGTGGAGTTACTAGGAATCACACACACTGCTAACAAAAGAGACAGTTAGCAACCACCTTAAAAACAAGGATGGTTAGAGATAAAGCTCCTCACATGTGCTATACTTGTTCATACAATCACAGAATCAACCAGTTTGGAAGAGACCTCCAAGATCATCCAGTCCAACCTAGCACCCAGCCCTAGCCAGTCAACCAGACCATGGAACTAAGTGCCTCATTCAGTCTTTTCTTGAACACCTCCAGGGACGGTGCCTCCACCACCTCCCTGGGCAGCCCATTCCAATGGCAATCACTCTCTCTGCCAACAACTTCCTCCTAACATCCAGCCTATACCTCCCCCAGCACAACTTCAGACTGTGTCCCCTTGTTCTGTTGCTGCTTGCCTGGGAGAAGAGACCAATCCCACCTAGCTACAGCCTCCCTTCAGGTAGATGTAGACAGCAATGAGGTCACCCCTGAGCCTCCTCTTCTCCAGCCTAAACAATCCCAGCTCCCTCAGCCTCTCCTCACAGGGCTGTGTTCCAGGCCTTTCACCAGCTTTGTTGCCCTTCTCTGGACATCTCTCTCAAATTGAGGAGCTCAGAACCAGATACAGTACTCAAGGTGTGGCCTGACCAGCGCTGAGTACAAGGGAAGAATAACCTCCCTTGTCCTTCTGACCACACTCCTGCTGATCCAGGCCAGGATGCCACTGGCTCTCCTGGCCTCCTAGGCACTCTGCCGCCTCATGTTCAGCTACTATCTACCAGTAACCCCAGGTCCCTCTCTGCCTGGCTGCTCTCCAGCCACTCCTTCCCCAGCCTGTAGCACTTCTCGGGGTTGTGGCTGTTGTTCTACCCCTGCTACAGCAGAACAGACATTGGGGTTTTTCACTCCTCCCCCTTTTACCATATTTTTTTAAAGGTACTGAGTCTGTTAATTAGTGTTGAAGAAGCCATGCGAAGTAGCTGAAAGCAGCTTTTGTGCCAGTGACCGCTGAAAAGCCATTAGGCCTGACATTTCCTTCAGCACAGTATTCCTTTGATTAATGCAGCTGCACAATTTTATTTTTCCAAATTTGTATAATACACTCCCATGACAGGAACTGATTTATAAATACAAGGCAAAGCTTAAGAAAAGGTGGAGTTTCAGCATGGGGAAAAGAAGCAGCATAACAAGGTTCACAGTCACAGTTAGAGAGGCTGTTCTACTGGCTGTGAATCTCTGACAGTTTATTTGTGACTAAGGTAATAATAAGGATTTCTGATAAGGCAGAGAAGGGTCAGCAGCACTTTCTTGTAATGGAGGCCTGTTGTTAAAAATGCTCAGAGGACAGAAGAAGCATTTTACTTGTGGCAGATCACACAGAGTAATTCCTATCAACTGGACTATGAGAAAGTGGTCAGTGGTATGGCAGAACCCTTGTGGGAAATAAGACACTCGGCAGCAGGCAGTGTGCTGTACTGAATGCCTGAGACTCACAGTCTGGTATGCACCTAGCACATCCTTACTCCCTCTCCCCTTCTGTGTACTGAGTCTTTCTTTTCCCCCCCCTTTTTTCTCTCCCATCTGTGCAAAAAGCTGTAAGATCTAGAGATCACTGTTTTGCTGAGAGTTAAAACAAAATGACCACAACTCTTTCTAAACCAAACTTCACACAAACCCTTAGGACACTGCCATACAAACCATGTGTTTTTGAATCATATATTCATCTCCTATTTTGTCCTGCTGCTGTTCTTCCAGTGGCAAAGTGGAAGGAAAACAGATGCCCTACCCACTACAGTCATGCTACAACTTACAAGACAATCAGGATTCTGGCTTCTTTTCCTCCCTGCTAAAGTTCTTTTCTCTGTTTTCCTTTTGTGTATCTGACTCAGGCTCAGCAGGAAATGGTTCACGAAGGCTGTCTCCTTGACTGATCTCTTAAACAATCTCCCAGCTCTCTCTTATGTGAGACTGTCAACACTCTTCAAAGGACTTGCAACAAAATAAAGTCCTTCAGAGTTTCAATCTGAATTATTGAAAATACGTTGCCTTTTTTTTATTCAGCTTGTTGTTCTCTGTTGAGTAAAGCTGCCTCCAGCTGTCTATTCCAAAGCTCAGTGTATGCTCTAGCCTTCTTTGAGCAAAACAGATTTTCATCTTCATGTCTATACACATGATCTATAACAGAAACTTCACAGTTCTTCTGCATTTTGTGTTTTTCAAGTCTGAATGAATTTGCCATATGAAATACTCAACCAAATGGGTTTGGTCTGGACTTTTGTTTTCACCTTTCTGTGGTAAAAAATCACCCCCCCTCTCTCCATGTAAATATGATCCCTTGTCCAAAATCAACTAGAGATGTTTGATGGAAAAGTGAAACACTTGGCTGGCTGTTGTTGCTGAAGTTTCCATGTTTCCAAAGTTTAATGGTGAAACCAGAACACTCTGATGGCTCTGCCTGGGCTTCTTACATCGAACATCACCTTATAGCATCTTTGTGTCTACCTATTCTTCTGCTTTCATTCCTTATTTTTCCCCAAAGTGTATCACTAATACAAGTTTGAAATATAAGCAGTTCTAAAGAGCTGCCTGGAAAAGGCAGTCATGTAGAAGAGTCTTCTTAGGCATAAAGCTCCCAATTAATTTTTTTTCCTTCTCTACATACCAAAGACACTCAAGTTATAAAATCCACTAACTCCTTAACATAAAGGAAATCCAATACACAGAGATAGATGATGTGACCTAATTTCAGAAAACTAAACACTTTACTGGACCCATTTTTCTTTCAGCTACCAGTCTGAGAAAGGCCATACTATGTGTGCCACCTGAGTATATCTAGCAACATAATATGTTTATAGACAGTGATATTCCCTTAAGAAAGACTGCTTCAAATTCCTTTCATTTCAGTCCTCAAAGTGAAACTTGGGTCTTATCTGCCACCAGACCACTAGCTACTCTTTTGCTACAGCATCTGTCATTTTAATTTGCTTCTGGATCTGTGTAATTTCCTGGACACTAACGAATTTGCAGGGAAATTTTTAGTTTCAGTGAATCAGCTTTTTCTAATGAAAAATGACACTAACTGAAATTTCTCTGCTGCCTTTCACATTGGATAACCTTCAACAACTCAATTCACCTCTCTGTTTCTCCATCTCAAAACAAGGTAATAGTACTGACCTCGTTCTTATCACCTTCTCCATGATCTATGGACAAAAGCAACATGTAAGAGCAAAGTATCACTATTATTTATTATTCTAAGCATTACAGAGATGATAAAGGAGAAGTAAAATACTAGCTATGATGTTCACTGAGGTCACAAAACAAAGCCACTCTTCTGGCATCACTTGTTATTTGCTACAGTAAATTAAAAAACCCACATTTTTTTTTTCTCCTTTGAGTAGGTATCTAAAGGATTGGTATTATTTCCAGTATAAAATATGAGGGGGAAAGGGAAAAAAAACCTTCATTCCTTAATATATGCAAAACAAACAGGGGGGAAAAAAAGTATTTTATAAATATACAAACACCTACTGATACTTTTGTCTCACAGCAGGACTTTTTGCTTCCAGTATTTTGTTGAACACACAAAGAGTCAATCAACAAAAGTGTCTCCATTTTGCAAATATCATGTCTAGAATTTTACACTTCAGAGGTAGAATTCTCTGCTATTTCAGAATAATGCTTCATTTGCTTTTGTTCCTAGAATTGAAGTACTTAGTGTGTTGCCACTCATATCATCAGCAAAAATATCCCCACAGAACAAGGTTTTATGGAATAAATTTCTCTATCAACAATGTACCTCCATATCTATGAAATTTTACAAGGCACAGAAATGTTCAAGACACAAAGAAAAAAAAAATCCACTCCTTTCTGGTGTACAAAGTGCTCTGGAGGTACAAAAATGCCACTCTAGGCTAGTAGTGATGAAACTTTCTAGACAGCAGTGCCATGAGGCTGAAGGACATGTAGTCACAGAGAGATCGAGACCTTTTCTGTCAGAAAGGGTTACATTTCTCCATTACCTACTTAAAAGGATATATATATATATATATATATATGTAAACATTCATCTACTGTGTTAAATTCTGTGGAGGATGAACTCTGGCAAATGTTGGAGTGGTTTAAGTCAATTCCTCTTTTTTCTGAACTGTACTCTACACCCTGTGCTGGGACTGCAGTGTGACCCCAGAGACACTCCTGACTGGGAAACATCAGCATTGTCCCTGCCTGCTTTACTTGAAATCTAAACAGTTACCTGAAATCACCAAGGGCAGCTTTCCATTCAATGCCCAGATTGTGAGGTGGATCAGAGAAGGTACAAGCGCAAGTCCCATCCTAGTCAACCTGGCTGTAGGAAGTGGAACTTTTGCATGAAAAGCAGTAGCAGTCACAAGAGTGTGTTGACATTCTAAACCCACACTGCGTACTGACATCAATATGGATCAGCTAGCTAAGACTGAGGCAGAGTGTTGGTAAGTACATTTGGTTGAGATACCAGAGGAAGCACACCTCATCACATCTTCAGAGAATATACAGACTTGACTTCAGGAAATGGACAGAGACACCACCTCACATTAGTATGTATTTCCTTGGTGTTTCAAGTAAGGAAAGAACAGTTTTATATTCACTGACATTCAGACTGCTACAGTAGTTTTTGTCCTGATCTTCCTCTTTCCCGTGGTTCCACCATCTTTCAATTAACCAAATACCAAAGTATGCAAACCCTTCTAGAATCAAGGGAAATAGGACAAATTATATCTCCTTTGATGCCTACATCTTCCACTTCCAGAGTACTTTTCAATTAAGAGGCAATATAGCATGACCATAAAAATTATCACAAGCTCCTAAAAGATCTCCTTGGCTTTGGAAAAAGCCTTTAAAATGTTCAATAATTTCTGTCAGAGTGTTCAAAAGTCATTTAAAACCCTTGGAAAAAATTCAAACTCGGTGCCTGAGAAAGAGAATTATTTCCATAATTGAAAGAAGAACAGCAAAACACAAGTTCTGTAATAGCACCTGGACTCTTGGGAGATGAAACAATCAGCTACCTTGTCAATTCAAAACATAAATTTGGGCTGCTTTATTCTGTTTGTCAGTTTCAAGGTGATCATTTATTATTTAATAGCATATAATTAGAGCACTTTGCATAAGAAGTTCCAGATCCCTAAATAAAACACGCACAGAGGCTGGTCAATCTTCACACAAAGATTAACTCATGGAGAGGGGAAATGAAAGTCAGTGTTCCTGCCAGCTCCTAAGTAGTTTCATGCTATCTACAAACAATGCTTCTTGTGCTACTCTGTGAGCTGCTTGCATACCGCAGGCACAGAGCAGTTCATTTAAAGACTTATTTCTACCTAGCCTTTCTCTCCAAGATGCTTAGGTGACTGCTCTGAAAAGGCACAAATAGAAATAAAGGTATCTAATTGCCATGACCCTCCTAGTAAAAGATGTTGGTCACAGTAACAGAATAGATATCTGATGAGCAGCATCATGAAGATGGCATTGCTGGAGTGTCTATTTAGTCTTTCCATACCTTCATATACTTTACTGAATTTCATTTGTCACAAAAGTCCTTTGTCTTTGAGCTCTCAGACACAACTACTTCCTTCTCTGTTCATTCACTTCCATTTCATTCTCAGCAGACAGCAATAGCAGAAGAGGGCATGGCCTCAAGCTGCACGAGGGTAGGTTTAGGCTAGACATTAGAAAAATAATTTTCACTGAAAGAATGGCCAAGCATTGGAAGAGGCTGCACAGGGCAGTGGTGGACTCACCATAGAATCAACCACATTGGAAGAGACCTCCAAGATCATCCAGTCCAACCTAGCACCCAGCCCTGCCCAATCAACCAGACCATGGCACTAAGTGCCCAGCCAGGATTTTCTTGAACACCTCCAGGGACAGCAACTCCACCACTTCCCTGGGCAGCCCATTCCAATGGCAAATCACTCTCTCTGTGAAGAACTTCCTCCTAACATCCAGCCTAGACCTCCCCTGGCACTGTGGATGTGTTCAAAGGTCACTTAGATGTGGCACTTAGCAATATGGTTTAGTGATGGTCTTGGTAGAGTAAGGTTAATGGTGGACCTGATGATCTCAAGGGTGTTTTCCAAGCTGAATGATTCTATGATAAATGAGAATGCAAACTTTTATAAAGTTCAGAAGTAATTCAGCATCAATTTGTATCCATTTCAAGCATTTGGAGTTTGAAATTTTCCTTTTTTTTTTTTAATTAGAGGAACAGTTGTCTAGTGCTTGCTGCAGGGTTTTTGTTTGTGTGGGTTTTGTTACTGTTGTTGAGCTTGGGAGGCTATTGTGGCTTTGTTTGGGGTTTTGTTTTGGTTGATTGTTTTTAATTGTTTGTTTAATTTGGTTTATCCAGTCCTAAATCACAACGTTTAGTCTGTTTTCTGAATGTTTTTCTAGTGAATATTCTCACTTTCTTTGAAAGCCTTTGGCCTCTAACTAGTCATGCAGTGTGAAGTCTGGGTGTGCAAATGCTTTCCACTGACATTAACTGGATCCATAATTGCAGAATCAGAGATGAAATGCAATAGATAATGGGTGTCTGGTTTTGCTGGTTATGATCATTCACTGCTCATTGCCTGTAATGTTGATTCTGCATGATAAAGACCCTTCAGGGGATCAAAGCACTGCATCTGTTTGTGTTTTTCATTCAAAGCTTGTCTGATGCTGTTTCTTCATACAGCTTTTCATCCTACAATATATGTCTGCGAGTGTCCCGGTTTGGGGGAGGTTCCCCCCGGGGAGAAGTCGACTCAGTACAACACAAACCCCCCTTCTTTTTTGAAAGTCAGGGAAAGATGAAATTGTATTTTCTTATAGTATAAGTATAACAATGTAAAGAGAGATAATAACTAGAAAAGGAAGGAAGGGGAAAAAAAAACAATACAATAACCTTAAGGGAGATGGGGGAGGGGTCAAGCGGCGGCGAAGCAGCAGAAGCAGCAGCAGCCAAAACAGCAGCCGGGGAAGATAGGCGAAGCTGAAGCAGCAGAAGCCAGCGGGAGAAGGGGGAGAACAAACTGTGCTTCTAGACATTAAGTTCTTGATGCTCCAATGAAATTATATTAATTTATCTATTGTTGCCATTTATGTGACCTATCCCTGGAATGTTCATCTCTCCCCTATGTCTGAGCTAGAGGATCAGCTCAAACGGCCACAGTGAGGAAGACACAGAAATGTTAGGAAGGTTAAGAGGACTGTGTACGATTAGTCTTGCATAACCCCATTTTTTGGGCTGTGAAGTTTGGTGAGTTTTCCCCACTAACCAGCAAAGATGTGGAGATGTTAGTACAGAAATAAACACAGCAGAAATAAGTGAAACAAAATGCCTCATCCTGAATCAAAGCTTATAGAAGGAAAGAGGGGGGGAAAATATACCACAGTAAGGATAAACTACCACCAGACACAGGAAAAAAAAAATCATGATTCAGGAGCCTTGCATGCACCACAGGGATTTATATTTGAGGTAGCTCCTGAAGAATGCTGCTGTCAACTACAGAGACTGTGGCTTGCCTACATGTCTTTTATCACTACTTTTTGTACAGTGTTTTGATTTTTTTTCTCTTTCAAACTAGCAAGAAAAACTATTCAGAGATAAACACTATTTTTTAAAGGGTGTTGGAGAGTTCCTCCATAGTTATTCTTTTGAGCACGTACAAAGATGGTCTTGTCAACAGTTCTGAAGAGTGTGGTGCCAGGATATTTGCAGCCCTCACCTCACTTTAAATAACAGAGCTTGAGAATATTAAAAGAACTACTTCATGGCCACAATGTCACAATGAAAATGTAACTAGTATTTTGGTTATAACTAGAATGTCCTGAAAGTCATTGTTTCTTCTGAACTCTGCTATAATTTGCTACCATTAAAATTCAAAGAGGTAGTTTCAGATATTTTATTTTTGTAGCCATCAAAGGACTCTCTGCCCAGTTTACTGCTCTCCCACAGGCTTCCCAACATCACTTGCATAGAAGCTCTGTATCATCATTATGCACCATTGCCCATAACAAGACCTAGCACTTCTCTTCATACTGTGGAAACAAAATGCACTTGTCAGGCTCTGTGGATAGATGGGTTTCATATACCCAAATGCCCTGTGGAGGGTAAAAGAAGACCTACTCAGTCTCCTTCATCTCTGTAATACAATGAACAAAGAACTTCACTGACAGATGCAAAGATACTAAATAAGAAAGATAAATACATGCCAGTGGCATAGAGTCTCAAAAAGCAAACATAGAGATAACTACAGCTATCAAAGTAGTACTGTTTCAGCATTTCTATAAGCCATCTAATTTCTCCAAATATCAGTAGACATTCCAGAAAATATTTACACATTTACACACACATATGCAAACAGAAGGACAATTGCATCCTGGGCTGTGTCAAAAGAAGTGTGCCCAGCAGATGGAGAGAGGCAATTCTACCATTGTACTCTGCTCTGGTGAGACATATAGAATTGTAGAACACTTTGGGTCAGAAGAGACCTCCAAAGGTCATCTAGTGCAACCCTCCTGCAGTCAGCAGAGGCATTTTCCACTAGATCAGGTTGTTCAGAGCATTATGCAGCTTGATACTGAGTATCTCCATAGATGGAGTCTCAGCAACCTTCCTGAGCAGCCTATTCCTGTGTTCCACCACCCTTGTGGAAAAGAACTTGCTCCTAACATCCAATCTACTCTCCTCTCTTTCCTCTCACTTACAACCACTGCCCTTCATCCTATCACTCCAGGACTTTGCAAACAGTCCCTCTGCAGCCTTCTTGTAGCCCCCTTCAGGTACTGGAAGGCTGCTACTATGTCTCCCCAGAGCTCTCTCTTCTGGAGCACCTCTCCTATGAGGACAGAGTGAAGGAATTGGGGCTGTTCAGTCCTAGAAGACCTTCTTGTAGCCTTCCAGTATCTGAAGGGGGCCTACAGAAAAGCTGGGGAGGGACTTTTCAGGATATCAGGGAGTGACAGGACAAGGGGGAATGGAGCAAGCTCGAGTTGTGGAGGTTCAGACTGGATGTGAGGAGGAAGTTGTTCATCATGAGTGTGGTGAGAGCCTGGATTGGGTTGCCCAGGGAGGTGGTTGAGGCTCCAACTCTGGAGGTGTTTAAGGCCAGGCTGGAGGAGGCTCTGGCCAGCCTGATGTAGGGTAGAGTGTCCCTGTCCATGCAAGGGGAGTTGGAACTAGATGATCCTTGTGGTCCCTTCCAACCCTGCCTGATTCTGTGATTCTCCAGGCTGAACAATACCAGCACCCTCAGCCTGTCCTTGTAGCAGAGGTGTTCTAGCCCCCTGATCATACTGATAGAGATTATTCAGATTCAGTTTCTGAATCCTATACCTTGTCTTAGGCTTTAGAACAAATACAACCTACAACATCATGCTCACAGAGCTGGTTCAGAATTTTCAGGTCCCATGAGCTTGTTTCATTTGTTATGTTACTGCTACATGAGAGTAATTCTCAGGACATTAACTTCTCTGGAAATGGCAATGTTCAGGTGCACTGCTTGCTCCCATCTAACATTGACAGCCAGTAACATCCAAACCTCTGATAAGGGTAGGGGAAAGCAAAGAGCTGCATTTTGAGATGTTCTCTAATACAAGGAATTGGTTTAAGGTTGCTTTCAGAAGAAAGAAAGAGGTCTAAAGTGCAAAGGTAATATGAGAAAAATCATAACAGAGAAAACTAAAGAGAATCTAATAAGAGAACTACCAATAGAACTTAGAAAATAAATTAGAAAGCTAATAGCTAAACTAGAAGAGAATCTGAAGAGGAAGGAAAAGAGGAATATAGTAAAATGAAAGTCTCTAAACATATGGGTAATTTTTAGTAAAATATTCAGAAAGGGTTCATTTTTGTCATCAGTAAATGATGAAAAAATGCAAATGAGCCAAAACGTAGAAATTACAGTAAATGCATATGCAAAATACTAACTGCCTAGTAAAACACATACTATGCTCTTTCTCATCAAACATGTGAACTAACCTACCTGTGTGTCCCCCCAAGATCTTACATTTTGATCTGCCGCACACCAAGCAAGAACCTGCTATGAACAGAGAAGTTATGCCTTTTGAGTATTTCATCCACAAAATGTGAACCTTTGGGGGACTTTTCATAATATTCACACTCAACTCTTAATTTCAAATTTATTCTGGCTTCAAGTGCAGTGCCAGAGCGCTCACAGAACTATTGCATATTATCAGCAACAAGACTTCTGCCCACAAAAATCTCTGAGGGGGAAAGAATATTTATTTAAGGTAATAAAACACAGCCTCCCCACAACCCTCTGCCATACTTTCTCCCTTATGTGCAAGTGAATCAGAGAATTATAAAGCCTGCTTTATTAGGAACATTTCTTCTGATCCCCAGTCTCAACATTCTTACTGTTATAAATCATCTTGGTGAGGTCCTGGGGTTTGTTTGCTTCTTTGCAGAGATAAATGTGGTGCACAGCTACAGGAACATGTATTTTAACATTTGTTTGCTCTCTTTCTGTCTCCATGATGTATGTGCCCTAACTGCTAAGGACACTGATGATTGCCAAGTACTAATCTCCAGAGCAGGACCAGTTACAGTGATAAGCAGGACCTGGAGATTCTTGAGCACTTTTCCTCTTTTGCATGGCTTTGGTCTTCATATTTCTGGATACAAATGGCCTGGATGCATTTTCTTTACAGCCTGCTTTCAAGTATTTTCACAGATTTGTTAGATCCCCTGAGTCATCTCTTCTCATAGGAGAGCTACTTTAAGTCTCCTTACCATCTTCATTGCACTCTCTTCAGTAGCTCCTGACTCCCATGCATTGAGGATCCCAGAACTGACACAGCAGGCCATGGTGTGGTCTCACACTGCTGAGTAGAACGGAAGGATCGGTCACCTCCCTCCACCTCCTGAAAACACTCTTCCTAATGCAGGATACCATGAGCCTTCTTTGCCACAAGCATACAGTTCTGGTTCACGTTCAGCTTGGTCCGCCAAGACCCCCATGCCTTCCTCTCCCCTGCTCTTTCCAGCTGCTCTGCTCCCAGTACATACCAAAAGTAACACTTCTCAGTATATGCCTGGAGGTTATTATCACTCTTCAAAATCTAAGTCAGTTTTCAGAGCAGTGAGTACGAGATCTGATGGGAAAAGTTTAATATTTTCAAAGCTGTCTGTGCAAACTGAATTTTCCAAGTAAAGCCAAACCTTTCTGTGAAGTTTCATAGAAAAGCATATGCGCTGTAGACGATTCGCTAAGAATAGGCAGCATTATAGAGGATCCAGGTCTTACCAGGATCTACAGACTTTACCACTGTGGTGGTAGGCCTGTTAGGGCAAACGTAGGCTTATCCATGCCCTGGCTTGCCCAGACATGTTCCCCTGCTCCTCCTGTCCTGGCGGAAGCAACCATAGGAGGGGAGGGCGAAAGCCCTGGCTTTGCCTAATATGGTGAGGCTTGGCAAAGTGCCATTCTGATTGGCTAATTTATGTTCAGTGCCTCAATAGTTTCCATCCAGATATTGATAAAAGGGATGAGCAGGTAGCAGGGGGGCTGCTGCTGCCTCATTTTGGATGCTGAATTTGCCTGGAGAGCTTACCAGGAACAGGCTCTAAATGCCTGCATGCAATCAGCCTGCACAGCCAGCATGACATTGTGCTGAGACTGCACATTGCAAGACATTCTGCCTGCACCTGAAAGTCTCCTGCCAAGACAAGAAGTCCTGGAGATACACAGATCGTCCAGAGGAGCCAGGAGACAAGACCAGAGATTGTCTGCTTCCTTTCCCCAGAAGTCTGGGAAGAATCAAGTCTCAGTGGCCGACAGAGTTCCCTGAGTGTCTGGCTACTGTCTGGGACTGTGCCTAGCTTCACGAGTTGAGTAATAATGATTTTGTGGGTAAATATTCAAAAGCCTCTTCCAGTATAATATTTGCATTTTCCACTTTAAGGAATAAGTGCTCTAGTTTTACCTGTGCCCTGTGTGTATAGATTTCCAACCTGTGCATTCTGAACCTTGTGAGTAAGTTTTCTGGCAAGTTTTAATGTTAATAAAGAGTTTTCATAGTTATTAACAATCATTGCCAGGATATGAAAATTAATACAGATTATTAATTTTGCATAATCCATCACAATTACAGACTTTCAACATTTCAGATTTCTTACTGTCTAGGTGAAAGCCCTGGCCACAAGAGTCCTGATTGTTCTGCCTGATCTTTTCCCCCCCAGTACAAGCTCACAAAATCTACCAAGCACAATAAAGTCACTCAAAGGTCCCTAAAACTCAGCACATCCCTACAGAAGGTCTTCTAAGCCACTGTGATCAGGATTATCTAAGCTCCTGTCTGATAGATAAGCACTATTTTACTATTTACCATAACTACACAGTATAAATTACCCAATGAAAAGAAAACTATCCCAAATGGGAAGTTACATTAAAACACAATAAAATCCCCTATCTGAAACTCTGATGCAGTCAAGTGCAAGATGCATCTGATCTGTGAAAGGAATTTGTTTATGCAAGGATTTTAAGTCTTTAAGAAAACAGCATCAGCAGGAAGAGTCTCACAATTTAAATCCCAAAGCAGAAGTATCTCAGGTCCCAAGTAAGTATTTTGGCAGCAATTAGTTAAATTAAAAGAAGCAAGAATACTTGATACATGGAGCTCTATTTTTCTTCCTCTTCATAGCATAGAAGACTTTTCAAACAGTTTGTTCATTGACACCAAATTCAATCAAGTAATACTTTGATACTCTAAATTTGACAAGCTCCATAAATGTAGCCCTCATGAATGCACAGTTTCCATTCTCATTTGCCACTCAAAGCTGCGCCAGATTTCACTGAAGGCCTTTACAAAACACTGAGATGCAGAGAGTAAAAATATAAAATCACAGAATTTTTAGGTTGGAAAAGATATTTAAGAACACCATCTTTATCTGTTAACCCAGAACTGCCAAGTCCGCCACTAAACCACGTCCATGAGAGACACCTCTACACAGCTTTTAAATACCTTCATGCTGACTTGGTCACTTCCCTGGGCAGCCTGTTTCAATGCTTGACAACCCTTTCAGTGAAGAGATTTTTTTTCTAATATCCAATTTAAACCTCTGCACTGCAACTTGAAGCCTATCACTTGTTTACTTGGGAGAAGAGACCAACTCACATCTTGCCACAACCTACTTTCAGGTAGCTGTAGGGGGCTTGCAGTCAGGAATTGTTATCATAGAATCAACCAGGTTGGAAGAGACCTCCAAGATCATCCAGTCCAACCTAGCACCCAGCCCTATCCAGTCCAGGCCAAACAATCACAGTATTCCAAAAAACATATTCTCTGGAGTGTCCAACAGCTTCATTGCCCTCCTTTGGATGCACTCCTTTGGATACACACCAGCAACTCAGTATCCTTTTGTAGAGAGGGAATGCTTAGAAGTATAGCTTCAAGTATAGAGAGACAATCACCTCTCTAGTCCTGCTGGTCACAGTATTCCTGATACAGGACAGGATGCTGTTGGCCTTCCCAGCCACCTAGGCACACTGCTGGCTCACATTCAGCCAGTTGTCAACCAACACCTCCAAGTAAATAGGTAAACGTTTGTCAAAAGCAACCACGTTGTTGGTCCATTGTTTCCCTCTATCTATTAAACTTATTGCTCTCATTTTATCATATTAGAAATTCTGTCACTGCAAATACTCTCCTAAAGTCTACAGTTGCCAGCTGTGAGAAGGTGTTTGTCAATGTATCAAACACACATGTATAAAATACATCAAGAAACTTCACTCAATCTATCAAACTTTATATCTCTTTACTCATTCTTTCTCTGCAAAACCTGCTGTATGAACCACCCAACAGCAGCAGTGACTTACAATAAATAGCAAAACCAAAAGGTTCCCTTCATATTTGCACCCAACAGACTTAACCACATAAGAAGAAATGTGCTGTGCTCCCAACAGATCAGACACTACCACAAGGAAGTCTGCTTATGGGTTCTTGCAATATAAAATCGTTAAAAACAAACTAACAAACAACAAAACCCAGAAAAGGATCTGGGGCTGGGAGTTCAATTAAAATGAAATAGAAAACACTTTTAATTACCATTTTGTTTTTAAATTAAGTTTCCATACATCTGCAGTAAAGACTTCCAGAAATCTGTGTTGCCTTTCAGGCAATTGCTTATTTACCAACACCAGAAGCAGAGGAAGATATTGCATACACCTCCATGAAACCAGAGATGGAAGTCTCTCCACTGACTTCAGTTACTTTAAACAATGGTGGATGCATTTCTGTGTTGAGTGCAGGCATCTCTGCCTGTCTTGAAGCCCTGCAGATAAGCATTGCAGCCCTAGTTCTGCACGCTTTGCTAATCAGGGCTGCTGAAGCAAGCTCATAGACTCACTTGGAAATTTTCAAGATCATTTTTTTCAGCTACAGCTAAAAGAGAAAATTACAAAGGTATTTGCAAAGGGGCTACCTTTGCTCAAGGGGCAGAAATGTGAAATTACCTGTATAGCAAATTAAGAGGAGGTGTCCTGGTAGGGCATAAATCCTGTGAGGATGGTTTAACCCTTGCTGTCTTCCTCCTGCTGTGGGTCCCGGAGTGAGTCAGATGAGCAAACAATAAAGGTTTGGCCCCAGCAAAGCCCTGAGGGCTAACGGGCTTAGCACCACGCGTCAGGTGTCTTGTGCTATCTTCAACATGCCTGCGTGATCAAAGGAGGCATGAAGCTTTGGATTCATTGGCCAGAACAAGGGTGCTAGCGTCTATTGGCCAGTTTGGCTTCCAAAATGAAGTATATAGAGGGGAATGATTTAGAAACTCGGCCTTTCTACTTTAGCCTTTCTACACCAGCCTTTGTCTGCACTGACCCTTCCTGCCTCTCATTTGCAGCTCGTTAAAGGCAGCTAACACTAGTGGCTTAGCAGCATCTTCTTCCCTCTGCCTGAAATAGTTGTATTTTACCCTGGGATCATCATTGCGAGTCTGAAAGTGTCTTTAATAGAGAGACTTACTCAGGCACCAAAAGAGTCATGAGTACATATGCTAGAGTGAACACCAAGACTCCATTGGCACAGTTAGAATTCTTCCTCTTCTCATGTTCCTATTTTCCAAGTTCTGATTGTTTAAACTGTTTAATTCTGTGCAATTGCTTCCTATCCACAGAAAATCCAAAGAACCTCAGGGAATTCTCACAAACGTTGAATATTAATTAGAAAAATTAATATTCATACAGAAATTAATAGTCACCATTCATAATGATTATTAATTTCCGATACAGGAGGCGATGTTAGCACAGTTACATGGAGGCCTGTGATTTGGCCAAGTTCCAGGTGAGGCCTTAAGTCAGGAAAGTCTAAGTAGCTCCTGTCCTTTCTAACAGAGTTGTCTCCTGCAGCAGATGTGGTATCTCATTCTTCCACGTTACAACTTCACCCACGCATTTGTCAAAGTGAGTAAACCCAAGTATTTTATCGATGTAATTCGTGAGATAATGGTCTGAGAAATCCAATACACTATTGAACGGTGACTATTATTGAAGATCCCAGCACCTCAACCAGGCATTCTTCACAAACGAATCCGGGAACTGCTCATCCCCTGCCCCTTTATTCTTTAAGTGCCCATTGATTGAGACTGTGATGCGTATCCTCAAGCACAAAGGGTTAATTACTGTGTACCACTATTCCTTAAAATAAATCCAGTAGAAAAGGCAGCTATAATAGCCTATTGTGTACTTACTTTTATGAAGTCTGAGCACATTTTCCTTAGAAGCCATAGCAATTTTAATGTTCCTAGCAAACAAAGAAATAATTACCCCTGTAGTCATTGGAATCAACGATGTGAACACAATAAAAGAACAACTAGAAAGAAAAGTATCCATTTCAGCCTATTTAGACTGCAACAAACTCCCCAGACTTAAGGCATAGCCAACTCCAGCAGCAAAACTTGCCAATCCTTTCACTGGGGAAAAAACCCGAGGCCTTATAACTACACACAAGCATTTTAGCAGCTACCTTTCCATATGTTCTGTAAATCAGAGAAAGGTAGAAGAAAGGAAGTTAGAAAAACAGAGAGTAAAACTTACAGCGTGAACCTTCTGAAATAAGCTTTTCCAAAGTACTTTCTAAAAACTCTTCATTCCTGCTCAATGACAGACACAAGAAACCCCTTTAAAAGTGGGATTAATTCTAAGAAATTTGCAAATCCCACTGAAGAGTTCAGAGAAGACAGGGATATGCTGTCACTGTAACAGCACAGTACAGAAAGCAATGATAGTAGCAATACTGATCACATAATGGTTTGGGTTGAAAGTGACCTCAAAGATCATCTAGTTCCAACCCACCTGTCACAGGCAAGAACATTTCCTACCAGACCAGGTTCCTCATCCAATCTGGTCTTGAACACCACTAGGGAGGGGGCATCCACCACCTCCCTGGGAAACCTGCTCCAGTGTCTCCTCACTCTAAAGAATTTCTTCCTAATATCCAGCCTAAATCTGCCTGTCTCAAGCTTAGATTTGTCTCAATTTGTCACTACAAGCCCTTGTAAAACTACCTTCTCCAGCTCTTCTATAGTCTCCCCAGAGCCTTCTCTTCTCCAAGCTAAACAGCCCCAACTCTGGACCAATTTTACTACATCTATTTTATATTTAAGCATTGTCTTTCATCTTACACAGATACCTTTACTACCTTTACACACATAAGTCATTTTTAGGGCAAATCAATAATTAGAAAGAGTTCAAAGAGTCAATACTCAGAATAATAGTTCCCAGATTGTCTTGGTTTGATCCTTTTATTCTGCAAATGTGGGAATGCTGGAGAAAACAAATGTTTATCCCTTTATTAATTCACCTGTAGTGATTTCTCCAGCCAAACAAAACATAAACTGAGGAGATAAAGAATGCAGTCATCTCAGACAGAAATGACAACAGCAGAGAGCTATGAGCTCAACAGATAACTTGATATCTACTACTGAAATTGAAATGAAAACCCAGCTTCTGCTACCTGAATTGCCTGAGCGATTTTCCTGCTCAGGCAATGCCTCTCTCTAATGAGTACTTTCCCTGGTTTTACCTTCAATGACCTGCTGAGGATCAAGAACAACCATTCTGTCATGCTATCAGAAAGTGTCCTGCTTAATAATTACAGGATCACAGAATGTCAGGGGTCGGAAGAGACCTCCAGAGATCATCTACTCCACACCCCTGCCACAGCAGGATCACATAGGGCAGACAACACAAGAATGCATGCAGGCAGGTTTTCAAAGTCTCCAGAGAAGACTCTCTGGGCAGCCTGTTCCAGTACTCTGTCACACTCACCATAAAGAAGTGCCTCCTTGCGTTGAGCTGGAACCTCCTGTGTTCTAGCTTGTCCCCATTGTTCATTGTCCCATCACTGGGCACCACTGAAAAGAGCCTGGCACCTTCATCTTGCCACCCACCCCTGAGATACTAAGGGATGTTAATAAGACCCCCTTTCAGCCTTCTCTTCTCAAGACTAAATAGCCCCAGGTCTCTCAGTCTTTCTTCATAGAAGAGATATTCAAGTTCCACAAATAATAATGATATGCAATAAAGATTTGTTCCTTGGCCCCGACAGGATCAGATGGCAATGAGAGTCATGTTTTGCTCAAACACAAGGTCATTGATCAAGTGGACTGTTACCTCCGAAGTCACTGGCAAGTTTAAATCCAACACACACAAAAGGCCTTTTTCATAAAGGAGAAACAGGCTTGGAGAAGAGAATATCAGTAAGAATAGAAATAGATTCTTTTGGTAGAAGCAATTGTGTGCAAATTCTCTCTCTTGTATGATTAAACTTTATTTTTTTGCTTAGCATTCTAATGTAAAAGGATAGACAACCTAACAAAACAGTTAGCAGAGGGAAGGGGAAATAATACAGGTTATTGTATTTCAGATGACCTATGCATTCACAAAAAGACTGCTCCAGCACGTTGAACAAAACCCCATTCCCTTTTGGGTTGGGTAGGAGAAATTACCTTTTCATGTTTTAAATTTAAACTTAAATTTATGAAACACTAATCCATGCTCCATTAAAGATAGCATTTGCCAGCGTAGCCAGTGAAGCAGGAAGCTTTACCAGCTCTCAGAATTGTATTTTTTAAAGAAGAAAAATCGTTGAAGTCAGCCTTTCCCATTGTTCGCTTAGTTCTCCTTTGGGCCACACTCCAGAAATGGAAGTGGCATAAGAAACTGTACAATCTGTTCTCCTTAAATCAGCCAGTGATTCTGGTCTTTTTTTTCCTCCTTCTTTTGCTATATAGAGACTTTTTGCAAGGGAAAGGGACAAAAAAACAGAAGTCAGAACACTTTGCTTATTTCTCTTTTCATTATATATGTGCGGATAGCTCAAAGGTCAGTCCTGTTTAGTTGCCCAAACTAGCACATCTGAGAGTGGAGTACGTCACAGAAGAACATACATGGAGAGGACAAACATAGTATTACTGCCCCAAAATACCTATTTGTCTCCAGCAAATTGCAACTCAGAAGTACTGTCTTGCCTTTTACAAGTCCTCAGTGGATTTCACAGAATCACAGAATTAACCAGGTTGGAAAAGGCCTCTAAGATCATCGAATCAAACTTATCACCTAACCCTTCTAATTAACAATACCATGGCACTAAGTGCCTCATCCAGCCTCCTCTTAAACACCTCCAGGGACAGTGACTCCACCATCTCCCCAGGCCACCCATTCCAGTGGGCAATCACTCTTTCCATGAAGAGCTTCATCCTAACGTCCAGTCTAAACCTGCTCCAGCACAGCTTCAGACTGTGTCGTCTTGTTCTGTGACTGGATGTCTGGGAGAAGCAGCCAACCCCCACCTGGCTACAACCTCCCCTCAGGTAGTTGCAGACAGCAATGAGGTCTCCCCTGAGGCCCGGCTGAACAATCCCAGCTCCCTCAGACAATCCTCGTAGGGCTGTGCTCCAGCCCCCTCACCAGCCTTGGTGTCCTTCTCTGGACACATTCAAGCACCTCAACATCTTCCTTAAATTGAGGGGCCCAGAACTGGACACAGTACTCAAGGTGTGGCCTAACCACTGCTGAGCACAGGGGCAGAATGACTTCCGTGGTTCTGCTGACCATGCTATTCTTGACACACCAGGATAGCATTAGCCTGCTTGGCTACCTGAGCACACTGCTGGGTCATGCTCAGTCCCCCCAGGTCCCTCTGTGCCTGACTGCTCTCCATCTGTCCCCACCCTGTAGCACTGCGTGGGGCTGTTGTGGTCAAAGCAGAGAACTCAGCGATTTGACTTGTTAAAACTCGTGGCATTGAACTGTGCCCATCTATCCAGCCTGTCCAGTTTCCACTGCAGAGCCCTCCTGCCCTGTAATAGATCAACACATGCTCCCAACTGATGGTGTCTGCAAGCTTACTGATGGTGGACTCAATCCCCTCATCCAGATCTTCATTGAAGATATTAAACAGGACTGGGCCCAGCACTGATCCCTGGGGCACACCACTAGTGACTACTTGCCAACTGAATATGGATGGAGATCCACCACCGCTCTCTGGGTCTGGTCATCCAGCACAGAGTGCCCCTGTCCAAGCCATGGGCTGCCAGCTTGGTCTGGAGTTTGCTATGGCAGGCAGTGTCAATGGCCTTGCTGAAGTCCAGGTAGACTACATCCACAGCCTTCCCCATGTCCACCAGGCAGGTCACAGGATCACAGGATATTAGGGGTTGGAAGAGACCCGAGACCCAAGGAGATCACCGAGTCCAACCCCTCTGCCAGAGCAGGACAATACTATCTAATGCAGAACACAGAGGAACACATCTGGACAGGCCTTGAAAGTCTCTAGAGAAGGAGACTCCACAACTTGGTCACCTGGTCATAAAAAGAGATCAGATTGGTCAGGCAGAACCTGCCCCTCCTAAATCCATGCTGGATGGGTTTGACCCCCTGTCCATCCAGTAGGTGCCCTGTGATTGCACTCAGGATGATCTGCTCCATCATCTGGCATGGCACTGAGGTCAGGCTGACAGGTCTGTAATTTCCTGCATCCTCCTCCTGACCCTTCTTGTGGATGGACACCACATTGGCCAGCTTCTAGTCTCCAGGGACTCTCCAGTGAGCCATGACTGTTGATAAATAATGGAGAAGTGCTTGGTGTGCTCATCTGCCAGCTCTCTCATCACCCTAGGATGGGTCCCATTTGGCCCCATAGACTTGTGAGGGTCCAAGAGGCTCGACAAGTCCATAACAGCTCAGGAGGCCAACTGGTCTGAGAACTACCTGCCTTACTATTAAAAATTGAGGCAAAGAAGGTGTTAAGCATCTCTGCCTTTTCCTCATCTCTAGTTACTACATTCCCATCCTTGTCCAATAAAGAGCAGAGGTTACCCTTGCCCCTCTTTTTGTCAGATTTGTCCCATTGCACAATGTTTCCCCATCAGATCATATTGCCCAGAGAGGCATTCAAGGACAGGCTTCGCAGGGCTCTGGGCAACCTGTTCTAATGTTGTCCCTGCTCACTGCAACAGGGTTGGACTAGATGACCTTTAGTAGTCCCTCCCAACGCAAACCATTCTATGATTGCTTTTCTGAATTTATAAATTTTCAGCATGCAGAACACTCTGCATGTTCTGTGATCAGCTGCTGCTTTTTATCAGTGCTGAACTGACCACCTGTTGACTTCAGTTGATATCCCTTAATTATTATATTGGAGGAAGGAAAAATGAACACATTGTTCCCTGTTTCTGCCTCTCCCTTGTACTGTGTCTCTTTTCTAACCTGAAGAATCTTTTTCCCAGATCATTGACTGTACAGAAGTTTCAAGACTTTCTTAACACCCTCCTATGTATCTTTTCTAGTTATAAGGAGAAGCCTATTTCAGTGTTGAGGAGAGAGAACCAGGAATAGGCACACTATTCTGGATGGTTTTGATTTGCTAAATTTCTTCCATAATATACTTAGCATATTATTTGATTTTCATGATAGTACTGACAACTGAGATAATATTTTCACCACATCACCCCTTAGGTTGCTAAAATCTGATTCCTAATTGGAAACAAACAGCTCAGAAGTTATAATTTTATATACACAAATGGAATTTATTTTTGTCAGTGCCATGGACAGTGGCACTGAGTGCACTCTCAGCAAGTTTGCTGATGACACCGAGCTGTGTGGTGCAGCAGACATGCTGCAGGGAAGAGATACCAGCCAGAGGGGCCTGGACAGGCTGGAGAGGTGGGCACAAGCCAACCTCATGAGGTTCAGCAAGACCAAGTGTAAAGTCCTGCATCTGGGTGGAAGCAATCTCAAGCACAAATACAGGATGGGCAGTGACTGGCTGGAGAGAAACCCTGAGGGTTTGGGGTGCTGGTGGACAAGAAGCTCAACATGAGCCAGCAGTGTGCACTTGCAGTCCAGAGGGCCAACCAGATCCTGGGCTGCAACAGCAGAAAGTGTGGCCAGCAGGTCAGAGGAGGTGATTCTCCCCCTCTACTCTGCTCTGGTGAGACCCCCACCTGGAGTACTGCATCCAGTTCTGGAGCCCCTATTACTAAAGGGATGTGGAGATGCTGGAGCATGTCCAGAGAAGGGCCACAAGTATGCTCAGAGGGCTGTAGCACCTATCCTATGAGCACAGACTGAAAGAGTTGGCTCTGTTCAGTCTGGAGAAGAGGAGGCTCCCAGGAGACCTTCTTGTGGCCTTTCAGTATCTGAAGGGAGCCTATAAAAAAGCTGGGAAATGACTTTTTATGATATCAGGGAGTGACAGGACTAGGGGGAATGGAGCAAAGCTGGAGTTGAGGAGCCTTAGACTGGATGTGAGGAGGAAGTTCTTCAGCGTGAGAAGTGGTGAGAGCCTGGAATAGGTTGCCCAGGGAGGTGGTTGAGGCCCCATCCCTGGAGGCGTTTAAGGCCAGGCTGGATGAGGCTCTGAGCAGCCTGATCTAGGATAGGGAGTCCCTGCCCATGGCAGGGGGGTTGGAACTAGATGATCCTTGTGCTCCTTTCCAACCCTGACTGATTCTATGAATTAGTTTTTCACTTATGTGCATTGCTTTACATTTGCCAACATAGTTCATCTGCCATGTATTTCACTCACAGCGACTTCAGCTCTTAAGACTTCTCTGCAATTCTTAGAAGTTAGCCTTGACGTTTTTAATACCATCAATAAATTGCTATCTGTTTCTTCACTCCATGTGCAAGATTATTTTGACCATGGTAATTTTGAGGATTATATGATGATCACCACTGACTCAATTACAAACTTCTAATGACACGAATATTCCACTTTGAAAGCTGATCATCCATCTTTACATTTTTTCCACTTGTTTTTTGTGTGCAAGGACCAGAATATGCAGCTCGAGGCAAATCAGTGGGGACCTTCATTTCTTGAATCCCCTTTCGTGAAGGTAAACTGCCAAGAATCTATTCAATATCAAGGTAATCTTCATCACTGGGATTTTCTTTATCCACTTGCTTTTTTGTTGCTCAAAAAGCAATTGACAAATTTGTGAGCCATAGCTTTTCTAAACAAATATTATTAAATATTAAATTCTCAATTTAAATTAAAATGTTAAATATTATTATATCATTTAGAGCCTTGCCAGTGCTTCTGGTCACAGGGTCAATGGTTGATGTACACTGACAAAGGTTCAGTTTGCTCACAAGACCCCAGCTAAATTGCCACAAAAATGGAAAAGAAAACATTGCAAGCACTTAAAGGGAAAAAAAAAACAAGTGGCAGTTACAGAGTCTTCCAAATGAGATACAATGAGGAAAACAAGAAAAAGGTAAATCAATAATGTTTTCTATTTCTACTATAGCTTAAATTCAGCTCTGCTTTTATGTACTACATATTCATTAGCCATGACAAGTCTTTGATCTCATACAATAGACAAAGGCATAGAATAGCAGAGCATTTAAAGGGTCTAGTTGGCTTCCCTGTAGTAGTGATGCTGACATTTGTACCTCTGTTACCATAGCAACTGAGTCAATGTTTATAGTACTTCCAAACAAAACTCACCAAAACACACTACGTGCTACCAACAACCAATATTTTCAAAACACCCCACAATAACCATCACAGGAAGAAGAAGTTGGAGAAATTTACTCTTCCAAGACTGATACTTCAAGGTATCAGCCAACATTAGGTGTTTAGCTGCAAATGTATGCTTCCCAAACATGTCTAGAAATTCTCTCTATATTTTAATGACAGCCTTAATTTGCTGGTACTTGCTCACAAGGCTTTGATGGACAGCTGTTCAAAGAATATTTCCAGAGACTATGCCTCTCTTAAGTCTTGTAATGGTAAAGAATTGAAGCTGAAGGTGTAGTTACTGTCATTTATGTTGTTATTAGTTTCTAATCATTTAAATGGCACTTTAACTGGGATTGCATTGCATGGAGGTAAAGGGGAAATATCTATCTCCAGATGGAACAGAATGCACAGAAGAGTGTGTCTCTATTTAATTACTGGTAGCTTTTTAATTCAATAGATAAAATCAAAATGTTCAGGCCTGCATATCAAAGCTCAGAGAATTAGACAGTCCCAGAGAAGATATATGGGGTTTGGCTGCTGTTTTTGTTTGGGTTTTTTGGTCTGTTTTGCTTTGTTTTTCCTAGGGGTACAGCAGCAACCAGATAATGAAGTCTGAAAAACAAATTGTTCTTTTTTCCCACAAATATAAGAGAGAACATTCCACTACAGTTTTCCAATATCCTTTAAATAAATGTCTTATTTCCGCCCCCACACACACACTTCTCAATAATATCCTAATCTTTTAGTAGCACTAACTGTAAGATTCATACACACTGTTGCTGTTTGTAAAATAGGTGATGGAAAGCAAGCCAGCCAGTGATAATGATCTTAATGACTTGGAATTTAGTCTGAGGTTTCAACATACCTTATCAGGCTAATGACATCACACCATCTTAAAGTTTGGGCTGCTGGACTGGTAGGACTGCAGGACACAGATCTCTGTATCAGCACAGGAATGGTAGCCTGTGGCAAGAGCACAACACAGGCAATTGGTAAGCAAACACGTCTGAGCTAGTGATTAGTGAAGGCATGTGTCTGTCTTAGCTTAACTGGCCTTGCAAGTGAATTGAGAACAAGTGAATTGAATTTCAGTTAATTATGTCTGAGAGCCTCCACAAAAGGATTAATGTGAAGCAACTATTCCACTCCAGAAGGCAATTAAGTTTATTTCCTTTTGCTTGTGTCCTCTCCCCTTGAAGAAATCACCCACTCTATCCCCTAAGCAGCTGAACTTTCAGGAATACGTGGTTTAGAAATGCAAATCACGTCAAATAACTCATGTCTATGTACTTAAAGGTATTTATTTCTAACTTAGTCCTTATGCTTATTTTACATGCCCTTCTCCTCCCCTTGCCAACTCAAGCTTCTACATTACTGTTCAAAGAAACCAGAGAAAGGTAGCAGTGTATTGCACTATTCCAGAGTGTCCTAGAGAACACTATTCACATATTATATTACTGGCAGCGTGTTCAAAAAACCTGTCCTTTGAAGAGAAATGGTCTTGTTAAAACTGAAATTATGATTTCATGCAGAGTTTCCTAGAGGATATCCTTTGATTTGTCTTTATGATGCAGTCTGATCACAGAATCATAGAATGGCTTAGGCTTGTGCTAGTTTGAAGCAGGCTAGAATGTTTTGGTGAGGAGAAGTGGATTACAGCCTGTGAAAGGAAAACAGTGGTGATGTCTACTTCACTCATAGGCTTACTGAGATGTATGAAAACAAGAATCCACACATAGATAACACACTTCTGCTGGGGAACTGGCTGAGCTGCATTTCTCTCTAGTCTCTCTGCCATTTCTTTAATTAATCCACTTTGCTTCCTAACCCCCTGGCCAAACCTCTATTCTTCCTTGGGACTGGGGTAAGGTTGAGAGGGGTAGGGGGAAGGTGAAGGGGCAGTTGGGAGCCCCTCCTGGGGACTCAGGTTTCTGGGAGGGAAGTTGTGTTTCTGCATTACCTTTTACCTTGTATGTTTCTGTCTATAACTGTATATACTCTAAATCTCTGCTTGCATATTCTGCTAAACTGTAAATAATAAGCTTCATTCAATTTGCAGAGCTGGCTGAGTCTAGTCTGGGTGATTTTTCAAAGTGGGGGGGCCCCAGGTAACACCCAAACTATCACAAGGCTGAAAGAGATCTTAGAAATCATCTACTCCAATCTCCCTGCCATGAGCAGGGAAGTCTCTCAGATAGACTCAGCTGCTCAGGGCCTCATCTAACCTGGCCTTGAACACCCCCCACAGAAGAGGCATCCATAACCTCTTGGGCAACATGTTTGAATTTCCACCACCCTCACACTGAAAAAAAATCTTCCTAAAATCCACTCTAAGCTTACCCTCCCTCAGCTTGATATCATTCCCTCGTGTTCTGTTGCTAGACACCCTTATGAAAAGTCCCTCTCCAGCCTTCCTGTAGGATCCTTTTAGGTATTGGAAGGCATCTCTAAGGTCCCCCCAGAATCTTCTCTTCTCTAGGTTGAACAACTTCAGCTCCCTCAGCCTATTTTCATAGCAGAGATATTCCATCCCTTAGATCATCTGTGACTCTCCTCTAGACTTGCTCCAACAGTTCTGTGTCCTTGTGATGGAGACACCAGAACTTGATGCAGTATACCTCAGGTAAGAGCTCAGACTGAGCACTGTCAGCCAGAGAGAATTCAAGCTACAGCCTAGTACTCATCTGTCAACAGTTTAATGGCCACTATTTGCTCCAGATAAGAACAACCCATCCCGCTAGCTGAAGAAACATCTTTTTTTTGCAACTAGTCTGCTTAGACAGGCCTTTCTTCACTCTCCTGCTACAAGAGGATGAAGAGAGCTGAGAAAGTGCGTTAAAGCATTTTTCTTTCCTCAAGACCATCTCAGGAGTCTTTCTTTCACATGATTCCAAGGAACTCCCTCAGTGGGTAAAGCACAGTGCTTTCTAAGAAAGAGCAACCAGTTGTTTGACATGCACTGACCATAAGCCAGAGGACTGTCCTGCACTCAAAACCTCAGCAAAGAGGAAATAAAATAGTACAGCATTACAAGAACGAATTTGCAATTAAAATCTCCAGACACTAGTCTTAAACCTCTCTGTTCTCCTGTGGATACATGGTGTCATATTATGAAGAAAATTTGATAGCATTCTTCCTCAGCAAGGTGGTTCCAAGCACTTTCCAAGATACTCACTAATTACTATTCCATCTGTGCTAGTTTGAAGCAGGCTAGAATGTTTTGGTGAGGGGAACTAGATTACAAGCTGTAAAAGGAAAACAACGGTGATATCTACTTCACTCACAGGCTTGCTGAGATGTATGGGATCAAGAAATAAAAACACAGATAATCACTCTCACTGGGGCTGCTGGCTGAGCTGCATCTCTCTAACCTCACCCTCCATTATGGACTAATCCACTTTGCTTCCTAACTCCCTGGCCAAACCTCTATTCTTCCTTGGGACTGGGGTAAGGTTGAGAGGGGTAGGGGGAAGGTGAAGGAGTTCCCCTCCTGGGAACTCAGGTTTTTGGGAGGGGAGTTGTGTTTCTGTATTACATTTTATTTTGTATATTTCTGCATATAACTGTATATACTGCAAGTATCTGCTTTTATATTGTGTCAGCTGTAAATACAAGCTTCATTCATATTTCCAGAGCCAGCTGAGTCTAGTCTGGGTGATTTCTAAGGTGTGGGGGGGTGGGGAACACCCAAACCATAACACCATCTGAAGAGTAATAACCTCTGAAAGGCTGAAAATTCATATAAGTGAATTTATTTCTAGTAATCACACTGTCAGAGCTCCAAAACAAACAGTGGAACTTATGGTATGCTCCACTGCTTCTTGGTAGTTCCATTCAAATGACCTGTTTAATTAATACTCAGAATTTCTTATCAGGTCTAAAGGTCCTAGCTAAAAGCAGAGCTTATTTATACTCAATAATGTGAAACTACTTGGAAGGACATGTTGTTCAAGCAGGATACTCCTCAGCAGGAATGGTTCACTCAGAGAGATTTAAGTACACCAATTAGGATGCAAGGGAGCAAAGTAGTTGCCATTCAATGATCAGGCCAAATAGAATCACAGAATAGTTTTGATCCAAGGGAATTTTAGAGCTCATCTAGTCCCACTCCCCTGCAGTCAGAGGGACATCTTTAACTCCAACAGATTGCTCAGAACCTTGTCCAACACAACCTAGAATGTTTGTAGGGATGGGGCCGCCACCTCTCTGCTTGACCCATGCCAGTGTTTCACCACCTCACTATAAAAAAGTCTTCATTTTATCTAGTCTGACTCTCCTCTCGTTTAGTTTAAAACAATCACCTCTTGTCTTGTTAAAAAGGCCCTATTAAATAATCTGTCCCCATCTTTATTATAAACTCCCTTTAAGTACTGAAAGGCCACAATAAGGTCTCCCTGGAGCCCTTTCTTCTCCAGGATTAACAACCCCAAGTGTCTCAGCATTTCCTCATGAGACAGGTGCTCCATATGTTTGCTGTGCTGTGAGTACTCCAGAGCTGAATACAGTATTCCAAGTGGGGTCTCACCAGTGCAAAATAGAGGGAAAGAATCACCTCCTTGATTTGATGTTCACAATACTTCTGATGCAGCTCAAAGTACAGTTGGCTTTCAGGGCTACGAGTGCATTGTTTCTCTGTATAGCTAGTAGCATCTCACAGGCATGAAATTGCTTAATGTTGTGGCAGCTTACTCCAATGCTTCTTTCATGTTTTTTGCTAATCATATGATCAAAAAAAAGAAATCACCACTCTTTTTTTTTTTTTGTTCCTTTTTTTCCCTCCCTACAGCAATAACATATCAGCAGCACATCACACAGAGTCCATCACAGATGGGGAAACTAATTCTAGGTTTCAGGGGCTCCCAATCCAGTGCTCCACAGCATGAGATACCTTCTCCCTTACAACAAGCTGTGTGGCCTGTGGGTTACAGCAAGTTACTGCAACTCCACAAAAGGGGCAGAGTATGTATAACTGATGTATCAGGAAGAGTTATTAGGTTTTTGGAAGTCACTTGGAACAGAATTCAAGACTATATAACCAATGCAGACTTAGATAATTTCCCTTAACCTAATAAATCTCTTCCACATGAGAGAGCAAAAATATGTACAGTGAATCAGAATGTGCCAAGTAAATTGCATTTGTTCTCCTCAGACTTTGATACCAGACGAGTATTTAGAGCCAGTTATAGACTCTGGGTTAATCAGATGCCTGGGTGCAGGTACTGGCCAACCCACTTTGGTTTCCTTGGATACCAGAAGACTTTTGAGCCTACTCTCTTTCCTGCCAAGGATATCTAGAAAGCCATCCTGATGATACTTCACAGAGTGTACGTTGTGTATGTTTACTGAAGTTACTACAGACGAAAATTATTAGATGACCCAAATTACCAAGGAACACAGATAAATAGACAAATAAACCTAATACCCTCTACCTAACACCCACTCTTCATCAAAACGCCCCTTGCCATACTGTTTCTGAGCTTGCTATTTTGGGTTGGGTTTGCTGTTTGGTTTTGTTAGAGTGTTGACTGGGGGGTTGTGGTTTTCCTTTTTTAAGCTAGTGGGAATATAATTGGTTATAAAATAACATTTTGGGCTTCATTTTTTAATCTGATACTGTGTAACTGGGTTGTTTTTTTTCTTTCTTTGGTTGTGTTTCTCTCTTGTCTCCAAAACAATAAGAGCCATACCTTGTACTTTATGCAGCCTTATATTGCAACCTAATATTTACAGCATTTATATCTTAACCTTTTATACCAGCAGCTGCTGAGCTATCTCTCTATCTCTCTGCCCTTTACTTGACTGTATTGCATGCAGTGAGAATAGGGTGACTCTCAGAGGTACTATACACTCAGTTAAAAAAGAAAAATCCCAGCCTTTTCGTCTATCAGAGGTCTCACTTCATATCTTGTGCCATGTGTGTTATAAAATTAATATCTTATATTAGTTATTAATATTAAATTTGTGTATTAATAGCAAATATTATTTATTAGTATACAAATCATAGAATCATACCAGGTTGGAAGAGACCTCCAAGATCATCCAGTCCAACCTAGCACCCAGCCCTAGCCAGTCAACTAGACCATGGCACTAAGTGCCTCATCCAGGCTTTTTTTTTAACACCTCCAGGGATGGTGACTCCACCACCTCCCTGGGCAGCCCATTCCAATGGCAATCACTCTCTCTGCCAACAACTTCCTCCTAACATCCAGCCTAGACCTCCCCTGCCACAACTTGAGACTGTGTCCTCTTGTTCTGTTGCTGGTTGCCTGGGAGATGAGACCATCCCCCACCTGGCTACAACCCCCCCTTCAGGTAGTTGTAGACAGCAATGAGTTCACCCCTGAGCCTCCTCTTCTCCAGCCTAAAAAACCCCAGCTCCCTCAGCCTCTCCTCATAGGGCAACTATGATCCCAAGGGGAAAAATACAAAATATATTCCAGGCTGAGAGAAGAAGAGGAGAACTGTGTTGCTGCAAACTGCTGCTACAAGCTGCATAAATGTGGCTCCTGTGAACAATGCTTTCTGTAGGCAGGACCCAGCTAAACAATCCACAAATGAGGCTCACCATGGCTGGAGAGACGCAGTGGGAAAGGCACCTTTTCAAATCATTCCACCATTAAATACACCTTTTGAAAACCAAACTGGCAATAGGCAAACATGTCATTTGTTTTGGCCAGCTAATTCAAAGTTTCTTGCCTCATGTGACTACCTGGGCATGTGGAGGGACTGCTCAAGACACACAGTGCTGGCTATTAGCCTCCCGGACAACTTTGCTGAAGCCAATCCCCATTGTTTCGTCTGCTCATCAAACTCAGCTCCTGGACCCTGACACAGGAGGAAGAGAGCTATGGCCAAAACCAATCTGACAGGATTTCTGTCCTGCCAGGATAATGTGGAATGCATTTCTTAGTTTTTGATTCAAAACTGCATGAAGTGAATCCAATGATGTTCCTCCCCACCACCACATAATTGTAATCCAATAAGTCTGATACACAGAGCTTATTTGCTAAGGGCAGGAGGGGGGGAAGCTTTCTATGAAGTTGGTTTTCTGCCATTTTATCACTTGAAACCGAGCACCACTGAACATGTAGGACAGGACTTCACCTGGGGGAAGGGGGAAGCAGGTAGCTATTCATTAGACCAGGTGTATCATCAATCTGCACCTCTTGCAACAGCTTTACTAGAGACACAAGGTTTCAGGAAGACTGCACTGCATCTGCTAAAGAGACCTGGTCACAGAAGGTTTCTCAGAAGGCCACCTTCCTTCTGTTTGATGTGTCACAGTCATCACATGGAAGACAGCAAAGTGGCCAAAGAGACACTCTGAAAGGTACAAATACTTTGGTGGTGTGACCTTGCTTATCATCGGAGCTGAACACACAGACTTTAACTGCCTCATTTCAAATGGCACTTGTACTTGTAGGGGATAAAAATGGGATTTAACAGCCTTGTAGGATTACAGTTGCACATAAGGCTTGTCATGAGAGATAACTCAGTGGGGTTTTCTTTCTCAGCTATATAGGAACTTTGATTAAGCAAATGACAATCTTAAATCTAAGCTTCTCTAAAAGCAAACAGAGAAATGGTTGACACAAGAAGCAACCCACAGAGTCACTGTTGCTGTCTTAGCTGACAAAGCACCAGTGACCAAGGATGGCACATAAAATGCTTGTTAAAGCCATATGCACAAAGATAGTGTCTTATACAGTTTCATTTTCTCCCCACTTTTATGATTCACTGAATGTTTATCACTTCAGGAAACCATTCCAAAATGGTTTACTCTTTCAAGTAAAGCCAAGCTACTACCAAGACAATTTTCTTCCTTATGTATTTATCCTTTCTCCTATTCTTCTCTCTCACCCATTGCTTTACCTCTTGTTATATGAAAATCACATTTTATGTTTTATTATCATAGACACTGCCCTGGAAAACTGCTAGATGGTGCTCTAATATGTGCATATGCAATACTATGCAAATAGCCCCTGAGGCTGCAGTCCTTGTCCTCAGATTTAGACTTCAGACGCCACCACCTTGTGATTAATTGTGGTACGTAAGCCAGAAAGCTGAGCTGTATTTCCTCATACTCTGAGTGAGGGGAACTGCATACAGATTCAGATATAATCACATCAGGGACCAAATCCAGGAGATGAGTCAACTCACATACTGCTCAGATCATGCAGATCACAATTCTATGGACACACAAAGCAAGCATGCAGCTATATGAATTCTGTATTTCCAAGTGCAAGCCACCCTGCTTAAAAAGAGCATCTTCCAAATACCATTGTGCTCTTTCTCAATGCTAATGTTCTTGGGGAATAAACAACAAACAAATGAATACATAAATAAGGAAGAGGCAGTAGGGGAAAGAAGAAACCCCAAACAAACAACAAAACAGAATTTTGTCAATGCATAACCAACTTGTATATGACTCAGGTACTACTACAACTGCTATTAGTGACTTTGAAATGGTTTGTGTGAGAAAGTTTAAACACAGTATATGTGATTATAAATAACAGGTATGGCTAAAAAAGAAGTACCATAACATACACAGAGCAGAGGAATGCACAGAGTCACTCTGCAGCAACTGGGATTACATGATAAAGACTTCATGCATAATCTACTAGAGCTTTCATATGAAGAAAAATAGAAATACTTGATTCTTAACACTAGTTGTTCATCATGTGGACACTGAGGGAAAGGAAAGCCTCAAGCAGGCTAAACTCAAGTTTAATTACTGTTAATCTGCAGATGTTCTCATCAGAAATATCACCCTGGCATTTTCCTGTTTACCAGCTGCAGCTCACGCTCTGTAACATTTAATCTCTATGAGTACTTACCCTTTGAAAACCTTCCTTTCCCTCATCTTTCTTTCATCAAATTATCTCTTGCACAGCAGTTTCTGCCAGCCTCTCCCTGACTAGTCATTATAACCTAGAATAGCTTAGGTTGGAAAGGACCTTAGAGATCATCAACTTCAATTCCCCTGTCATGGGCCTCTCAGCTAGATTTGGTTGCTCATCCAACTTGAACACATCCAGGAAGGGGACAGCCACAACTCCATGAGCAACCCATTCCAGAATTTCTTCACCCTCCCTCGAAAGAGAACTGGAGAGCTCTCCTTCTTAACCCCTATTCCCTCTCTGTAGATTTCTTTCTGGAGTTTGATTTAGCTGTGGCAATTAATGAGGCAAGAATTATAAAATACGTAGTTAATTTTTATTCCAGAAACCCTCACCCACAGCTATATACTAATTAGTTAAATTTGGGTTCTAAGTTGGTCAGGAAAATCTTCACAAGGATGCTTCATTTATTTAGGAGAATCAGAAGAATTGGAAAAGTTCAGCCACAAAATGGCTTTGCCCCACTCACAAATAGGCAGCCTGGAGCCCTAGGGAAAGTCTGTGCTACTCACCGCAGTGAAGTAGACATTTCAAGATAGTCCCTGGCTCCTTTGTGGCAGTGTTGGAACTGCTCAGCCATTGAGGTCTTCCCAGGGTGCTGGGAAAGAGGCAGACAATCTCTGAGTTGATCCTGGTTCCTCTTGGCACAGAAGTTTGCAGAGATGCAGGCAGGATCTCTTGCATATGTGCAGAGGGCACCATGTCTGTGGCACTTCTTGCCACATTGTGAGGCACTTAAATGCCTTCTCCTGGGAAACTTGAGGCAGGTAGTTCAAGCCCAAAATATCAGGGCTAAGGTGGTCTGAAGCACAAAGCAGAGCAGAACACGTTGTCCAAGTGCAGTAAGGCAGAGGCAGCCAAGCAGAAGCAGCACAACTGCTTGCAACTTAGCTCAATTTATGTTATTTGCCCAAGTGTAATGGCTCCTTTGGCCACAGAGTTTCACCAATCAAAATAGCATTTGCAAAACTGACCACATTAGGTGAAACCAGGGCTTGCTCACCCTTACTTGGGCAAGACACCAACAAGTACCTAAACACCTCTGAGTACCTGTTTATCACTTTATGAGGGGACATAAATGGCCCAAGCCTTTGTTTTCCACCTGCTCTTGCTTCCCCCGTCGGCAGAAGGGTGGGGTAAGCCAGGACACCTAATAGGCCCATTAGCCTTCCAGGACAGGGTCCCACACTGGTGTCAGGGATATCAGCTTTACACTGAGGAACAAGAATCCTGAAGGGCCAGTGCAGTCACAGACACACTTCCAGTGGTGTGCATTGTGTCTGGAAAAAGCTGAGAAAATTTGCCCAGAAGAACATTATACCTGTCAATAAAGTGCCAAAAGAGCTTTTGAGATCAAAACAACATAAAACAACATGTGGTCCAACCTTGAAGCATACAAGTCACCTCAGGAGATCTAGAGCCAGGCAAAGTGAGCACCACCTCACTTTAATAAACTTATCCTTAATCAGATGGCAAGCACCAGTGACTACACAAAGAGAATGTTTATCCTTTAGGCTAGCAACATCTGAGAATTCTTCACCTTCAACTTTGCTGAGTTACTGCATCCAATAAGTTTTGGGATAAACTTTTGTTTTCAGCTTCTTACATACAGGAGAACCACAGAAACACAAGAGAGCTGTTCAACAGAAATTTTCAGAGTGTCAAATGCCCTTGAAATCTGACAGAATAAAAAGTAATACAACGATACAAATCATAAATCTAGTTCACTTTCCAGAAATAACAGCCTTCATTAATTGGGCAAGATTCATCTTTAAGATTAGCACAATTGCCAACAGAACTTCTCAGGGGTATAACACCCTTATTAGTTTTATTGACACTATGGCATTATTACTAACTGCAAAACATCAAATAAGTAAAACTTCACTTACTTATCCTCTGTTAAAAAAATAAATAAATTCCTTTTTAGGTAAATATCTGTACCCTGAGAGACAAACTTCTTTTACATAGAGCAGAGAGCACATAAATATCAATAAAATATCAAAACTGGGAGAACTACAGCCTCTGGCTGTTCAACAGAACTTTACAGAGACTGTGAATCACCAGATCACACAGCTAATGAATCCAGCACTTCATTATATCTTTTGCCAAATCAACAACTAAACCAGCAGGGGATATTGAGGTGGCAACTAGTGGAAGAAAATCGAGCTCACCTGAAACTCATCAAATAAAACTCTGTTATTCCCAAAACAGTTTTCATAAAGGGTTAATTCATCATTAATGTCAACAGATTCAAAATGTGCTCATTTTGGTCAATTCTGATATATAGCCTTTCCTCAACATCAGCTAAGGACAGCTTCTCTTGCTCCCACACATCTGCACATGGCTTCTATACTTTTTATCAAATGATTAAAAATAATGTTAAAAAAATTCATCCTGCCACAACTGAGTCTCTCTGTCCTGCTCTGCTTCGTTCCTCCTTGCAGTTTCTCTTAGTAAAAGCATGCCATGGAGTAAACAGCAGTACTAGGCTGTATATTTTGCTCTGCAAGGCCCTACCTGTTTGTTCAGGCTCTGCTGGCATAAAAGCTTACGGCCTGATGGAAGTCAGGGTGCTTGCTTCATTGCAAAACTCTTCTCTCAACAAAGCTCTTTAGAACTCCATAGAGAGCTGGGAGGTGCTGACTTGCAGGAAGTAGAGAATTGGCTGTGTCATGTGGCACCAGAATCATAGAATCAAGCAGGTTGGAAGAGACCTCCAAAATCATCCAGTCCAAACTAGCACCCAGCCCTGCCCAATCAACTAGACCATGGCACTAAGTGCCTCATCCAGTCTTTTCTTGAACATCTCCAGGGACAACGACTTCACCACCTCCCTGGGCAGCCCATTCCAATGCCAATCACTCTCTCTGTGAAGAACTTCCTCCTAACATCCAGCCTAGACCTCCCCCAGGACAACTTGAGGCTGTGTGCCCTTGTTCTGTTACTGGTTGCCTGGGAGAAGAGACCCACCTGGCTACAGCCTCCCTTCAGGTAGCTGTAGACAGCAAGAAGATGGTGCTTATATTGAATTGCCTTAACAGAAATGCTTCTCCCAGGAGCTTTGGAGCTCACGGGAAGCTGGCATTGTCCTGTTCAAAGCAGTAGTTTCTTTGTCTAGACGAACACATCAGGAATCTTGCTGAGTTTGGAACTCTCCTCTTCCCTCACAAACTTTTGAACACGAACTTCCCATTCTCCAGATCACAAAATGAATCTTGTTTTCTCAAGTTGCCACCCCTTACCTCTACGCTCTTCCTGGTAGCCCCTCTGTTAAGAATTATTGATCTCTGGGCAACGTATAACCACAGGTCTTTCAAGTCTGTCAATTCAAGCTGAGTACCCAGTATCCAAATAAGCTGAATACCCAAATAAGCTGAAATATCCAAATATGAAGTCTTGCTCTCTTTTGTGTTCCTGTGTGGAAGCACTAGATATTTTTCTCCACTAACATACTAAAAGTTGTCTTAGTCTAGTGCTCTAGCCACAAAGAAGCTTACTGCCTTATCACTAAGCATTATCTTGCTGACAAAATTTGCCAAACAGTTGTAGGATACACAGTGGGAAGTATCTGAATAGCAGCAATTCCTGAAGGGTTACAGAAAGGCCAAATCTCCAAGTACTAACTTGAAAATAAAGGCCTGAACTGCAGAGTAATGCTGGAAAGGTGATGAAGTTCAGAGAGCACCTGAGGAGAGGTAACACGTATAAATAACATGAGGAAGGGAAGACTGAAAGGCATTTGAGTGACAGGGAACAGCCTCCCTTGCTCGGGAGAGAGATTCCACAAGGGTTTTGGGCTACCACAGGAGGACAGGCCTGAAGTACTCTGTTATCTCCTTACCCTCAAAAGGAGGAAAAGTGTCTGGAGGCACACAGTAACCGGGACAGCTGCAGACTGGATATGAACCCCAGTGCAGCCATATGCTATCCCCTGGGCCTGTGCAGCTTGAGCTCTTTAGCTCTCTGGCAGGGAGGTACCATGCAGTACTGACACTGGGTTAATTCATGTGTCACATCAGAGCTACCAAAGCAAAGCACTAACTTACCATAACGACCCCCTGCCACATACACCCCTACTGCCTCTCACTTGGGGAAGGTAAGAGAAGTCATCAATACAGAAATTAATTTAACAGCAACCTTGAGAGAGTTAAGGAAATTCTTTTGCTTGCCTAATGACTGCAGAGGGACTTTTTGCACTGGGATTTCATGTAATCTCTCTGTTTGCTATTTAAACAAAAAATAATCTTAGAGAGCCTGCAACTGCCTCAGACGGAGTCCCCTTGCAATTACAAAAGTGATTGTGTTTGAATAGCTGGCTTTCTCCTTCACTGCTCTGTGCCTCTCCACTCTGATGACTTCTACAGGGAAATCATCTCTTGGACATTACAATTAGCTGCTCCAAGAGTTAGTGAGTCGTCAAAACTCACCCTCACTGCTAGTATTAGTAAGGACAGTTTTGAAGAAGAGCAGTTGTTTACTTAACTCTGAGAGCTTTTACACATGCTTGAAGTCTCCTTCTTTCAGCACTCATAACTAGGAGTCACTTAACCTTTGACTGTTTCTCATAATCAAATTCTGTGGTGTATTGGGTTGCAACTGTAGAAATAATTAAGGGAGACAGTGTAGGAAATATTAACTTATGCTGGCACGTCTCAACACCAAATTCTCAGTGTGTTCTACAACTGTTAATGAAATATATGCCAAAAAAAAAATGGGTTATGTGTTTAAATATGATTAATGTTACACTTCTCTCCAGTTCAGAAATGTCATGGAGGGAAGCTGGCACCATCAAAACTGAACAGAGAAGAGAGAATTCCTGGAGTAGCAGAATGCACTTCTCTCGTTTTACAGAAGCTATTTGCTTAGTTTCACCTTAAAGAGAAGCAAAAGGTATGAGGCTGTTATAATTTCATGCAAGCTTGCAAAGTTGAGTGTCCTTATAAAAAGAGCAATTATACACACACTCTGAGCACGAAGCAGCACAATAATTAAATGAGTAATTACCTTCCCACTTTTAAGCTGTCATGCAATTAAACTTAATTACACATTCTCTATACTTCACTAATCTTATACAAACAGAAGAAGGTAAGAAAGGTGTGGTAAAGAAAGGGCATTTGGCAGAAGGTTGAGTCTATTATTCTGCCTATAATAAAAAAATAACCCTGTATAGCCAGCACTAGACTCTCATGTAATTGCCTTGTTCCTAGTCAGGATATAACCTGGCCTGAGCGGCAAGACAAATAGACTGAGACAATATAACACCATTTATTTTTATGTGGCATTCTTATATGTAACACTGAAAAATGCTCTTCAGAAGAGACAGTTTTGAGGGGAAGAAATTGCTGGCATTTTAGAGAACAGGGAGTAAAGAATTCTGCAGAGAAAGGCCAGGGCACTGTCATGACCTGACGTCCCAAGCAAGCCCTGGGCAGTGGAGGAGGATGTGCTAAGACTGGAAGAGGCTGACCAAAAAGATTGCGTAGTCTCCTTCTCTACA